>NC_087354.1:0-343590 GCF_030014295.1 Loxodonta africana
CATAGAGAGATAGTATTTCGAAACACCACAAGACGCTGCCATTAAACTGTTAATATGTAAAATATTGACAATTCAAACTAGCAATCTCACAGCAAGAAAGCCAGTATAGGAAAATCAATTACATGTCTGTATTTCCACATTTTTTTTATTTCCACAGTATCCAAATACAGTGAAGGTTAAATTGTAAAATCGTGTAAAATTAATACAGCATGGGAATACTTAATTGCTCTCAGAACCAACCTGTGATGTGTACATAGAAACACATGAACTATTATTAAGAAATTTAGGAAATCCGAAATGAATTGAGATTTGTTCTGTGATAAAAGAGTCAAAGAGTGTTTTAAAAAGGTCAGTTTTCTCATGTTTGATCTATAGATTTCATTAAAAACTCAATCAAATGAGTATGTGTGAGCAAATGGAAAAGGTCATTCTCAATTCATACAAAAGTGCCAATAACCAAACATAGTCAAGGTGACTTTGAAGCAGAAAAGCAAAGTTAGAGGAATTGCTTTTACCAGGTAGCAAAACGTACTTCAAAGCTGTGCTGATTAAGACAGTGGATATTGGTGCAGTGATAAAGAGCAAACTGAACCAAGAGAAGAGCTCAGAAATAACACTGCCACGCACACACACGAGGATCTTTGCTTTGTAAGAACTGTGGCACCTCAGAGCAATGAAGGAAACTAATTTTCCAGTAAATGATGTTGAGTCAAATCGATAATTAGCTACAATAAAATAAAGAAAGGAAACTTGAACTCGACTTCACATCATACCTGAAATGGTATCTGAAGAGAAAGTTAGCTTTGAGAAACTGATGGGAATAATGAGAAAGCTTCTAGAAGATAACCAGCATTTGCCCAAGATTTGACGAGTTCCTAACTCCCCGGTTTGAAGCATAAAACCTGTGCTGAGATTCCTGTATTGAGGGATTGCGTTAGTGTAGCAGTGCTGCTGAATCCTCACGTACAAGGTGGAGATGGGCTGTGATTTCTCTCCCCATTTTACGTATTTCATGGGAGCTGCCTGCAGAGCCTCCCCTTCCCTGTACGTCTTGCAGCAGCATCTACACAGGGTAGACTATTATTTTGCAGGAGTTGTGCTAAGTCAGGGAAACCCCGGTGGTGTAGTGGTTAAGAGCTACGCTGCTAAACAAAGGGTCAGCAGTTCAAATCCACCAGGTGCTCCTTGGAAACTCTATGGGCAGTTCTACTCTGTCCTATAGGGTCGCTATGAGTCCGAGCTCCTCGACGGCACCTAACAACAACAACCATAAGCATGAGTGTTACGTGCCACTCAAGCGGAACAAATGGAAACAAAGGCTTTCTTGGTCCTGCTTGGTTAAACACCCAGGAGACCAGGGAGCATCTGGAGAGGGACAGCGGTCCCTACAACATAAAGGGCCGAGGCAGAGTCTAGGCAGCATCACAGGTAGTACTGGGATTAGACACTAGGTCAGAAGCGGTCAGCAGGGATGGACCCCTGAGAGCCTGCAGGTCCCACAGTCTTTTATCCCCAATAGCCGAGACCTGCTCAGCTGATATGGCTCCACACGGTTGATATTTAAAGGGTGCACATCGAGTCAAAGCAGTTGACTTCATCCTGCACACCAATTGGAGGTCTAACTTCTAGGCAGTATAGGAAGGAGGAGAGATAAACTGAAAGGTCTAGAATTAGGCATCAAAGGTTTGAGCCCTGAGTCACCACTCTCTCAGTGACGAATTCATTTTGGGCAAGTGAATGACTCTTGTTTTCACTTATCTGGCAAACAGCAGGAGTAAGCATAAGAGTGATAAGAATAATGACGGTCTCGCAGATCCACAGGGAGAAATAAGTAAGGTAAATCTTATAAACTGACTGGAACAGTCTCTATTACAAGGGGCAATCTTTGTCCTCTCCATCAATGTCGCTTCTTTTAGACCACCCAATGACTGATGCCTCTATCTCTGTCAAGCCCCGTTTTCTGCTATCTGAAGAGAGCAGAAATATGTCCACAGGGTCCCTGGTGGTTCCTAGCACACGGGCGATAGTGAATGAAAACTTATTGTCGCATGCTTATGGGAAACCTGACTTTTCGTTTGCAATTGTACGCAGTCATTTTCTTCCTCCTCATCACTTGTGGTAGCCATGGGATTCCTGGTGGAATAAGACCCCCTAAGCTCATTCTAAAAGAGGGTGGGTTGACTTAAGGAATCCACATGTGATCACCCTAGTGAACAACGAGCAAATAAGAAAGTGACGAAAAATGTCTTTGTATCCCGTATTCAATTATGGATTGGGTATATATATGCTATACACGTAAACTTTACTATCATCACTTAGGTTTTCGAATCATAAAGTTGGCATAATTATAAAACTCATACTGATTTATATATAGTGTAATCAGACACTGACGATCTGAAAGGGCACCTCAGCCCTCAGTGCTGCACATGGGTATACTCAGCACTCGGTGCCAAGGCCACAGCACAAAATGGACTGAACTTCTCTGAATTCTGGCCTTGGAGGAGTGCTCTAATTTTTGTAACACCAAAATACACAGATTTTTTTTCTGTGTTTCTTTTCCTGTTCCCTTCCACCCCCAGAAGGCTGAGGCAACAGAACTGTGAACAAACAAACCTAAGTGACCAGACCGTGTAGTTCTCCTCACATAGAGTGTAAGAGGGTGCACAAATATTTCTGACCATTAGAGGGCACAAGGTGTAACCGACATAGGGTATGAGAGGGTGCACTAATATTTCTGACCATTAGAGGGCACAAGGGGTAACCGATATAGAGTAGTGGAGGGTGCACTAATATTTCTGATCATTAGAGGGCACAAGGTGTAACTGATTGAATCAGCAGAAGGGAAAAAAAGAGCAAGTTGATAGAGATTTTGATATAATTGTCAGTTTTGATAGAAAATGTTTACAAATGAATTTTAAATATTGCTCCTATACTTTGATGCAGATATTACAAGTATCTTTCGCATCAACTTGGGTGCAAAGAAGAGAGTGACAAACCAAGCCCAATGACACATGAATGAATAATGAATGGATAATGCCAGAGAAGGGATCATTCTGGGAGGTAAGGTAATAATATTTTAAAGTCCATTTCCGTAAATTGTGATATTGATTCAAATGAGAAAAATAAAATAAGCTCTTTCCAAATCCAGGCATTTTCTCTTAATATGTATTGACGATCTAACTCTTAGCACAATAGGAATAGAAAAGAATTTCCCTGATCTGATAAACAGAATGTTTAAAATCATTTAGGTTCATACCATACTTCATGTTGAAATCTTCAGAACTTTTCCCTTGAGATCCAGAATGAGGTTAGGATGCCCTCAGTGAAACTTTATGTGTAAAAACAATTGTGAAAGTCTTAACCAGTGTAACAAGGCAAGGAAAGAGGAAAACTATTATAATTGGAAAATGTTTATTAACAGAGGTGGGTAGAAACACCACAAGACGCTGCCATTAAACTGTTAATATGTAAAATATTGACAATTCAAACTAGCAATCTCACAGCAAGAAAGCCAGTATAGGAAAATCAATTACATGTCTGTATTTCCACATTTTTTTTTATTTCCACAGTATCCAAATACAGTGAAGGTTAAATTGTAAAATCGTGTAAAATTAATACAGCATGGAAATACTTAATTGCTCTCAGAACCAACCTGTGATGTGTACATAGAAACACATGAACTATTATTAAGAAATTTAGGAAATCCGAAATGAATTGAGATATGTTCTGTGATAAAAGAGTCAAAGAGTGTTTTAAAAGGTCAGTTTTCTCATGTTTGATCTATAGATTTCATTAAAAACTCAATCAAAATGAGTATGTGTGAGCAAATGGAAAAGGTCATTCTCAAATTCATACAAAAGTGCCAATAACCAAACATAGTCAAGGTGACTTTGAAGCAGAAAAGCAAAGTTAGAGGAATTGCTTTTACCAGGTAGCAAAACGTACTTCAAAGCTGTGCTGATTAAGACAGTGGATATTGGTGCAGTGATAAAGAGCAAACTGAACCAAGAGAAGAGCTCAGAAATAACACTGCCACGCACACACACGAGGATCTTTGCTTTGTAAGAACTGTGGCACCTCAGAGCAATGAAGGAAACTAATTTTCCAGTAAATGATGTTGAGTCAAATCGATAATTAGCTACAATAAAATAAAGAAAGGAAACTTGAACTCGACTTCACATCATACCTGAAATGGTATCTGAAGAGAAAGTTAGCTTTGAGAAACTGATGGGAATAATGAGAAAGCTTCTAGAAGATAACCAGCATTTGCCCAAGATTTGACGAGTTCCTAACTCCCCGGTTTGAAGCATAAAACCTGTGCTGAGATTCCTGTAATTGAGGATTGCGTTAGTGTAGCAGTGCTGCTGAATCCTCACGTACAAGGTGGAGATGGCTGTGATTTCTCTCCCCATTTTACGTATTTCATGGGAGCTGCCTGCAGAGCCTCCCCTTCCCTGTACGTCTTGCAGCAGCATCTACACAGGGTAGACTATTATTTTGCAGGAGTTGTGCTAAGTCAGGGAAACCCTGGTGGTGTAGTGGTTAAGAGCTACGGCTGCTAAACAAAGGGTCAGCAGTTCAAATCCACCAGGTGCTCCTTGGAAACTCTATGGGGCAGTTCTACTCTGTCCTATAGGGTCGCTATGAGTCCGAGCCTCCTCGACGGCACCTAACAACAACAACCATAAGCATGAGTGTTACGTGCCACTCAAGCGGAACAAATGGAAACAAAGGCTTTCTTGGTCCTGCTTGGTTAAACACCCAGGAGACCAGGGAGCATCTGGAGAGGGACAGCGGTCCCTACAACATAAAGGGCCGAGGCAGAGTCTAGGCAGCATCACAGGTAGTACTGGGATTAGACACTAGGTCAGAAGCGGTCAGCAGGGATGGACCCCTGAGAGCCTGCAGGTCCCACAGTCTTTTATCCCCAATAGCCGAGACCTGCTCAGCTGATATGGCTCCACACGGTTGATATTTAAAGGGTGCACATCGAGTCAAAGCAGTTGACTTCATCCTGCACACCAATTGGAGGTCTAACTTCTAGGCAGTATAGGAAGGAGGAGAGATTAAACTGAAAGGTCTAGAATTAGGCATCAAAGGTTTGAGCCCTGAGTCACCACTCTCTCAGTGACGAATTCATTTTGGGCAAGTGAATGACTCTTGTTTTCACTTATCTGGCAAACAGCAGGAGTAAGCATAAGAGTGATAAGAATAATGACGGTCTCGCAGATCCACAGGGAGAAATAAGTAAGGTAAATCTTATAAACTGACTGGAACAGTCTCTATTACAAGGGGCAATCTTTGTCCTCTCCATCAATGTCGCTTCTTTTAGAACCACCCAATGACTGATGCCTCTATCTCTGTCAAGCCCCGTTTTCTGCTATCTGAAGAGAGCAGAAATATGTCCACAGGGTCCCTGGTGGTTCCTAGCACACGGGCGATAGTGAATGAAAACTTATTGTCGCATGCTTATGGGAAACCTGACTTTTCGTTTGCAATTGTACGCAGTCATTTTCTTCCTCCTCATCACTTGTGGTAGCCATGGGATTCCTGGTGGAATAAGACCCCCTAAGCTCATTCTAAAAGAGGGTGGGTTGACTTAAGGAATCCACATGTGATCACCCTAGTGAACAACGAGCAAATAAGAAAGTGACGAAAAATGTCTTTGTATCCCGTATTCAATTATGGATTGGGTATATATATGCTATACACGTAAACTTTACTATCATTACTTAGGTTTTCGAATCATAAAGTTGGCATAATTATAAAACTCATACTGATTTATATATAGTGTAATCAGACACTGACGATCTGAAAGGGCACCTCTGCCCTCAGTGCTGCACATGGGTATACTCAGCACTCGGTGCCAAGGCCACAGCACAAAATGGACTGAACTTCTCTGAATTCTGGCCTTTGGAGGAGTGCTCTAATTTTTGTAACACCAAAATACACAGATTTTTTTTTCTGTGTTTCTTTTCCTGTTCCCTTCCACCCCCAGAAGGCTGAGGCAACAGAACTGTGAACAAACAAACCTAAGTGACCAGACCGTGTAGTTCTCCTCACATAGAGTGTAAGAGGGTGCACAAATATTTCTGACCATTAGAGGGCACAAGGTGTAACCGACATAGGGTATGAGAGGGTGCACTAATATTTCTGACCATTAGAGGGCACAAGGGGTAACCGATATAGAGTAGTGGAGGGTGCACTAATATTTCTGATCATTAGAGGGCACAAGGTGTAACTGATTGAATCAGCAGAAGGGAAAAAAAGAGCAAGTTGATAGAGATTTTGATATAATTGTCAGTTTTGATAGAAAATGTTTACAAATGAATTTTAAATATTGCTCCTATACTTTGATGCAGATATTACAAGTATCTTTCGCATCAACTTGGGTGCAAAGAAGAGAGTGACAAACCAAGTCCAATGACACATGAATGAATAATGAATGGATAATGCCAGAGAAGGGATCATTCTGGGAGGTAAGGTAATCATATTTTAAAGTCCATTTCCGTAAATTGTGATATTGATTGAAATGAGAAAAATAAAATAAGCTCTTTCCAAATCCAGGCATTTTCTCTTAATATGTATTGACGATCTAACTCTTAGCACAATAGGAATAGAAAAGAATTTCCCTGATCTGATAAAGAGAATGTTTAAAATCATTTAGGTTCATACCATACTTCATGTTGAAATCTTCAGAACTTTTCCCTTGAGATCCAGAATGAGGTTAGGATGCCCTCAGTGAAACTTTATGTGTAAAAACAATTGTGAAAGTCTTAACCAGTGTAACAAGGCAAGGAAAGAGGAAAACTATTATAATTGGAAAATGTTTATTAACAGAGGTGGGTAGAAACACCACAAGACGCTGCCATTAAACTGTTAATATGTAAAATATTGACAATTCAAACTAGCAATCTCACAGCAAGAAAGCCAGGATAGGAAAATCAATTACATGTCTGTATTTCCACATTTTTTTTTATTTCCACAGTATCCAAATACAGTGAAGGTTAAATTGTAAAATCGTGTAAAATTAATACAGCATGGAAATACTTAATTGCTCTCAGAACCAACCTGTGATGTGTACATAGAAACACATGAACTATTATTAAGAAATTTAGGAAATCCGAAATGAATTGAGATATGTTCTGTGATAAAAGAGTCAAAGAGTGTTTTAAAAAGGTCAGTTTTCTCATGTTTGATCTATAGATTTCATTAAAAACTCAATCAAAATGAGTATGTGTGAGCAAATGGAAAAGGTCATTCTCAAATTCATACAAAAGTGCCAATAACCAAACATAGTCAAGGTGACTTTGAAGCAGAAAAAGTTAGAGGAATTGCTTTTACCAGGTAGCAAAACGTACTTCAAAGCTGTGCTGATTAAGACAGTGGATATTGGTGCAGTGATAAAGAGCAAACTGAACCAAGAGAAGAGCTCAGAAATAACACTGCCACGCACACACACGAGGATCTTTGCTTTGTAAGAACTGTGGCACCTCAGAGCAATGAAGGAAACTAATTTTCCAGTAAATGATGTTGAGTCAAATCGATAATTAGCTACAATAAAATAAAGAAAGGAAACTTGAACTCGACTTCACATCATACCTGAAATGGTATCTGAAGAGAAAGTTAGCTTTGAGAAACTGATGGGAATAATGAGAAAGCTTCTAGAAGATAACCAGCATTGGCCCAAGATTTGACGAGTTCCTAACTCCCCGGTTTGAAGCATGAAACCTGTGCTGAGATTCCTGTATTGAGGGATTGCGTTAGTGTAGCAGTGCTGCTGAATCCTCACGTACAAGGTGGAGATGGGCTGTGATTTCTCTCCCCATTTTACGTATTTCATGGGAGCTGCCTGCAGAGCCTCCCCTTCCCTGTACGTCTTGCAGCAGCATCTACACAGGGTAGACTATTATTTTGCAGGAGTTGTGCTAAGTCAGGGAAACCCCGGTGGTGTAGTGGTTAAGAGCTACGGCTGCTAAACAAAGGGTCAGCAGTTCAAATCCACCAGGTGCTCCTTGGAAACTCTATGGGGCAGTTCTACTCTGTCCTATAGGGTCGCTATGAGTCCGAGCCTCCTCGACGGCACCTAACAACAACAACCATAAGCATGAGTGTTACGTGCCACTCAAGCGGAACAAATGGAAACAAAGGCTTTCTTGGTCCTGCTTGGTTAAACACCCAGGAGACCAGGGAGCATCTGGAGAGGGACAGCGGTCCCTACAACATAAAGGGCCGAGGCAGAGTCTAGGCAGCATCACAGGTAGTACTGGGATTAGACACTAGGTCAGAAGCGGTCAGCAGGGATGGACCCCTGAGAGCCTGCAGGTCCCACAGTCTTTTATCCCCAATAGCCGAGACCTGCTCAGCTGATATGGCTCCACACGGTTGATATTTAAAGGGTGCACATCGAGTCAAAGCAGTTGACTTCATCCTGCACACCAATTGGAGGTCTAACTTCTAGGCAGTATAGGAAGGAGGAGAGATTAAACTGAAAGGTCTAGAATTAGGCATCAAAGCTTTGAGCCCTGAGTCACCACTCTCTCAGTGACGAATTCATTTTGGGCAAGTGAATGACTCTTGTTTTCACTTATCTGGCAAACAGCAGGAGTAAGCATAAGAGTGATAAGAATAATGACGGTCTCGCAGATCCACAGGGAGAAATAAGTAAGGTAAATCTTATAAACTGACTGGAACAGTCTCTATTACAAGGGGCAATCTTTGTCCTCTCCATCAATGTCGCTTCTTTTAGAACCACCCAATGACTGATGCCTCTATCTCTGTCAAGCCCCGTTTTCTGCTATCTGAAGAGAGCAGAAATATGTCCACAGGGTCCCTGGTGGTTCCTAGCACACGGGCGATAGTGAATGAAAACTTATTGTCGCATGCTTATGGGAAACCTGATTTTTCGTTTGCAATTGTACGCAGTCATTTTCTTCCTCCTCATCACTTGTGGTAGCCATGGGATTCCTGGTGGAATAAGACCCCCTAAGCTCATTCTAAAAGAGGGTGGGTTGACTTAAGGAATCCACATGTGATCACCCTAGTGAACAACGAGCAAATAAGAAAGTGACGAAAAATGTCTTTGTATCCCGTATTCAATTATGGATTGGGTATATATATGCTATACACGTAAACTTTACTATCATTACTTAGGTTTTCGAATCATAAAGTTGGCATAATTATAAAACTCATACTGATTTATATATAGTGTAATCAGACACTGACGATCTGAAAGGGCACCTCAGCCCTCAGTGCTGCACATGGGTATACTCAGCACTCGGTGCCAAGGCCACAGCACAAAATGGACTGAACTTCTCTGAATTCTGGCCTTTGGAGGAGTGCTCTAATTTTTGTAACACCAAAATACACAGATTTTTTTTTCTGTGTTTCTTTTCCTGTTCCCTTCCACCCCCAGAAGGCTGAGGCAACAGAACTGTGAACAAACAAACCTAAGTGACCAGACCGTGTAGTTCTCCTCACATAGAGTGTAAGAGGGTGCACAAATATTTCTGACCATTAGAGGGCACAAGGTGTAACCGACATAGGGTATGAGAGGGTGCACTAATATTTCTGACCATTAGAGGGCACAAGGGGTAACCGATATAGAGTAGTGGAGGGTGCACTAATATTTCTGATCATTAGAGGGCACAAGGTGTAACTGATTGAATCAGCAGAAGGGAAAAAAAGAGCAAGTTGATAGAGATTTTGATATAATTGTCAGTTTTGATAGAAAATGTTTACAAATGAATTTTAAATATTGCTCCTATACTTTGATGCAGATATTACAAGTATCTTTCGCATCAACTTGGGTGCAAAGAAGAGAGTGACAAACCAAGCCCAATGACACATGAATGAATAATGAATGGATAATGCCAGAGAAGGGATCATTCTGGGAGGTAAGGTAATAATATTTTAAAGTCCATTTCCGTAAATTGTGATATTGATTGAAATGAGAAAAATAAAATAAGCTCTTTCCAAATCCAGGCATTTTCTCTTAATATGTATTGACGATCTAACTCTTAGCACAATAGGAATAGAAAAGAATTTCCCTGATCTGATAAACAGAATGTTTAAAATCATTTAGGTTCATACCATACTTCATGTTGAAATCTTCAGAACTTTTCCCTTGAGATCCAGAATGAGGTTAGGATGCCCTCAGTGAAACTTTATGTGTAAAAACAATTGTGAAAGTCTTAACCAGTGTAACAAGGCAAGGAAAGAGGAAAACTATTATAATTGGAAAATGTTTATTAACAGAGGTGGGTCGAAACACCACAAGACGCTGCCATTAAACCGTTAATATGTAAAATATTGACAATTCAAACTAGCAATCTCACAGCAAGAAAGCCAGTATAGGAAAATCAATTACATGTCTGTATTTCCACATTTTTTTTTATTTCCACAGTATCCAAATACAGTGAAGGTTAAATTGTAAAATCGTGTAAAATTAATACAGCATGGAAATACTTAATTGCTCTCAGAACCAACCTGTGATGTGTACATAGAAACACATGAACTATTATTAAGAAATTTAGGAAATCCGAAATGAATTGAGATATGTTCTGTGATAAAAGAGTCAAAGAGTGTTTTAAAAAGGTCAGTTTTCTCATGTTTGATCTATAGATTTCATTAAAAACTCAATCAAAATGAGTATGTGTGAGCAAATGGAAAAGGTCATTCTCAAATTCATACAAAAGTGCCAATAACCAAACATAGTCAAGGTGACTTTGAAGCAGAAAAGCAAAGTTAGAGGAATTGCTTTTACCAGGTAGCAAAACGTACTTCAAAGCTGTGCTGATTAAGACAGTGGATATTGGTGCAGTGATAAAGAGCAAACTGAACCAAGAGAAGAGCTCAGAAATAACACTGCCACGCACACACACGAGGATCTTTGCTTTGTAAGAACTGTGGCACCTCAGAGCAATGAAGGAAACTAATTTTCCAGTAAATGATGTTGAGTCAAATCGATAATTAGCTACAATAAAATAAAGAAAGGAAACTTGAACTCGACTTCACATCATACCTGAAATGGTATCTGAAGAGAAAGTTAGCTTTGAGAAACTGATGGGAATAATGAGAAAGCTTCTAGAAGATAACCAGCATTTGCCCAAGATTTGACGAGTTCCTAACTCCCCGGTTTGAAGCATAAAACCTGTGCTGAGATTCCTGTATTGAGGGATTGCGTTAGTGTAGCAGTGCTGCTGAATCCTCACGTACAAGGTGGAGATGGGCTGTGATTTCTCTCCCCATTTTACGTATTTCATGGGAGCTGCCTGCAGAGCCTCCCCTTCCCTGTACGTCTTGCAGCAGCATCTACACAGGGTAGACTATTATTTTGCAGGAGTTGTGCTAAGTCAGGGAAACCCTGGTGGTGTAGTGGTTAAGAGCTACGGCTGCTAAACAAAGGGTCAGCAGTTCAAATCCACCAGGTGCTCCTTGGAAACTCTATGGGGCAGTTCTACTCTGTCCTATAGGGTCGCTATGAGTCCGAGCCTCCTCGACGGCACCTAACAACAACAACCATAAGCATGAGTGTTACGTGCCACTCAAGCGGAACAAATGGAAACAAAGGCTTTCTTGGTCCTGCTTGGTTAAACACCCAGGAGACCAGGGAGCATCTGGAGAGGGACAGCGGTCCCTACAACATAAAGGGCCGAGGCAGAGTCTAGGCAGCATCACAGGTAGTACTGGGATTAGACACTAGGTCAGAAGCGGTCAGCAGGGATGGACCCCTGAGAGCCTGCAGGTCCCACAGTCTTTTATCCCCAATAGCCGAGACCTGCTCAGCTGATATGGCTCCACACGGTTGATATTTAAAGGGTGCACATCGAGTCAAAGCAGTTGACTTCATCCTGCACACCAATTGGAGGTCTAACTTCTAGGCAGTATAGGAAGGAGGAGAGATTAAACTGAAAGGTCTAGAATTAGGCATCAAAGCTTTGAGCCCTGAGTCACCACTCTCTCAGTGACGAATTCATTTTGGGCAAGTGAATGACTCTTGTTTTCACTTATCTGGCAAACAGCAGGAGTAAGCATAAGAGTGATAAGAATAATGACGGTCTCGCAGATCCACAGGGAGAAATAAGTAAGGTAAATCTTATAAACTGACTGGAACAGTCTCTATTACAAGGGGCAATCTTTGTCCTCTCCATCAATGTCGCTTCTTTTAGAACCACCCAATGACTGATGCCTCTATCTCTGTCAAGCCCCGTTTTCTGCTATCTGAAGAGAGCAGAAATATGTCCACAGGGTCCCTGGTGGTTCCTAGCACACGGGCGATAGTGAATGAAAACTTATTGTCGCATGCTTATGGGAAACCTGACTTTTCGTTTGCAATTGTACGCAGTCATTTTCTTCCTCCTCATCACTTGTGGTAGCCATGGGATTCCTGGTGGAATAAGACCCCCTAAGCTCATTCTAAAAGAGGGTGGGTTGACTTAAGGAATCCACATGTGATCACCCTAGTGAACAACGAGCAAATAAGAAAGTGACGAAAAATGTCTTTGTATCCCGTATTCAATTATGGATTGGGTATATATATGCTATACACGTAAACTTTACTATCATTACTTAGGTTTTCGAATCATAAAGTTGGCATAATTATAAAACTCATACTGATTTATATATAGTGTAATCAGACACTGACGATCTGAAAGGGCACCTCAGCCCTCAGTGCTGCACATGGGTATACTCAGCACTCGGTGCCAAGGCCACAGCACAAAATGGACTGAACTTCTCTGAATTCTGGCCTTTGGAGGAGTGCTCTAATTTTTGTAACACCAAAATACACAGATTTTTTTTTCTGTGTTTCTTTTCCTGTTCCCTTCCACCCCCAGAAGGCTGAGGCAACAGAACTGTGAACAAACAAACCTAAGTGACCAGACCGTGTAGTTCTCCTCACATAGAGTGTAAGAGGGTGCACAAATATTTCTGACCATTAGAGGGCACAAGGTGTAACCGACATAGGGTATGAGAGGGTGCACTAATATTTCTGACCATTAGAGGGCACAAGGGGTAACCGATATAGAGTAGTGGAGGGTGCACTAATATTTCTGATCATTAGAGGGCACAAGGTGTAACTGATTGAATCAGCAGAAGGGAAAAAAAGAGCAAGTTGATAGAGATTTTGATATAATTGTCAGTTTTGATAGAAAATGTTTACAAATGAATTTTAAATATTGCTCCTATACTTTGATGCAGATATTACAAGTATCTTTCGCATCAACTTGGGTGCAAAGAAGAGAGTGACAAACCAAGCCCAATGACACATGAATGAATAATGAATGGATAATGCCAGAGAAGGGATCATTCTGGGAGGTAAGGTAATAATATTTTAAAGTCCATTTCCGTAAATTGTGATATTGATTGAAATGAGAAAAATAAAATAAGCTCTTTCCAAATCCAGGCATTTTCTCTTAATATGTATTGACGATCTAACTCTTAGCACAATAGGAATAGAAAAGAATTTCCCTGATCTGATAAACAGAATGTTTAAAATCATTTAGGTTCATACCATACTTCATGTTGAAATCTTCAGAACTTTTCCCTTGAGATCCAGAATGAGGTTAGGATGCCCTCAGTGAAACTTTATGTGTAAAAACAATTGTGAAAGTCTTAACCAGTGTAACAAGGCAAGGAAAGAGGAAAACTATTATAATTGGAAAATGTTTATTAACAGAGGTGGGTCGAAACACCACAAGACGCTGCCATTAAACCGTTAATATGTAAAATATTGACAATTCAAACTAGCAATCTCACAGCAAGAAAGCCAGTATAGGAAAATCAATTACATGTCTGTATTTCCACATTTTTTTTTATTTCCACAGTATCCAAATACAGTGAAGGTTAAATTGTAAAATCGTGTAAAATTAATACAGCATGGAAATACTTAATTGCTCTCAGAACCAACCTGTGATGTGTACATAGAAACACATGAACTATTATTAAGAAATTTAGGAAATCCGAAATGAATTGAGATATGTTCTGTGATAAAAGAGTCAAAGAGTGTTTTAAAAAGGTCAGTTTTCTCATGTTTGATCTATAGATTTCATTAAAAACTCAATCAAAATGAGTATGTGTGAGCAAATGGAAAAGGTCATTCTCAAATTCATACAAAAGTGCCAATAACCAAACATAGTCAAGGTGACTTTGAAGCAGAAAAGCAAAGTTAGAGGAATTGCTTTTACCAGGTAGCAAAACGTACTTCAAAGCTGTGCTGATTAAGACAGTGGATATTGGTGCAGTGATAAAGAGCAAACTGAACCAAGAGAAGAGCTCAGAAATAACACTGCCACGCACACACACGAGGATCTTTGCTTTGTAAGAACTGTGGCACCTCAGAGCAATGAAGGAAACTAATTTTCCAGTAAATGATGTTGAGTCAAATCGATAATTAGCTACAATAAAATAAAGAAAGGAAACTTGAACTCGACTTCACATCATACCTGAAATGGTATCTGAAGAGAAAGTTAGCTTTGAGAAACTGATGGGAATAATGAGAAAGCTTCTAGAAGATAACCAGCATTTGCCCAAGATTTGACGAGTTCCTAACTCCCCGGTTTGAAGCATAAAACCTGTGCTGAGATTCCTGTATTGAGGGATTGCGTTAGTGTAGCAGTGCTGCTGAATCCTCACGTACAAGGTGGAGATGGGCTGTGATTTCTCTCCCCATTTTACGTATTTCATGGGAGCTGCCTGCAGAGCCTCCCCTTCCCTGTACGTCTTGCAGCAGCATCTACACAGGGTAGACTATTATTTTGCAGGAGTTGTGCTAAGTCAGGGAAACCCCGGTGGTGTAGTGGTTAAGAGCTACGGCTGCTAAACAAAGGGTCAGCAGTTCAAATCCACCAGGTGCTCCTTGGAAACTCTATGGGGCAGTTCTACTCTGTCCTATAGGGTCGCTATGAGTCCGAGCCTCCTCGACGGCACCTAACAACAACAACCATAAGCATGAGTGTTACGTGCCACTCAAGCGGAACAAATGGAAACAAAGGCTTTCTTGGTCCTGCTTGGTTAAACACCCAGGAGACCAGGGAGCATCTGGAGAGGGACAGCGGTCCCTACAACATAAAGGGCCGAGGCAGAGTCTAGGCAGCATCACAGGTAGTACTGGGATTAGACACTAGGTCAGAAGCGGTCAGCAGGGATGGACCCCTGAGAGCCTGCAGGTCCCACAGTCTTTTATCCCCAATAGCCGAGACCTGCTCAGCTGATATGGCTCCACACGGTTGATATTTAAAGGGTGCACATCGAGTCAAAGCAGTTGACTTCATCCTGCACACCAATTGGAGGTCTAACTTCTAGGCAGTATAGGAAGGAGGAGAGATTAAACTGAAAGGTCTAGAATTAGGCATCAAAGGTTTGAGCCCTGAGTCACCACTCTCTCAGTGACGAATTCATTTTGGGCAAGTGAATGACTCTTGTTTTCACTTATCTGGCAAACAGCAGGAGTAAGCATAAGAGTGATAAGAATAATGACGGTCTCGCAGATCCACAGGGAGAAATAAGTAAGGTAAATCTTATAAACTGACTGGAACAGTCTCTATTACAAGGGGCAATCTTTGTCCTCTCCATCAATGTCGCTTCTTTTAGAACCACCCAATGACTGATGCCTCTATCTCTGTCAAGCCCCGTTTTCTGCTATCTGAAGAGAGCAGAAATATGTCCACAGGGTCCCTGGTGGTTCCTAGCACACGGGCGATAGTGAATGAAAACTTATTGTCGCATGCTTATGGGAAACCTGACTTTTCGTTTGCAATTGTACGCAGTCATTTTCTTCCTCCTCATCACTTGTGGTAGCCATGGGATTCCTGGTGGAATAAGACCCCCTAAGCTCATTCTAAAAGAGGGTGGGTTGACTTAAGGAATCCACATGTGATCACCCTAGTGAACAACGAGCAAATAAGAAAGTGACGAAAAATGTCTTTGTATCCCGTATTCAATTATGGATTGGGTATATATATGCTATACACGTAAACTTTACTATCATTACTTAGGTTTTCGAATCATAAAGTTGGCATAATTATAAAACTCATACTGATTTATATATAGTGTAATCAGACACTGACGATCTGAAAGGGCACCTCAGCCCTCAGTGCTGCACATGGGTATACTCAGCACTCGGTGCCAAGGCCACAGCACAAAATGGACTGAACTTCTCTGAATTCTGGCCTTTGGAGGAGTGCTCTAATTTTTGTAACACCAAAATACACAGATTTTTTTTCTGTGTTTCTTTTCCTGTTCCCTTCCACCCCCAGAAGGCTGAGGCAACAGAACTGTGAACAAACAAACCTAAGTGACCAGACCGTGTAGTTCTCCTCACATAGAGTGTAAGAGGGTGCACAAATATTTCTGACCATTAGAGGGCACAAGGTGTAACCGACATAGGGTATGAGAGGGTGCACTAATATTTCTGACCATTAGAGGGCACAAGGGGTAACCGATATAGAGTAGTGGAGGGTGCACTAATATTTCTGATCATTAGAGGGCACAAGGTGTAACTGATTGAATCAGCAGAAGGGAAAAAAAGAGCAAGTTGATAGAGATTTTGATATAATTGTCAGTTTTGATAGAAAATGTTTACAAATGAATTTTAAATATTGCTCCTATACTTTGATGCAGATATTACAAGTATCTTTCGCATCAACTTGGGTGCAAAGAAGAGAGTGACAAACCAAGCCCAATGACACATGAATGAATAATGAATGGATAATGCCAGAGAAGGGATCATTCTGGGAGGTAAGGTAATAATATTTTAAAGTCCATTTCCGTAAATTGTGATATTGATTGAAATGAGAAAAATAAAATAAGCTCTTTCCAAATCCAGGCATTTTCTCTTAATATGTATTGACGATCTAACTCTTAGCACAATAGGAATAGAAAAGAATTTCCCTGATCTGATAAACAGAATGTTTAAAATCATTTAGGTTCATACCATACTTCATGTTGAAATCTTCAGAACTTTTCCCTTGAGATCCAGAATGAGGTTAGGATGCCCTCAGTGAAACTTTATGTGTAAAAACAATTGTGAAAGTCTTAACCAGTGTAACAAGGCAAGGAAAGAGGAAAACTATTATAATTGGAAAATGTTTATTAACAGAGGTGGGTCGAAACACCACAAGACGCTGCCATTAAACTGTTAATATGTAAAATATTGACAATTCAAACTAGCAATCTCACAGCAAGAAAGCCAGTATAGGAAAATCAATTACATGTCTGTATTTCCACATTTTTTTTATTTCCACAGTATCCAAATACAGTGAAGGTTAAATTGTAAAATCGTGTAAAATTAATACAGCATGGAAATACTTAATTGCTCTCAGAACCAACCTGTGATGTGTACATAGAAACACATGAACTATTATTAAGAAATTTAGGAAATCCGAAATGAATTGAGATATGTTCTGTGATAAAAGAGTCAAAGAGTGTTTTAAAAAGGTCAGTTTTCTCATGTTTGATCTATAGATTTCATTAAAAACTCAATCAAAATGAGTATGTGTGAGCAAATGGAAAAGGTCATTCTCAAATTCATACAAAAGTGCCAATAACCAAACATAGTCAAGGTGACTTTGAAGCAGAAAAGCAAAGTTAGAGGAATTGCTTTTACCAGGTAGCAAAACGTACTTCAAAGCTGTGCTGATTAAGACAGTGGATATTGGTGCAGTGATAAAGAGCAAACTGAACCAAGAGAAGAGCTCAGAAATAACACTGCCACGCACACACACGAGGATCTTTGCTTTGTAAGAACTGTGGCACCTCAGAGCAATGAAGGAAACTAATTTTCCAGTAAATGATGTTGAGTCAAATCGATAATTAGCTACAATAAAATAAAGAAAGGAAACTTGAACTCGACTTCACATCATACCTGAAATGGTATCTGAAGAGAAAGTTAGCTTTGAGAAACTGATGGGAATAATGAGAAAGCTTCTAGAAGATAACCAGCATTTGCCCAAGATTTGACGAGTTCCTAACTCCCCGGTTTGAAGCATAAAACCTGTGCTGAGATTCCTGTATTGAGGGATTGCGTTAGTGTAGCAGTGCTGCTGAATCCTCACGTACAAGGTGGAGATGGGCTGTGATTTCTCTCCCCATTTTACGTATTTCATGGGAGCTGCCTGCAGAGCCTCCCCTTCCCTGTACGTCTTGCAGCAGCATCTACACAGGGTAGACTATTATTTTGCAGGAGTTGTGCTAAGTCAGGGAAACCCTGGTGGTGTAGTGGTTAAGAGCTACGGCTGCTAAACAAAGGGTCAGCAGTTCAAATCCACCAGGTGCTCCTTGGAAACTCTATGGGGCAGTTCTACTCTGTCCTATAGGGTCGCTATGAGTCCGAGCCTCCTCGACGGCACCTAACAACAACAACCATAAGCATGAGTGTTACGTGCCACTCAAGCGGAACAAATGGAAACAAAGGCTTTCTTGGTCCTGCTTGGTTAAACACCCAGGAGACCAGGGAGCATCTGGAGAGGGACAGCGGTTCCTACAACATAAAGGGCCGAGGCAGAGTCTAGGCAGCATCACAGGTAGTACTGGGATTAGACACTAGGTCAGAAGCGGTCAGCAGGGATGGACCCCTGAGAGCCTGCAGGTCCCACAGTCTTTTATCCCCAATAGCCGAGACCTGCTCAGCTGATATGGCTCCACACGGTTGATATTTAAAGGGTGCACATCGAGTCAAAGCAGTTGACTTCATCCTGCACACCAATTGGAGGTCTAACTTCTAGGCAGTATAGGAAGGAGGAGAGATTAAACTGAAAGGTCTAGAATTAGGCATCAAAGCTTTGAGCCCTGAGTCACCACTCTCTCAGTGACGAATTCATTTTGGGCAAGTGAATGACTCTTGTTTTCACTTATCTGGCAAACAGCAGGAGTAAGCATAAGAGTGATAAGAATAATGACGGTCTCGCAGATCCACAGGGAGAAATAAGTAAGGTAAATCTTATAAACTGACTGGAACAGTCTCTATTACAAGGGGCAATCTTTGTCCTCTCCATCAATGTCGCTTCTTTTAGAACCACCCAATGACTGATGCCTCTATCTCTGTCAAGCCCCGTTTTCTGCTCTCTGAAGAGAGCAGAAATATGTCCACAGGGTCCCTGGTGGTTCCTAGCACACGGGCGATAGTAAATGAAAACTTATTGTCGCATGCTTATGGGAAACCTGACTTTTCGTTTGCAATTGTACGCAGTCATTTTCTTCCTCCTCATCACTTGTCGTAGCCATGGGATTCCTGGTGGAATAAGACCCCCTAAGCTCATTCTAAAAGAGGGTGGGTTGACTTAAGGAATCCACATGTGATCACCCTAGTGAACAACGAGCAAATAAGAAAGTGACGAAAAATGTCTTTGTATCCCGTATTCAATTATGGATTGGGTATATATATGCTATACACGTAAACTTTACTATCATTACTTAGGTTTTCGAATCATAAAGTTGGCATAATTATAAAACTCATACTGATTTATATATAGTGTAATCAGACACTGACGATCTGAAAGGGCACCTCAGCCCTCAGTGCTGCACATGGGTATACTCAGCACTCGGTGCCAAGGCCACAGCACAAAATGGACTGAACTTATCTGAATTCTGGCCTTTGGAGGAGTGCTCTAATTTTTGTAACACCAAAATACACAGATTTTTTTTTCTGTGTTTCTTTTCCTGTTCCCTTCCAGCCCCAGAAGGCTGAGGCAACAGAACTGTGAACAAACAAACCTAAGTGACCAGACCGTGTAGTTCTCCTCACATAGAGTGTAAGAGGGTGCACAAATATTTCTGACCATTAGAGGGCACAAGGTGTAACCGACATAGGGTATGAGAGGGTGCACTAATATTTCTGACCATTAGAGGGCACAAGGGGTAACCGATATAGAGTAGTGGAGGGTGCACTAATATTTCTGATCATTAGAGGGCACAAGGTGTAACTGATTGAATCAGCAGAAGGGAAAAAAAGAGCAAGTTGATAGAGATTTTGATATAATTGTCAGTTTTGATAGAAAATGTTTACAAATGAATTTTAAATATTGCTCCTATACTTTGATGCAGATATTACAAGTATCTTTCGCATCAACTTGGGTGCAAAGAAGAGAGTGACAAACCAAGTCCAATGACACATGAATGAATAATGAATGGATAATGCCAGAGAAGGGATCATTCTGGGAGGTAAGGTAATAATATTTTAAAGTCCATTTCCGTAAATTGTGATATTGATTGAAATGAGAAAAATAAAATAAGCTCTTTCCAAATCCAGGCATTTTCTCTTAATATGTATTGACGATCTAACTCTTAGCACAATAGGAATAGAAAAGAATTTCCCTGATCTGATAAAGAGAATGTTTAAAATCATTTAGGTTCATACCATACTTCATGTTGAAATCTTCAGAACTTTTCCCTTGAGATCCAGAATGAGGTTAGGATGCCCTCAGTGAAACTTTATGTGTAAAAACAATTGTGAAAGTCTTAACCAGTGTAACAAGGCAAGGAAAGAGGAAAACTATTATAATTGGAAAATGTTTATTAACAGAGGTGGGTAGAAACACCACAAGACGCTGCCATTAAACTGTTAATATGTAAAATATTGACAATTCAAACTAGCAATCTCACAGCAAGAAAGCCAGGATAGGAAAATCAATTACATGTCTGTATTTCCACATTTTTTTTTATTTCCACAGTATCCAAATACAGTGAAGGTTAAATTGTAAAATCGTGTAAAATTAATACAGCATGGAAATACTTAATTGCTCTCAGAACCAACCTGTGATGTGTACATAGAAACACATGAACTATTATTAAGAAATTTAGGAAATCCGAAATGAATTGAGATATGTTCTGTGATAAAAGAGTCAAAGAGTGTTTTAAAAAGGTCAGTTTTCTCATGTTTGATCTATAGATTTCATTAAAAACTCAATCAAAATGAGTATGTGTGAGCAAATGGAAAAGGTCATTCTCAAATTCATACAAAAGTGCCAATAACCAAACATAGTCAAGGTGACTTTGAAGCAGAAAAGCAAAGTTAGAGGAATTGCTTTTACCAGGTAGCAAAACGTACTTCAAAGCTGTGCTGATTAAGACAGTGGATATTGGTGCAGTGATAAAGAGCAAACTGAACCAAGAGAAGAGCTCAGAAATAACACTGCCACGCACACACACGAGGATCTTTGCTTTGTAAGAACTGTGGCACCTCAGAGCAATGAAGGAAACTAATTTTCCAGTAAATGATGTTGAGTCAAATCGATAATTAGCTACAATAAAATAAAGAAAGGAAACTTGAACTCGACTTCACATCATACCTGAAATGGTATCTGAAGAGAAAGTTAGCTTTGAGAAACTGATGGGAATAATGAGAAAGCTTCTAGAAGATAACCAGCATTGGCCCAAGATTTGACGAGTTCCTAACTCCCCGGTTTGAAGCATAAAACCTGTGCTGAGATTCCTGTATTGAGGGATTGCGTTAGTGTAGCAGTGCTGCTGAATCCTCACGTACAAGGTGGAGATGGGCTGTGATTTCTCTCCCCATTTTACGTATTTCATGGGAGCTGCCTGCAGAGCCTCCCCTTCCCTGTACGTCTTGCAGCAGCATCTACACAGGGTAGACTATTATTTTGCAGGAGTTGTGCTAAGTCAGGGAAACCCCGGTGGTGTAGTGGTTAAGAGCTACGGCTGCTAAACAAAGGGTCAGCAGTTCAAATCCACCAGGTGCTCCTTGGAAACTCTATGGGGCAGTTCTACTCTGTCCTGTAGGGTCGCTATGAGTCCGAGCCTCCTCGACGGCACCTAACAACAACAACCATAAGCATGAGTGTTACGTGCCACTCAAGCGGAACAAATGGAAACAAAGGCTTTCTTGGTCCTGCTTGGTTAAACACCCAGGAGACCAGGGAGCATCTGGAGAGGGACAGCGGTCCCTACAACATAAAGGGCCGAGGCAGAGTCTAGGCAGCATCACAGGTAGTACTGGGATTAGACACTAGGTCAGAAGCGGTCAGCAGGGATGGACCCCTGAGAGCCTGCAGGTCCCACAGTCTTTTATCCCCAATAGCCGAGACCTGCTCAGCTGATATGGCTCCACACGGTTGATATTTAAAGGGTGCACATCGAGTCAAAGCAGTTGACTTCATCCTGCACACCAATTGGAGGTCTAACTTCTAGGCAGTATAGGAAGGAGGAGAGATTAAACTGAAAGGTCTAGAATTAGGCATCAAAGGTTTGAGCCCTGAGTCACCACTCTCTCAGTGACGAATTCATTTTGGGCAAGTGAATGACTCTTGTTTTCACTTATCTGGCAAACAGCAGGAGTAAGCATAAGAGTGATAAGAATAATGACGGTCTCGCAGATCCACAGGGAGAAATAAGTAAGGTAAATCTTATAAACTGACTGGAACAGTCTCTATTACAAGGGGCAATCTTTGTCCTCTCCATCAATGTCGCTTCTTTTAGAACCACCCAATGACTGATGCCTCTATCTCTGTCAAGCCCCGTTTTCTGCTCTCTGAAGAGAGCAGAAATATGTCCACAGGGTCCCTGGTGGTTCCTAGCACACGGGCGATAGTAAATGAAAACTTATTGTCGCATGCTTATGGGAAACCTGACTTTTCGTTTGCAATTGTACGCAGTCATTTTCTTCCTCCTCATCACTTGTGGTAGCCATGGGATTCCTGGTGGAATAAGACCCCCTAAGCTCATTCTAAAAGAGGGTGGGTTGACTTAAGGAATCCACATGTGATCACCCTAGTGAACAACGAGCAAATAAGAAAGTGACGAAAAATGTCTTTGTATCCCGTATTCAATTATGGATTGGGTATATATATGCTATACACGTAAACTTTACTATCATCACTTAGGTTTTCGAATCATAAAGTTGGCATAATTATAAAACTCATACTGATTTATATATAGTGTAATCAGACACTGACGATCTGAAAGGGCACCTCAGCCCTCAGTGCTGCACATGGGTATACTCAGCACTCGGTGCCAAGGCCACAGCACAAAATGGACTGAACTTATCTGAATTCTGGCCTTTGGAGGAGTGCTCTAATTTTTGTAACACCAAAATACACAGATTTTTTTTTCTGTGTTTCTTTTCCTGTTCCCTTCCAGCCCCAGAAGGCTGAGGCAACAGAACTGTGAACAAACAAACCTAAGTGACCAGACCGTGTAGTTCTCCTCACATAGAGTGTAAGAGGGTGCACAAATATTTCTGACCATTAGAGGGCACAAGGTGTAACCGACATAGGGTATGAGAGGGTGCACTAATATTTCTGACCATTAGAGGGCACAAGGGGTAACCGATATAGAGTAGTGGAGGGTGCACTAATATTTCTGATCATTAGAGGGCACAAGGTGTAACTGATTGAATCAGCAGAAGGGAAAAAAAGAGCAAGTTGATAGAGATTTTGATATAATTGTCAGTTTTGATAGAAAATGTTTACAAATGAATTTTAAATATTGCTCCTATACTTTGATGCAGATATTACAAGTATCTTTCGCATCAACTTGGGTGCAAAGAAGAGAGTGACAAACCAAGCCCAATGACACATGAATGAATAATGAATGGATAATGCCAGAGAAGGGATCATTCTGGGAGGTAAGGTAATAATATTTTAAAGTCCATTTCCGTAAATTGTGATATTGATTGAAATGAGAAAAATAAAATAAGCTCTTTCCAAATCCAGGCATTTTCTCTTAATATGTATTGACGATCTAACTCTTAGCACAATAGGAATAGAAAAGAATTTCCCTGATCTGATAAAGAGAATGTTTAAAATCATTTAGGTTCATACCATACTTCATGTTGAAATCTTCAGAACTTTTCCCTTGAGATCCAGAATGAGGTTAGGATGCCCTCAGTGAAACTTTATGTGTAAAAACAATTGTGAAAGTCTTAACCAGTGTAACAAGGCAAGGAAAGAGGAAAACTATTATAATTGGAAAATGTTTATTAACAGAGGTGGGTAGAAACACCACAAGACGCTGCCATTAAACTGTTAATATGTAAAATATTGACAATTCAAACTAGCAATCTCACAGCAAGAAAGCCAGTATAGGAAAATCAATTACATGTCTGTATTTCCACATTTTTTTTTTATTTCCACAGTATCCAAATACAGTGAAGGTTAAATTGTAAAATCGTGTAAAATTAATACAGCATGGAAATACTTAATTGCTCTCAGAACCAACCTGTGATGTGTACATAGAAACACATGAACTATTATTAAGAAATTTAGGAAATCCGAAATGAATTGAGATATGTTCTGTGATAAAAGAGTCAAAGAGTGTTTTAAAAAGGTCAGTTTTCTCATGTTTGATCTATAGATTTCATTAAAAACTCAATCAAAATGAGTATGTGTGAGCAAATGGAAAAGGTCATTCTCAAATTCATACAAAAGTGCCAATAACCAAACATAGTCAAGGTGACTTTGAAGCAGAAAAGCAAAGTTAGAGGAATTGCTTTTACCAGGTAGCAAAACGTACTTCAAAGCTGTGCTGATTAAGACAGTGGATATTGGTGCAGTGATAAAGAGCAAACTGAACCAAGAGAAGAGCTCAGAAATAACACTGCCACGCACACACACGAGGATCTTTGCTTTGTAAGAACTGTGGCACCTCAGAGCAATGAAGGAAACTAATTTTCCAGTAAATGATGTTGAGTCAAATCGATAATTAGCTACAATAAAATAAAGAAAGGAAACTTGAACTCGACTTCACATCATACCTGAAATGGTATCTGAAGAGAAAGTTAGCTTTGAGAAACTGATGGGAATAATGAGAAAGCTTCTAGAAGATAACCAGCATTTGCCCAAGATTTGACGAGTTCCTAACTCCCCGGTTTGAAGCATAAAACCTGTGCTGAGATTCCTGTATTGAGGGATTGCGTTAGTGTAGCAGTGCTGCTGAATCCTCACGTACAAGGTGGAGATGGGCTGTGATTTCTCTCCCCATTTTACGTATTTCATGGGAGCTGCCTGCAGAGCCTCCCCTTCCCTGTACGTCTTGCAGCAGCATCTACACAGGGTAGACTATTATTTTGCAGGAGTTGTGCTAAGTCAGGGAAACCCTGGTGGTGTAGTGGTTAAGAGCTACGGCTGCTAAACAAAGGGTCAGCAGTTCAAATCCACCAGGTGCTCCTTGGAAACTCTATGGGGCAGTTCTACTCTGTCCTGTAGGGTCGCTATGAGTCCGAGCCTCCTCGACGGCACCTAACAACAACAACCATAAGCATGAGTGTTACGTGCCACTCAAGCGGAACAAATGGAAACAAAGGCTTTCTTGGTCCTGCTTGGTTAAACACCCAGGAGACCAGGGAGCATCTGGAGAGGGACAGCGGTCCCTACAACATAAAGGGCCGAGGCAGAGTCTAGGCAGCCTCACAGGTTGTACTGGGATTAGACACTAGGTCAGAAGCGGTCAGCAGGGATGGACCCCTGAGAGCCTGCAGGTCCCACAGTCTTTTATCCCCAATAGCCGAGACCTGCTCAGCTGATATGGCTCCACACGGTTGATATTTAAAGGGTGCACATCGAGTCAAAGCAGTTGACTTCATCCTGCACACCAATTGGAGGTCTAACTTCTAGGCAGTATAGGAAGGAGGAGAGATTAAACTGAAAGGTCTAGAATTAGGCATCAAAGGTTTGAGCCCTGAGTCACCACTCTCTCAGTGACGAATTCATTTTGGGCAAGTGAATGACTCTTGTTTTCACTTATCTGGCAAACAGCAGGAGTAAGCATAAGAGTGATAAGAATAATGACGGTCTCGCAGATCCACAGGGAGAAATAAGTAAGGTAAATCTTATAAACTGACTGGAACAGTCTCTATTACAAGGGGCAATCTTTGTCCTCTCCATCAATGTCGCTTCTTTTAGAACCACCCAATGACTGATGCCTCTATCTCTGTCAAGCCCCGTTTTCTGCTCTCTGAAGAGAGCAGAAATATGTCCACAGGGTCCCTGGTGGTTCCTAGCACACGGGCGATAGTAAATGAAAACTTATTGTCGCATGCTTATGGGAAACCTGACTTTTCGTTTGCAGTTGTACGCAGTCATTTTCTTCCTCCTCATCACTTGTGGTAGCCATGGGATTCCTGGTGGAATAAGACCCCCTAAGCTCATTCTAAAAGAGGGTGGGTTGACTTAAGGAATCCACATGTGATCACCCTAGTGAACAACGAGCAAATAAGAAAGTGACGAAAAATGTCTTTGTATCCCGTATTCAATTATGGATTGGGTATATATATGCTATACACGTAAACTTTACTATCATTACTTAGGTTTTCGAATCATAAAGTTGGCATAATTATAAAACTCATACTGATTTATATATAGTGTAATCAGACACTGACGATCTGAAAGGGCACCTCAGCCCTCAGTGCTGCACATGGGTATACTCAGCACTCGGTGCCAAGGCCACAGCACAAAATGGACTGAACTTATCTGAATTCTGGCCTTTGGAGGAGTGCTCTAATTTTTGTAACACCAAAATACACAGATTTTTTTTTCTGTGTTTCTTTTCCTGTTCCCTTCCAGCCCCAGAAGGCTGAGGCAACAGAACTGTGAACAAACAAACCTAAGTGACCAGACCGTGTAGTTCTCCTCACATAGAGTGTAAGAGGGTGCACAAATATTTCTGACCATTAGAGGGCACAAGGTGTAACCGACATAGGGTATGAGAGGGTGCACTAATATTTCTGACCATTAGAGGGCACAAGGGGTAACCGACATAGGGTATGAGAGGGTGCACTAATATTTCTGACCATTAGAGGGCACAAGGGGTAACCGATATAGAGTAGTGGAGGGTGCACTAATATTTCTGATCATTAGAGGGCACAAGGTGTAACTGATTGAATCAGCAGAAGGGAAAAAAAGAGCAAGTTGATAGAGATTTTGATATAATTGTCAGTTTTGATAGAAAATGTTTACAAATGAATTTTAAATATTGCTCCTATACTTTGATGCAGATATTACAAGTATCTTTCGCATCAACTTGGGTGCCAAGAAGAGAGTGACAAACCAAGCCCAATGACACATGAATGAATAATGAATGGATAATGCCAGAGAAGGGATCATTCTGGGAGGTAAGGTAATAATATTTTAAAGTCCATTTCCGTAAATTGTGATATTGATTGAAATGAGAAAAATAAAATAAGCTCTTTCCAAATCCAGGCATTTTCTCTTAATATGTATTGATGATCTAACTCTTAGCACAATAGGAATAGAAAAGAATTTCCCTGATCTGATAAACAGAATGTTTAAAATCATTTAGGTTCATACCATACTTCATGTTGAAATCTTCAGAACTTTTCCCTTGAGATCCAGAATGAGGTTAGGATGCCCTCAGTGAAACTTTATGTGTAAAAACAATTGTGAAAGTCTTAACCAGTGTAACAAGGCAAGGAAAGAGGAAAACTATTATAATTGGAAAATGTTTATTAACAGAGGTGGGTCGAAACACCACAAGACGCTGCCATTAAACTGTTAATATGTAAAATATTGACAATTCAAACTAGCAATCTCACAGCAAGAAAGCCAGTATAGGAAAATCAATTACATGTCTGTATTTCCACATTTTTTTTTATTTCCCCAGTATCCAAATACAGTGAAGGTTAAATTGTAAAATCGTGTAAAATTAATACAGCATGGAAATACTTAATTGCTCTCAGAACCAACCTGTGATGTGTACATAGAAACACATGAACTATTATTAAGAAATTTAGGAAATCCGAAATGAATTGAGATATGTTCTGTGATAAAAGAGTCAAAGAGTGTTTTAAAAAGGTCAGTTTTCTCATGTTTGATCTATAGATTTCATTAAAAACTCAATCAAAATGAGTATGTGTGAGCAAATGGAAAAGGTCATTCTCAAATTCATACAAAAGTGCCAATAACCAAACATAGTCAAGGTGACTTTGAAGCAGAAAAGCAAAGTTAGAGGAATTGCTTTTACCAGGTAGCAAAACGTACTTCAAAGCTGTGCTGATTAAGACAGTGGATATTGGTGCAGTGATAAAGAGCAAACTGAACCAAGAGAAGAGCTCAGAAATAACACTGCCACGCACACACACGAGGATCTTTGCTTTGTAAGAACTGTGGCACCTCAGAGCAATGAAGGAAACTAATTTTCCAGTAAATGATGTTGAGTCAAATCGATAATTAGCTACAATAAAATAAAGAAAGGAAACTTGAACTCGACTTCACATCATACCTGAAATGGTATCTGAAGAGAAAGTTAGCTTTGAGAAACTGATGGGAATAATGAGAAAGCTTCTAGAAGATAACCAGCATTGGCCCAAGATTTGACGAGTTCCTAACTCCCCGGTTTGAAGCATAAAACCTGTGCTGAGATTCCTGTATTGAGGGATTGCGTTAGTGTAGCAGTGCTGCTGAATCCTCACGTACAAGGTGGAGATGGGCTGTGATTTCTCTCCCCATTTTACGTATTTCATGGGAGCTGCCTGCAGAGCCTCCCCTTCCCTGTACGTCTTGCAGCAGCATCTACACAGGGTAGACTATTATTTTGCAGGAGTTGTGCTAAGTCAGGGAAACCCTGGTGGTGCAGTGGTTAAGAGCTACGGCTGCTAAACAAAGGGTCAGCAGTTCAAATCCACCAGGTGCTCCTTGGAAACTCTATGGGGCAGTTCTACTCTGTCCTATAGGGTCGCTATGAGTCCGAGCCTCCTCGACGGCACCTAACAACAACAACCATAAGCATGAGTGTTACGTGCCACTCAAGCGGAACAAATGGAAACAAAGGCTTTCTTGGTCCTGCTTGGTTAAACACCCAGGAGACCAGGGAGCATCTGGAGAGGGACAGCGGTCCCTACAACATAAAGGGCCGAGGCAGAGTCTAGGCAGCATCACAGGTAGTACTGGGATTAGACACTAGGTCAGAAGCGGTCAGCAGGGATGGACCCCTGAGAGCCTGCAGGTCCCACAGTCTTTTATCCCCAATAGCCGAGACCTGCTCAGCTGATATGGCTCCACACGGTTGATATTTAAAGGGTGCACATCGAGTCAAAGCAGTTGACTTCATCCTGCACACCAATTGGAGGTCTAACTTCTAGGCAGTATAGGAAGGAGGAGAGATTAAACTGAAAGGTCTAGAATTAGGCATCAAAGGTTTGAGCCCTGAGTCACCACTCTCTCAGTGACGAATTCATTTTGGGCAAGTGAATGACTCTTGTTTTCACTTATCTGGCAAACAGCAGGAGTAAGCATAAGAGTGATAAGAATAATGACGGTCTCGCAGATCCACAGGGAGAAATAAGTAAGGTAAATCTTATAAACTGACTGGAACAGTCTCTATTACAAGGGGCAATCTTTGTCCTCTCCATCAATGTCGCTTCTTTTAGAACCACCCAATGACTGATGCCTCTATCTCTGTCAAGCCCCGTTTTCTGCTATCTGAAGAGAGCAGAAATATGTCCACAGGGTCCCTGGTGGTTCCTAGCACACGGGCGATAGTGAATGAAAACTTATTGTCGCATGCTTATGGGAAACCTGACTTTTCGTTTGCAATTGTACGCAGTCATTTTCTTCCTCCTCATCACTTGTGGTAGCCATGGGATTCCTGGTGGAATAAGACCCCCTAAGCTCATTCTAAAAGAGGGTGGGTTGACTTAAGGAATCCACATGTGATCACCCTAGTGAACAACGAGCAAATAAGAAAGTGACGAAAAATGTCTTTGTATCCCGTATTCAATTATGGATTGGGTATATATATGCTATACACGTAAACTTTACTATCATTACTTAGGTTTTCGAATCATAAAGTTGGCATAATTATAAAACTCATACTGATTTATATATAGTGTAATCAGACACTGACGATCTGAAAGGGCACCTCAGCCCTCAGTGCTGCACATGGGTATACTCAGCACTCGGTGCCAAGGCCACAGCACAAAATGGACTGAACTTCTCTGAATTCTGGCCTTTGGAGGAGTGCTCTAATTTTTGTAACACCAAAATACACAGATTTTTTTTCTGTGTTTCTTTTCCTGTTCCTTTCCACCCGCAGAAGGCTGAGGCAACAGAACTGTGAACAAACAAACCTAAGTGACCAGACCGTGTAGTTCTCCTCACATAGAGTGTAAGAGGGTGCACAAATATTTCTGACCATTAGAGGGCACAAGGTATAACCGACATAGGGTATGAGAGGGTGCACTAATATTTCTGACCATTAGAGGGCACAAGGGGTAACCGATATAGAGTAGTGGAGGGTGCACTAATACTTCTGATCATTAGAGGGCACAAGGTGTAACTGATTGAATCAGCAGAAGGGAAAAAAAGAGCAAGTTTATAGAGATTTTGATATAATTGTCAGTTTTGATAGAAAATGTTTACAAATGAATTTTAAATATTGCTCCTATACTTTGATGCAGATATTACAAGTATCTTTCGCATCAACTTGGGTGCCAAGAAGAGAGTGACAAACCAAGCCCAATGACACATGAATGAATAATGAATGGATAATGCCAGAGAAGGGATCATTCTGGGAGGTAAGGTAATAATATTTTAAAGTCCATTTCCGTAAATTGTGATATTGATTGAAATGAGAAAAATAAAATAAGCTCTTTCCAAATCCAGGCATTTTCTCTTAATATGTATTGACGATCTAACTCTTAGCACAATAGGAATAGAAAAGAATTTCCCTGATCTGATAAACAGAATGTTTAAAATCATTTAGGTTCATACCATACTTCATGTTGAAATCTTCAGAACTTTTCCCTTGAGATCCAGAATGAGGTTAGGATGCCCTCAGTGAAACTTTATGTGTAAAAACAATTGTGAAAGTCTTAACCAGTGTAACAAGGCAAGGAAAGAGGAAAACTATTATAATTGGAAAATGTTTATTAACAGAGGTGGGTAGAAACACCACAAGACGCTGCCATTAAACTGTTAATATGTAAAATATTGACAATTCAAACTAGCAATCTCACAGCAAGAAAGCCAGTATAGGAAAATCAATTACATGTCTGTATTTCCACATTTTTTTTTATTTCCACAGTATCCAAATACAGTGAAGGTTAAATTGTAAAATCGTGTAAAATTAATACAGCATGGAAATACTTAATTGCTCTCAGAACCAACCTGTGATGTGTACATAGAAACACATGAACTATTATTAAGAAATTTAGGAAATCCGAAATGAATTGAGATATGTTCTGTGATAAAAGAGTCAAAGAGTGTTTTAAAAAGGTCAGTTTTCTCATGTTTGATCTATAGATTTCATTAAAAACTCAATCAAAATGAGTATGTGTGAGCAAATGGAAAAGGTCATTCTCAAATTCATACAAAAGTGCCAATAACCAAACATAGTCAAGGTGACTTTGAAGCAGAAAAGCAAAGTTAGAGGAATTGCTTTTACCAGGTAGCAAAACGTACTTCAAAGCTGTGCTGATTAAGACAGTGGATATTGGTGCAGTGATAAAGAGCAAACTGAACCAAGAGAAGAGCTCAGAAATAACACTGCCACGCACACACACGAGGATCTTTGCTTTGTAAGAACTGTGGCACCTCAGAGCAATGAAGGAAACTAATTTTCCAGTAAATGATGTTGAGTCAAATCGATAATTAGCTACAATAAAATAAAGAAAGGAAACTTGAACTCGACTTCACATCATACCTGAAATGGTATCTGAAGAGAAAGTTAGCTTTGAGAAACTGATGGGAATAATGAGAAAGCTTCTAGAAGATAACCAGCATTTGCCCAAGATTTGACGAGTTCCTAACTCCCCGGTTTGAAGCATAAAACCTGTGCTGAGATTCCTGTATTGAGGGATTGCGTTAGTGTAGCAGTGCTGCTGAATCCTCACGTACAAGGTGGAGATGGGCTGTGATTTCTCTCCCCATTTTACGTATTTCATGGGAGCTGCCTGCAGAGCCTCCCCTTCCCTGTACGTCTTGCAGCAGCATCTACACAGGGTAGACTATTATTTTGCAGGAGTTGTGCTAAGTCAGGGAAACCCTGGTGGTGCAGTGGTTAAGAGCTACGGCTGCTAAACAAAGGGTCAGCAGTTCAAATCCACCAGGTGCTCCTTGGAAACTCTATGGGGCAGTTCTACTCTGTCCTATAGGGTCGCTATGAGTCCGAGCCTCCTCGACGGCACCTAACAACAACAACCATAAGCATGAGTGTTACGTGCCACTCAAGCGGAACAAATGGAAACAAAGGCTTTCTTGGTCCTGCTTGGTTAAACACCCAGGAGACCAGGGAGCATCTGGAGAGGGACAGCGGTCCCTACAACATAAAGGGCCGAGGCAGAGTCTAGGCAGCATCACAGGTAGTACTGGGATTAGACACTAGGTCAGAAGCGGTCAGCAGGGATGGACCCCTGAGAGCCTGCAGGTCCCACAGTCTTTTATCCCCAATAGCCGAGACCTGCTCAGCTGATATGGCTCCACACGGTTGATATTTAAAGGGTGCACATCGAGTCAAAGCAGTTGACTTCATCCTGCACACCAATTGGAGGTCTAACTTCTAGGCAGTATAGGAAGGAGGAGAGATTAAACTGAAAGGTCTAGAATTAGGCATCAAAGGTTTGAGCCCTGAGTCACCACTCTCTCAGTGACGAATTCATTTTGGGCAAGTGAATGACTCTTGTTTTCACTTATCTGGCAAACAGCAGGAGTAAGCATAAGAGTGATAAGAATAATGACGGTCTCGCAGATCCACAGGGAGAAATAAGTAAGGTAAATCTTATAAACTGACTGGAACAGTCTCTATTACAAGGGGCAATCTTTGTCCTCTCCATCAATGTCGCTTCTTTTAGAACCACCCAATGACTGATGCCTCTATCTCTGTCAAGCCCCGTTTTCTGCTATCTGAAGAGAGCAGAAATATGTCCACAGGGTCCCTGGTGGTTCCTAGCACACGGGCGATAGTGAATGAAAACTTATTGTCGCATGCTTATGGGAAACCTGACTTTTCGTTTGCAATTGTACGCAGTCATTTTCTTCCTCCTCATTACTTGTGGTAGCCATGGGATTCCTGGTGGAATAAGACCCCCTAAGCTCATTCTAAAAGAGGGTGGGTTGACTTAAGGAATCCACATGTGATCACCCTAGTGAACAACGAGCAAATAAGAAAGTGACGAAAAATGTCTTTGTATCCCGTATTCAATTATGGATTGGATATATATATGCTATACACGTAAACTTTACTATCATTACTTAGGTTTTCGAATCATAAAGTTGGCATAATTATAAAACTCATACTGATTTATATATAGTGTAATCAGACACTGACGATCTGAAAGGGCACCTCAGCCCTCAGTGCTGCACATGGGTATACTCAGCACTCGGTGCCAAGGCCACAGCACAAAATGGACTGAACTTATCTGAATTCTGGCCTTTGGAGGAGTGCTCTAATTTTTGTAACACCAAAATACACAGATTTTTTTTTCTGTGTTTCTTTTCCTGTTCCCTTCCAGCCCCAGAAGGCTGAGGCAACAGAACTGTGAACAAACAAACCTAAGTGACCAGACCGTGTAGTTCTCCTCACATAGAGTGTAAGAGGGTGCACAAATATTTCTGACCATTAGAGGGCACAAGGTGTAACCGACATAGGGTATGAGAGGGTGCACTAATATTTCTGACCATTAGAGGGCACAAGGGGTAACCGATATAGAGTAGTGGAGGGTGCACTAATATTTCTGATCATTAGAGGGCACAAGGTGTAACTGATTGAATCAGCAGAAGGGAAAAAAAGAGCAAGTTGATAGAGATTTTGATATAATTGTCAGTTTTGATAGAAAATGTTTACAAATGAATTTTAAATATTGCTCCTATACTTTGATGCAGATATTACAAGTATCTTTCGCATCAACTTGGGTGCCAAGAAGAGAGTGACAAACCAAGCCCAATGACACATGAATGAATAATGAATGGATAATGCCAGAGAAGGGATCATTCTGGGAGGTAAGGTAATAATATTTTAAAGTCCATTTCCGTAAATTGTGATATTGATTCAAATGAGAAAAATAAAATAAGCTCTTTCCAAATCCAGGCATTTTCTCTTAATATGTATTGACGATCTAACTCTTAGCACAATAGGAATAGAAAAGAATTTCCCTGATCTGATAAACAGAATGTTTAAAATCATTTAGGTTCATACCATACTTCATGTTGAAATCTTCAGAACTTTTCCCTTGAGATCCAGAATGAGGTTAGGATGCCCTCAGTGAAACTTTATGTGTAAAAACAATTGTGAAAGTCTTAACCAGTGTAACAAGGCAAGGAAAGAGGAAAACTATTATAATTGGAAAATGTTTATTAACAGAGGTGGGTAGAAACACCACAAGACGCTGCCATTAAACTGTTAATATGTAAAATATTGACAATTCAAACTAGCAATCTCACAGCAAGAAAGCCAGTATAGGAAAATCAATTACATGTCTGTATTTCCACATTTTTTTTTATTTCCACAGTATCCAAATACAGTGAAGGTTAAATTGTAAAATCGTGTAAAATTAATACAGCATGGAAATACTTAATTGCTCTCAGAACCAACCTGTGATGTGTACATAGAAACACATGAACTATTATTAAGAAATTTAGGAAATCCGAAATGAATTGAGATATGTTCTGTGATAAAAGAGTCAAAGAGTGTTTTAAAAAGGTCAGTTTTCTCATGTTTGATCTATAGATTTCATTAAAAACTCAATCAAAATGAGTATGTGTGAGCAAATGGAAAAGGTCATTCTCAAATTCATACAAAAGTGCCAATAACCAAACATAGTCAAGGTGACTTTGAAGCAGAAAAGCAAAGTTAGAGGAATTGCTTTTACCAGGTAGCAAAACGTACTTCAAAGCTGTGCTGATTAAGACAGTGGATATTGGTGCAGTGATAAAGAGCAAACTGAACCAAGAGAAGAGCTCAGAAATAACACTGCCACGCACACACACGAGGATCTTTGCTTTGTAAGAACTGTGGCACCTCAGAGCAATGAAGGAAACTAATTTTCCAGTAAATGATGTTGAGTCAAATCGATAATTAGCTACAATAAAATAAAGAAAGGAAACTTGAACTCGACTTCACATCATACCTGAAATGGTATCTGAAGAGAAAGTTAGCTTTGAGAAACTGATGGGAATAATGAGAAAGCTTCTAGAAGATAACCAGCATTTGCCCAAGATTTGACGAGTTCCTAACTCCCCGGTTTGAAGCATAAAACCTGTGCTGAGATTCCTGTATTGAGGGATTGCGTTAGTGTAGCAGTGCTGCTGAATCCTCACGTACAAGGTGGAGATGGGCTGTGATTTCTCTCCCCATTTTACGTATTTCATGGGAGCTGCCTGCAGAGCCTCCCCTTCCCTGTACGTCTTGCAGCAGCATCTACACAGGGTAGACTATTATTTTGCAGGAGTTGTGCTAAGTCAGGGAAACCCTGGTGGTGTAGTGGTTAAGAGCTACGGCTGCTAAACAAAGGGTCAGCAGTTCAAATCCACCAGGTGCTCCTTGGAAACTCTATGGGGCAGTTCTACTCTGTCCTATAGGGTCGCTATGAGTCCGAGCCTCCTCGACGGCACCTAACAACAACAACCATAAGCATGAGTGTTACGTGCCACTCAAGCGGAACAAATGGAAACAAAGGCTTTCTTGGTCCTGCTTGGTTAAACACCCAGGAGACCAGGGAGCATCTGGAGAGGGACAGCGGTCCCTACAACATAAAGGGCCGAGGCAGAGTCTAGGCAGCATCACAGGTAGTACTGGGATTAGACACTAGGTCAGAAGCGGTCAGCAGGGATGGACCCCTGAGAGCCTGCAGGTCCCACAGTCTTTTATCCCCAATAGCCGAGACCTGCTCAGCTGATATGGCTCCACACGGTTGATATTTAAAGGGTGCACATCGAGTCAAAGCAGTTGACTTCATCCTGCACACCAATTGGAGGTCTAACTTCTAGGCAGTATAGGAAGGAGGAGAGATTAAACTGAAAGGTCTAGAATTAGGCATCAAAGGTTTGAGCCCTGAGTCACCACTCTCTCAGTGACGAATTCATTTTGGGCAAGTGAATGACTCTTGTTTTCACTTATCTGGCAAACAGCAGGAGTAAGCATAAGAGTGATAAGAATAATGACGGTCTCGCAGATCCACAGGGAGAAATAAGTAAGGTAAATCTTATAAACTGACTGGAACAGTCTCTATTACAAGGGGCAATCTTTGTCCTCTCCATCAATGTCGCTTCTTTTAGAACCACCCAATGACTGATGCCTCTATCTCTGTCAAGCCCCGTTTTCTGCTATCTGAAGAGAGCAGAAATATGTCCACAGGGTCCCTGGTGGTTCCTAGCACACGGGCGATAGTGAATGAAAACTTATTGTCGCATGCTTATGGGAAACCTGACTTTTCGTTTGCAATTGTACGCAGTCATTTTCTTCCTCCTCATCACTTGTGGTAGCCATGGGATTCCTGGTGGAATAAGACCCCCTAAGCTCATTCTAAAAGAGGGTGGGTTGACTTAAGGAATCCACATGTGATCACCCTAGTGAACAACGAGCAAATAAGAAAGTGACGAAAAATGTCTTTGTATCCCGTATTCAATTATGGATTGGGTATATATATGCTATACACGTAAACTTTACTATCATGACTTAGGTTTTCGAATCATAAAGTTGGCATAATTATAAAACTCATACTGATTTATATATAGTGTAATCAGACACTGACGATCTGAAAGGGCACCTCAGCCCTCAGTGCTGCACATGGGTATACTCAGCACTCGGTGCCAAGGCCACAGCACAAAATGGACTGAACTTCTCTGAATTCTGGCCTTTGGAGGAGTGCTCTAATTTTTGTAACACCAAAATACACAGATTTTTTTTCTGTGTTTCTTTTCCTGTTCCCTTCCACCCCCAGAAGGCTGAGGCAACAGAACTGTGAACAAACAAACCTAAGTGACCAGACCGTGTAGTTCTCCTCACATAGAGTGTAAGAGGGTGCACAAATATTTCTGACCATTAGAGGGCACAAGGTGTAACCGACATAGGGTATGAGAGGGTGCACTAATATTTCTGACCATTAGAGGGCACAAGGGGTAACCGATATAGAGTAGTGGAGGGTGCACTAATACTTCTGATCATTAGAGGGCACAAGGTGTAACTGATTGAATCAGCAGAAGGGAAAAAAAGAGCAAGTTGATAGAGATTTTGATATAATTGTCAGTTTTGATAGAAAATGTTTACAAATGAATTTTAAATATTGCTCCTATACTTTGATGCAGATATTACAAGTATCTTTCGCATCAACTTGGGTGCCAAGAAGAGAGTGACAAACCAAGCCCAATGACACATGAATGAATAATGAATGGATAATGCCAGAGAAGGGATCATTCTGGGAGGTAAGGTAATAATATTTTAAAGTCCATTTCCGTAAATTGTGATATTGATTGAAATGAGAAAAATAAAATAAGCTCTTTCCAAATCCAGGCATTTTCTCTTAATATGTATTGACGATCTAACTCTTAGCACAATAGGAATAGAAAAGAATTTCCCTGATCTGATAAACAGAATGTTTAAAATCATTTAGGTTCATACCATACTTCATGTTGAAATCTTCAGAACTTTTCCCTTGAGATCCAGAATGAGGTTAGGATGCCCTCAGTGAAACTTTATGTGTAAAAACAATTGTGAAAGTCTTAACCAGTGTAACAAGGCAAGGAAAGAGGAAATCTATTATAATTGGAAAATGTTTATTAACAGAGGTGGGTAGAAACACCACAAGACGCTGCCATTAAACTGTTAATATGTAAAATATTGACAATTCAAACTAGCAATCTCACAGCAAGAAAGCCAGTATAGGAAAATCAATTACATGTCTGTATTTCCACATTTTTTTTTATTTCCACAGTATCCAAATACAGTGAAGGTTAAATTGTAAAATCGTGTAAAATTAATACAGCATGGAAATACTTAATTGCTCTCAGAACCAACCTGTGATGTGTACATAGAAACACATGAACTATTATTAAGAAATTTAGGAAATCCGAAATGAATTGAGATATGTTCTGTGATAAAAGAGTCAAAGAGTGTTTTAAAAAGGTCAGTTTTCTCATGTTTGATCTATAGATTTCATTAAAAACTCAATCAAAATGAGTATGTGTGAGCAAATGGAAAAGGTCATTCTCAAATTCATACAAAAGTGCCAATAACCAAACATAGTCAAGGTGACTTTGAAGCAGAAAAGCAAAGTTAGAGGAATTGCTTTTACCAGGTAGCAAAACGTACTTCAAAGCTGTGCTGATTAAGACAGTGGATATTGGTGCAGTGATAAAGAGCAAACTGAACCAAGAGAAGAGCTCAGAAATAACACTGCCACGCACACACACGAGGATCTTTGCTTTGTAAGAACTGTGGCACCTCAGAGCAATGAAGGAAACTAATTTTCCAGTAAATGATGTTGAGTCAAATCGATAATTAGCTACAATAAAATAAAGAAAGGAAACTTGAACTCGACTTCACATCATACCTGAAATGGTATCTGAAGAGAAAGTTAGCTTTGAGAAACTGATGGGAATAATGAGAAAGCTTCTAGAAGATAACCAGCATTTGCCCAAGATTTGACGAGTTCCTAACTCCCCGGTTTGAAGCATAAAACCTGTGCTGAGATTCCTGTATTGAGGGATTGCGTTAGTGTAGCAGTGCTGCTGAATCCTCACGTACAAGGTGGAGATGGGCTGTGATTTCTCTCCCCATTTTACGTATTTCATGGGAGCTGCCTGCAGAGCCTCCCCTTCCCTGTACGTCTTGCAGCAGCATCTACACAGGGTAGACTATTATTTTGCAGGAGTTGTGCTAAGTCAGGGAAACCCTGGTGGTGCAGTGGTTAAGAGCTACGGCTGCTAAACAAAGGGTCAGCAGTTCAAATCCACCAGGTGCTCCTTGGAAACTCTATGGGGCAGTTCTACTCTGTCCTATAGGGTCGCTATGAGTCCGAGCCTCCTCGACGGCACCTAACAACAACAACCATAAGCATGAGTGTTACGTGCCACTCAAGCGGAACAAATGGAAACAAAGGCTTTCTTGGTCCTGCTTGGTTAAACACCCAGGAGACCAGGGAGCATCTGGAGAGGGACAGCGGTCCCTACAACATAAAGGGCCGAGGCAGAGTCTAGGCAGCATCACAGGTAGTACTGGGATTAGACACTAGGTCAGAAGCGGTCAGCAGGGATGGACCCCTGAGAGCCTGCAGGTCCCACAGTCTTTTATCCCCAATAGCCGAGACCTGCTCAGCTGATATGGCTCCACACGGTTGATATTTAAAGGGTGCACATCGAGTCAAAGCAGTTGACTTCATCCTGCACACCAATTGGAGGTCTAACTTCTAGGCAGTATAGGAAGGAGGAGAGATTAAACTGAAAGGTCTAGAATTAGGCATCAAAGGTTTGAGCCCTGAGTCACCACTCTCTCAGTGACGAATTCATTTTGGGCAAGTGAATGACTCTTGTTTTCACTTATCTGGCAAACAGCAGGAGTAAGCATAAGAGTGATAAGAATAATGACGGTCTCGCAGATCCACAGGGAGAAATAAGTAAGGTAAATCTTATAAACTGACTGGAACAGTCTCTATTACAAGGGGCAATCTTTGTCCTCTCCATCAATGTCGCTTCTTTTAGAACCACCCAATGACTGATGCCTCTATCTCTGTCAAGCCCCGTTTTCTGCTATCTGAAGAGAGCAGAAATATGTCCACAGGGTCCCTGGTGGTTCCTAGCACACGGGCGATAGTGAATGAAAACTTATTGTCGCATGCTTATGGGAAACCTGACTTTTCGTTTGCAATTGTACGCAGTCATTTTCTTCCTCCTCATCACTTGTGGTAGCCATGGGATTCCTGGTGGAATAAGACCCCCTAAGCTCATTCTAAAAGAGGGTGGGTTGACTTAAGGAATCCACATGTGATCACCCTAGTGAACAACGAGCAAATAAGAAAGTGACGAAAAATGTCTTTGTATCCCGTATTCAATTATGGATTGGGTATATATATGCTATACACGTAAACTTTACTATCATTACTTAGGTTTTCGAATCATAAAGTTGGCATAATTATAAAACTCATACTGATTTATATATAGTGTAATCAGACACTGACGATCTGAAAGGGCACCTCAGCCCTCAGTGCTGCACATGGGTATACTCAGCACTCGGTGCCAAGGCCACAGCACAAAATGGACTGAACTTCTCTGAATTCTGGCCTTTGGAGGAGTGCTCTAATTTTTGTAACACCAAAATACACAGATTTTTTTTCTGTGTTTCTTTTCCTGTTCCCTTCCACCCCCAGAAGGCTGAGGCAACAGAACTGTGAACAAACAAACCTAAGTGACCAGACCGTGTAGTTCTCCTCACATAGAGTGTAAGAGGGTGCACAAATATTTCTGACCATTAGAGGGCACAAGGTGTAACCGACATAGGGTATGAGAGGGTGCACTAATATTTCTGACCATTAGAGGGCACAAGGGGTAACCGATATAGAGTAGTGGAGGGTGCACTAATACTTCTGATCATTAGAGGGCACAAGGTGTAACTGATTGAATCAGCAGAAGGGAAAAAAAGAGCAAGTTGATAGAGATTTTGATATAATTGTCAGTTTTGATAGAAAATGTTTACAAATGAATTTTAAATATTGCTCCTATACTTTGATGCAGATATTACAAGTATCTTTCGCATCAACTTGGGTGCCAAGAAGAGAGTGACAAACCAAGCCCAATGACACATGAATGAATAATGAATGGATAATGCCAGAGAAGGGATCATTCTGGGAGGTAAGGTAATAATATTTTAAAGTCCATTTCCGTAAATTGTGATATTGATTGAAATGAGAAAAATAAAATAAGCTCTTTCCAAATCCAGGCATTTTCTCTTAATATGTATTGACGATCTAACTCTTAGCACAATAGGAATAGAAAAGAATTTCCCTGATCTGATAAAGAGAATGTTTAAAATCATTTAGGTTCATACCATACTTCATGTTGAAATCTTCAGAACTTTTCCCTTGAGATCCAGAATGAGGTTAGGATGCCCTCAGTGAAACTTTATGTGTAAAAACAATTGTGAAAGTCTTAACCAGTGTAACAAGGCAAGGAAAGAGGAAAACTATTATAATTGGAAAATGTTTATTAACAGAGGTGGGTAGAAACACCACAAGACGCTGCCATTAAACTGTTAATATGTAAAATATTGACAATTCAAACTAGCAATCTCACAGCAAGAAAGCCAGTATAGGAAAATCAATTACATGTCTGTATTTCCACATTTTTTTTTATTTCCACAGTATCCAAATACAGTGAAGGTTAAATTGTAAAATCGTGTAAAATTAATACAGCATGGAAATACTTAATTGCTCTCAGAACCAACCTGTGATGTGTACATAGAAACACATGAACTATTATTAAGAAATTTAGGAAATCCGAAATGAATTGAGATATGTTCTGTGATAAAAGAGTCAAAGAGTGTTTTAAAAAGGTCAGTTTTCTCATGTTTGATCTATAGATTTCATTAAAAACTCAATCAAAATGAGTATGTGTGAGCAAATGGAAAAGGTCATTCTCAAATTCATACAAAAGTGCCAATAACCAAACATAGTCAAGGTGACTTTGAAGCAGAAAAGCAAAGTTAGAGGAATTGCTTTTACCAGGTAGCAAAACGTACTTCAAAGCTGTGCTGATTAAGACAGTGGATATTGGTGCAGTGATAAAGAGCAAACTGAACCAAGAGAAGAGCTCAGAAATAACACTGCCACGCACACACACGAGGATCTTTGCTTTGTAAGAACTGTGGCACCTCAGAGCAATGAAGGAAACTAATTTTCCAGTAAATGATGTTGAGTCAAATCGATAATTAGCTACAATAAAATAAAGAAAGGAAACTTGAACTCGACTTCACATCATACCTGAAATGGTATCTGAAGAGAAAGTTAGCTTTGAGAAACTGATGGGAATAATGAGAAAGCTTCTAGAAGATAACCAGCATTTGCCCAAGATTTGACGAGTTCCTAACTCCCCGGTTTGAAGCATAAAACCTGTGCTGAGATTCCTGTATTGAGGGATTGCGTTAGTGTAGCAGTGCTGCTGAATCCTCACGTACAAGGTGGAGATGGGCTGTGATTTCTCTCCCCATTTTACGTATTTCATGGGAGCTGCCTGCAGAGCCTCCCCTTCCCTGTACGTCTTGCAGCAGCATCTACACAGGGTAGACTATTATTTTGCAGGAGTTGTGCTAAGTCAGGGAAACCCTGGTGGTGCAGTGGTTAAGAGCTACGGCTGCTAAACAAAGGGTCAGCAGTTCAAATCCACCAGGTGCTCCTTGGAAACTCTATGGGGCAGTTCTACTCTGTCCTATAGGGTCGCTATGAGTCCGAGCCTCCTCGACGGCACCTAACAACAACAACCATAAGCATGAGTGTTACGTGCCACTCAAGCGGAACAAATGGAAACAAAGGCTTTCTTGGTCCTGCTTGGTTAAACACCCAGGAGACCAGGGAGCATCTGGAGAGGGACAGCGGTCCCTACAACATAAAGGGCCGAGGCAGAGTCTAGGCAGCATCACAGGTAGTACTGGGATTAGACACTAGGTCAGAAGCGGTCAGCAGGGATGGACCCCTGAGAGCCTGCAGGTCCCACAGTCTTTTATCCCCAATAGCCGAGACCTGCTCAGCTGATATGGCTCCACACGGTTGATATTTAAAGGGTGCACATCGAGTCAAAGCAGTTGACTTCATCCTGCACACCAATTGGAGGTCTAACTTCTAGGCAGTATAGGAAGGAGGAGAGATTAAACTGAAAGGTCTAGAATTAGGCATCAAAGGTTTGAGCCCTGAGTCACCACTCTCTCAGTGACGAATTCATTTTGGGCAAGTGAATGACTCTTGTTTTCACTTATCTGGCAAACAGCAGGAGTAAGCATAAGAGTGATAAGAATAATGACGGTCTCGCAGATCCACAGGGAGAAATAAGTAAGGTAAATCTTATAAACTGACTGGAACAGTCTCTATTACAAGGGGCAATCTTTGTCCTCTCCATCAATGTCGCTTCTTTTAGAACCACCCAATGACTGATGCCTCTATCTCTGTCAAGCCCCGTTTTCTGCTATCTGAAGAGAGCAGAAATATGTCCACAGGGTCCCTGGTGGTTCCTAGCACACGGGCGATAGTGAATGAAAACTTATTGTCGCATGCTTATGGGAAACCTGACTTTTCGTTTGCAATTGTACGCAGTCATTTTCTTCCTCCTCATCACTTGTGGTAGCCATGGGATTCCTGGTGGAATAAGACCCCCTAAGCTCATTCTAAAAGAGGGTGGGTTGACTTAAGGAATCCACATGTGATCACCCTAGTGAACAACGAGCAAATAAGAAAGTGACGAAAAATGTCTTTGTATCCCGTATTCAATTATGGATTGGGTATATATATGCTATACACGTAAACTTTACTATCATCACTTAGGTTTTCGAATCATAAAGTTGGCATAATTATAAAACTCATACTGATTTATATATAGTGTAATCAGACACTGACGATCTGAAAGGGCACCTCAGCCCTCAGTGCTGCACATGGGTATACTCAGCACTCGGTGCCAAGGCCACAGCACAAAATGGACTGAACTTCTCTGAATTCTGGCCTTTGGAGGAGTGCTCTAATTTTTGTAACACCAAAATACACAGATTTTTTTTCTGTGTTTCTTTTCCTGTTCCCTTCCACCCCCAGAAGGCTGAGGCAACAGAACTGTGAACAAACAAACCTAAGTGACCAGACCGTGTAGTTCTCCTCACATAGAGTGTAAGAGGGTGCACAAATATTTCTGACCATTAGAGGGCACAAGGTGTAACCGACATAGGGTATGAGAGGGTGCACTAATATTTCTGACCATTAGAGGGCACAAGGGGTAACCGATATAGAGTAGTGGAGGGTGCACTAATACTTCTGATCATTAGAGGGCACAAGGTGTAACTGATTGAATCAGCAGAAGGGAAAAAAAGAGCAAGTTGATAGAGATTTTGATATAATTGTCAGTTTTGATAGAAAATGTTTACAAATGAATTTTAAATATTGCTCCTATACTTTGATGCAGATATTACAAGTATCTTTCGCATCAACTTGGGTGCCAAGAAGAGAGTGACAAACCAAGCCCAATGACACATGAATGAATAATGAATGGATAATGCCAGAGAAGGGATCATTCTGGGAGGTAAGGTAATAATATTTTAAAGTCCATTTCCGTAAATTGTGATATTGATTGAAATGAGAAAAATAAAATAAGCTCTTTCCAAATCCAGGCATTTTCTCTTAATATGTATTGACGATCTAACTCTTAGCACAATAGGAATAGAAAAGAATTTCCCTGATCTGATAAACAGAATGTTTAAAATCATTTAGGTTCATACCATACTTCATGTTGAAATCTTCAGAACTTTTCCCTTGAGATCCAGAATGAGGTTAGGATGCCCTCAGTGAAACTTTATGTGTAAAAACAATTGTGAAAGTCTTAACCAGTGTAACAAGGCAAGGAAAGAGGAAAACTATTATAATTGGAAAATGTTTATTAACAGAGGTGGGTAGAAACACCACAAGACGCTGCCATTAAACTGTTAATATGTAAAATATTGACAATTCAAACTAGCAATCTCACAGCAAGAAAGCCAGTATAGGAAAATCAATTACATGTCTGTATTTCCACATTTTTTTTTATTTCCACAGTATCCAAATACAGTGAAGGTTAAATTGTAAAATCGTGTAAAATTAATACAGCATGGAAATACTTAATTGCTCTCAGAACCAACCTGTGATGTGTACATAGAAACACATGAACTATTATTAAGAAATTTAGGAAATCCGAAATGAATTGAGATATGTTCTGTGATAAAAGAGTCAAAGAGTGTTTTAAAAAGGTCAGTTTTCTCATGTTTGATCTATAGATTTCATTAAAAACTCAATCAAAATGAGTATGTGTGAGCAAATGGAAAAGGTCATTCTCAAATTCATACAAAAGTGCCAATAACCAAACATAGTCAAGGTGACTTTGAAGCAGAAAAGCAAAGTTAGAGGAATTGCTTTTACCAGGTAGCAAAACGTACTTCAAAGCTGTGCTGATTAAGACAGTGGATATTGGTGCAGTGATAAAGAGCAAACTGAACCAAGAGAAGAGCTCAGAAATAACACTGCCACGCACACACACGAGGATCTTTGCTTTGTAAGAACTGTGGCACCTCAGAGCAATGAAGGAAACTAATTTTCCAGTAAATGATGTTGAGTCAAATCGATAATTAGCTACAATAAAATAAAGAAAGGAAACTTGAACTCGACTTCACATCATACCTGAAATGGTATCTGAAGAGAAAGTTAGCTTTGAGAAACTGATGGGAATAATGAGAAAGCTTCTAGAAGATAACCAGCATTTGCCCAAGATTTGACGAGTTCCTAACTCCCCGGTTTGAAGCATAAAACCTGTGCTGAGATTCCTGTATTGAGGGATTGCGTTAGTGTAGCAGTGCTGCTGAATCCTCACGTACAAGGTGGAGATGGGCTGTGATTTCTCTCCCCATTTTACGTATTTCATGGGAGCTGCCTGCAGAGCCTCCCCTTCCCTGTACGTCTTGCAGCAGCATCTACACAGGGTAGACTATTATTTTGCAGGAGTTGTGCTAAGTCAGGGAAACCCTGGTGGTGCAGTGGTTAAGAGCTACGGCTGCTAAACAAAGGGTCAGCAGTTCAAATCCACCAGGTGCTCCTTGGAAACTCTATGGGGCAGTTCTACTCTGTCCTATAGGGTCGCTATGAGTCCGAGCCTCCTCGACGGCACCTAACAACAACAACCATAAGCATGAGTGTTACGTGCCACTCAAGCGGAACAAATGGAAACAAAGGCTTTCTTGGTCCTGCTTGGTTAAACACCCAGGAGACCAGGGAGCATCTGGAGAGGGACAGCGGTCCCTACAACATAAAGGGCCGAGGCAGAGTCTAGGCAGCATCACAGGTAGTACTGGGATTAGACACTAGGTCAGAAGCGGTCAGCAGGGATGGACCCCTGAGAGCCTGCAGGTCCCACAGTCTTTTATCCCCAATAGCCGAGACCTGCTCAGCTGATATGGCTCCACACGGTTGATATTTAAAGGGTGCACATCGAGTCAAAGCAGTTGACTTCATCCTGCACACCAATTGGAGGTCTAACTTCTAGGCAGTATAGGAAGGAGGAGAGATTAAACTGAAAGGTCTAGAATTAGGCATCAAAGGTTTGAGCCCTGAGTCACCACTCTCTCAGTGACGAATTCATTTTGGGCAAGTGAATGACTCTTGTTTTCACTTATCTGGCAAACAGCAGGAGTAAGCATAAGAGTGATAAGAATAATGACGGTCTCGCAGATCCACAGGGAGAAATAAGTAAGGTAAATCTTATAAACTGACTGGAACAGTCTCTATTACAAGGGGCAATCTTTGTCCTCTCCATCAATGTCGCTTCTTTTAGAACCACCCAATGACTGATGCCTCTATCTCTGTCAAGCCCCGTTTTCTGCTATCTGAAGAGAGCAGAAATATGTCCACAGGGTCCCTGGTGGTTCCTAGCACACGGGCGATAGTGAATGAAAACTTATTGTCGCATGCTTATGGGAAACCTGACTTTTCGTTTGCAATTGTACGCAGTCATTTTCTTCCTCCTCATCACTTGTGGTAGCCATGGGATTCCTGGTGGAATAAGACCCCCTAAGCTCATTCTAAAAGAGGGTGGGTTGACTTAAGGAATCCACATGTGATCACCCTAGTGAACAACGAGCAAATAAGAAAGTGACGAAAAATGTCTTTGTATCCCGTATTCAATTATGGATTGGGTATATATATGCTATACACGTAAACTTTACTATCATCACTTAGGTTTTCGAATCATAAAGTTGGCATAATTATAAAACTCATACTGATTTATATATAGTGTAATCAGACACTGACGATCTGAAAGGGCACCTCAGCCCTCAGTGCTGCACATGGGTATACTCAGCACTCGGTGCCAAGGCCACAGCACAAAATGGACTGAACTTCTCTGAATTCTGGCCTTTGGAGGAGTGCTCTAATTTTTGTAACACCAAAATACACAGATTTTTTTTCTGTGTTTCTTTTCCTGTTCCCTTCCACCCCCAGAAGGCTGAGGCAACAGAACTGTGAACAAACAAACCTAAGTGACCAGACCGTGTAGTTCTCCTCACATAGAGTGTAAGAGGGTGCACAAATATTTCTGACCATTAGAGGGCACAAGGTGTAACCGACATAGGGTATGAGAGGGTGCACTAATATTTCTGACCATTAGAGGGCACAAGGGGTAACCGATATAGAGTAGTGGAGGGTGCACTAATACTTCTGATCATTAGAGGGCACAAGGTGTAACTGATTGAATCAGCAGAAGGGAAAAAAAGAGCAAGTTGATAGAGATTTTGATATAATTGTCAGTTTTGATAGAAAATGTTTACAAATGAATTTTAAATATTGCTCCTATACTTTGATGCAGATATTACAAGTATCTTTCGCATCAACTTGGGTGCCAAGAAGAGAGTGACAAACCAAGCCCAATGACACATGAATGAATAATGAATGGATAATGCCAGAGAAGGGATCATTCTGGGAGGTAAGGTAATAATATTTTAAAGTCCATTTCCGTAAATTGTGATATTGATTCAAATGAGAAAAATAAAATAAGCTCTTTCCAAATCCAGGCATTTTCTCTTAATATGTATTGACGATCTAACTCTTAGCACAATAGGAATAGAAAAGAATTTCCCTGATCTGATAAACAGAATGTTTAAAATCATTTAGGTTCATACCATACTTCATGTTGAAATCTTCAGAACTTTTCCCTTGAGATCCAGAATGAGGTTAGGATGCCCTCAGTGAAACTTTATGTGTAAAAACAATTGTGAAAGTCTTAACCAGTGTAACAAGGCAAGGAAAGAGGAAAACTATTATAATTGGAAAATGTTTATTAACAGAGGTGGGTCGAAACACCACAAGACGCTGCCATTAAACTGTTAATATGTAAAATATTGACAATTCAAACTAGCAATCTCACAGCAAGAAAGCCAGTATAGGAAAATCAATTACATGTCTGTATTTCCACATTTTTTTTTATTTCCACAGTATCCAAATACAGTGAAGGTTAAATTGTAAAATCGTGTAAAATTAATACAGCATGGAAATACTTAATTGCTCTCAGAACCAACCTGTGATGTGTACATAGAAACACATGAACTATTATTAAGAAATTTAGGAAATCCGAAATGAATTGAGATATGTTCTGTGATAAAAGAGTCAAAGAGTGTTTTAAAAAGGTCAGTTTTCTCATGTTTGATCTATAGATTTCATTAAAAACTCAATCAAAATGAGTATGTGTGAGCAAATGGAAAAGGTCATTCTCAAATTCATACAAAAGTGCCAATAACCAAACATAGTCAAGGTGACTTTGAAGCAGAAAAGCAAAGTTAGAGGAATTGCTTTTACCAGGTAGCAAAACGTACTTCAAAGCTGTGCTGATTAAGACAGTGGATATTGGTGCAGTGATAAAGAGCAAACTGAACCAAGAGAAGAGCTCAGAAATAACACTGCCACGCACACACACGAGGATCTTTGCTTTGTAAGAACTGTGGCACCTCAGAGCAATGAAGGAAACTAATTTTCCAGTAAATGATGTTGAGTCAAATCGATAATTAGCTACAATAAAATAAAGAAAGGAAACTTGAACTCGACTTCACATCATACCTGAAATGGTATCTGAAGAGAAAGTTAGCTTTGAGAAACTGATGGGAATAATGAGAAAGCTTCTAGAAGATAACCAGCATTTGCCCAAGATTTGACGAGTTCCTAACTCCCCGGTTTGAAGCATAAAACCTGTGCTGAGATTCCTGTATTGAGGGATTGCGTTAGTGTAGCAGTGCTGCTGAATCCTCACGTACAAGGTGGAGATGGGCTGTGATTTCTCTCCCCATTTTACGTATTTCATGGGAGCTGCCTGCAGAGCCTCCCCTTCCCTGTACGTCTTGCAGCAGCATCTACACAGGGTAGACTATTATTTTGCAGGAGTTGTGCTAAGTCAGGGAAACCCTGGTGGTGCAGTGGTTAAGAGCTACGGCTGCTAAACAAAGGGTCAGCAGTTCAAATCCACCAGGTGCTCCTTGGAAACTCTATGGGGCAGTTCTACTCTGTCCTATAGGGTCGCTATGAGTCCGAGCCTCCTCGACGGCACCTAACAACAACAACCATAAGCATGAGTGTTACGTGCCACTCAAGCGGAACAAACGGAAACAAAGGCTTTCTTGGTCCTGCTTGGTTAAACACCCAGGAGACCAGGGAGCATCTGGAGAGGGACAGCGGTCCCTACAACATAAAGGGCCGAGGCAGAGTCTAGGCAGCATCACAGGTAGTACTGGGATTAGACACTAGGTCAGAAGCGGTCAGCAGGGATGGACCCCTGAGAGCCTGCAGGTCCCACAGTCTTTTATCCCCAATAGCCGAGACCTGCTCAGCTGATATGGCTCCACACGGTTGATATTTAAAGGGTGCACATCGAGTCAAAGCAGTTGACTTCATCCTGCACACCAATTGGAGGTCTAACTTCTAGGCAGTATAGGAAGGAGGAGAGATTAAACTGAAAGGTCTAGAATTAGGCATCAAAGGTTTGAGCCCTGAGTCACCACTCTCTCAGTGACGAATTCATTTTGGGCAAGTGAATGACTCTTGTTTTCACTTATCTGGCAAACAGCAGGAGTAAGCATAAGAGTGATAAGAATAATGACGGTCTCGCAGATCCACAGGGAGAAATAAGTAAGGTAAATCTTATAAACTGACTGGAACAGTCTCTATTACAAGGGGCAATCTTTGTCCTCTCCATCAATGTCGCTTCTTTTAGAACCACCCAATGACTGATGCCTCTATCTCTGTCAAGCCCCGTTTTCTGCTATCTGAAGAGAGCAGAAATATGTCCACAGGGTCCCTGGTGGTTCCTAGCACACGGGCGATAGTGAATGAAAACTTATTGTCGCATGCTTATGGGAAACCTGACTTTTCGTTTGCAATTGTACGCAGTCATTTTCTTCCTCCTCATCACTTGTGGTAGCCATGGGATTCCTGGTGGAATAAGACCCCCTAAGCTCATTCTAAAAGAGGGTGGGTTGACTTAAGGAATCCACATGTGATCACCCTAGTGAACAACGAGCAAATAAGAAAGTGACGAAAAATGTCTTTGTATCCCGTATTCAATTATGGATTGGGTATATATATGCTATACACGTAAACTTTACTATCATCACTTAGGTTTTCGAATCATAAAGTTGGCATAATTATAAAACTCATACTGATTTATATATAGTGTAATCAGACACTGACGATCTGAAAGGGCACCTCAGCCCTCAGTGCTGCACATGGGTATACTCAGCACTCGGTGCCAAGGCCACAGCACAAAATGGACTGAACTTCTCTGAATTCTGGCCTTTGGAGGAGTGCTCTAATTTTTGTAACACCAAAATACACAGATTTTTTTTCTGTGTTTCTTTTCCTGTTCCCTTCCACCCCCAGAAGGCTGAGGCAACAGAACTGTGAACAAACAAACCTAAGTGACCAGACCGTGTAGTTCTCCTCACATAGAGTGTAAGAGGGTGCACAAATATTTCTGACCATTAGAGGGCACAAGGTGTAACCGACATAGGGTATGAGAGGGTGCACTAATATTTCTGACCATTAGAGGGCACAAGGGGTAACCGATATAGAGTAGTGGAGGGTGCACTAATATTTCTGATCATTAGAGGGCACAAGGTGTAACTGATTGAATCAGCAGAAGGGAAAAAAAGAGCAAGTTGATAGAGATTTTGATATAATTGTCAGTTTTGATAGAAAATGTTTACAAATGAATTTTAAATATTGCTCCTATACTTTGATGCAGATATTACAAGTATCTTTCGCATCAACTTGGGTGCAAAGAAGAGAGTGACAAACCAAGCCCAATGACACATGAATGAATAATGAATGGATAATGCCAGAGAAGGGATCATTCTGGGAGGTAAGGTAATAATATTTTAAAGTCCATTTCCGTAAATTGTGATATTGATTCAAATGAGAAAAATAAAATAAGCTCTTTCCAAATCCAGGCATTTTCTCTTAATATGTATTGACGATCTAACTCTTAGCACAATAGGAATAGAAAAGAATTTCCCTGATCTGATAAACAGAATGTTTAAAATCATTTAGGTTCATACCATACTTCATGTTGAAATCTTCAGAACTTTTCCCTTGAGATCCAGAATGAGGTTAGGATGCCCTCAGTGAAACTTTATGTGTAAAAACAATTGTGAAAGTCTTAACCAGTGTAACAAGGCAAGGAAAGAGGAAAACTATTATAATTGGAAAATGTTTATTAACAGAGGTGGGTCGAAACACCACAAGACGCTGCCATTAAACTGTTAATATGTAAAATATTGACAATTCAAACTAGCAATCTCACAGCAAGAAAGCCAGTATAGGAAAATCAATTACATGTCTGTATTTCCACATTTTTTTTTATTTCCACAGTATCCAAATACAGTGAAGGTTAAATTGTAAAATCGTGTAAAATTAATACAGCATGGAAATACTTAATTGCTCTCAGAACCAACCTGTGATGTGTACATAGAAACACATGAACTATTATTAAGAAATTTAGGAAATCCGAAATGAATTGAGATATGTTCTGTGATAAAAGAGTCAAAGAGTGTTTTAAAAAGGTCAGTTTTCTCATGTTTGATCTATAGATTTCATTAAAAACTCAATCAAAATGAGTATGTGTGAGCAAATGGAAAAGGTCATTCTCAAATTCATACAAAAGTGCCAATAACCAAACATAGTCAAGGTGACTTTGAAGCAGAAAAGCAAAGTTAGAGGAATTGCTTTTACCAGGTAGCAAAACGTACTTCAAAGCTGTGCTGATTAAGACAGTGGATATTGGTGCAGTGATAAAGAGCAAACTGAACCAAGAGAAGAGCTCAGAAATAACACTGCCACGCACACACACGAGGATCTTTGCTTTGTAAGAACTGTGGCACCTCAGAGCAATGAAGGAAACTAATTTTCCAGTAAATGATGTTGAGTCAAATCGATAATTAGCTACAATAAAATAAAGAAAGGAAACTTGAACTCGACTTCACATCATACCTGAAATGGTATCTGAAGAGAAAGTTAGCTTTGAGAAACTGATGGGAATAATGAGAAAGCTTCTAGAAGATAACCAGCATTTGCCCAAGATTTGACGAGTTCCTAACTCCCCGGTTTGAAGCATAAAACCTGTGCTGAGATTCCTGTATTGAGGGATTGCGTTAGTGTAGCAGTGCTGCTGAATCCTCACGTACAAGGTGGAGATGGGCTGTGATTTCTCTCCCCATTTTACGTATTTCATGGGAGCTGCCTGCAGAGCCTCCCCTTCCCTGTACGTCTTGCAGCAGCATCTACACAGGGTAGACTATTATTTTGCAGGAGTTGTGCTAAGTCAGGGAAACCCTGGTGGTGTAGTGGTTAAGAGCTACGGCTGCTAAACAAAGGGTCAGCAGTTCAAATCCACCAGGTGCTCCTTGGAAACTCTATGGGGCAGTTCTACTCTGTCCTATAGGGTCGCTATGAGTCCGAGCCTCCTCGACGGCACCTAACAACAACAACCATAAGCATGAGTGTTACGTGCCACTCAAGCGGAACAAATGGAAACAAAGGCTTTCTTGGTCCTGCTTGGTTAAACACCCAGGAGACCAGGGAGCATCTGGAGAGGGACAGCGGTCCCTACAACATAAAGGGCCGAGGCAGAGTCTAGGCAGCATCACAGGTAGTACTGGGATTAGACACTAGGTCAGAAGCGGTCAGCAGGGATGGACCCCTGAGAGCCTGCAGGTCCCACAGTCTTTTATCCCCAATAGCCGAGACCTGCTCAGCTGATATGGCTCCACACGGTTGATATTTAAAGGGTGCACATCGAGTCAAAGCAGTTGACTTCATCCTGCACACCAATTGGAGGTCTAACTTCTAGGCAGTATAGGAAGGAGGAGAGATTAAACTGAAAGGTCTAGAATTAGGCATCAAAGGTTTGAGCCCTGAGTCACCACTCTCTCAGTGACGAATTCATTTTGGGCAAGTGAATGACTCTTGTTTTCACTTATCTGGCAAACAGCAGGAGTAAGCATAAGAGTGATAAGAATAATGACGGTCTCGCAGATCCACAGGGAGAAATAAGTAAGGTAAATCTTATAAACTGACTGGAACAGTCTCTATTACAAGGGGCAATCTTTGTCCTCTCCATCAATGTCGCTTCTTTTAGAACCACCCAATGACTGATGCCTCTATCTCTGTCAAGCCCCGTTTTCTGCTATCTGAAGAGAGCAGAAATATGTCCACAGGGTCCCTGGTGGTTCCTAGCACACGGGCGATAGTGAATGAAAACTTATTGTCGCATGCTTATGGGAAACCTGACTTTTCGTTTGCAATTGTACGCAGTCATTTTCTTCCTCCTCATCACTTGTGGTAGCCATGGGATTCCTGGTGGAATAAGACCCCCTAAGCTCATTCTAAAAGAGGGTGGGTTGACTTAAGGAATCCACATGTGATCACCCTAGTGAACAACGAGCAAATAAGAAAGTGACGAAAAATGTCTTTGTATCCCGTATTCAATTATGGATTGGGTATATATATGCTATACACGTAAACTTTACTATCATCACTTAGGTTTTCGAATCATAAAGTTGGCATAATTATAAAACTCATACTGATTTATATATAGTGTAATCAGACACTGACGATCTGAAAGGGCACCTCAGCCCTCAGTGCTGCACATGGGTATACTCAGCACTCGGTGCCAAGGCCACAGCACAAAATGGACTGAACTTCTCTGAATTCTGGCCTTTGGAGGAGTGCTCTAATTTTTGTAACACCAAAATACACAGATTTTTTTTTCTGTGTTTCTTTTCCTGTTCCCTTCCACCCCCAGAAGGCAGAGGCAACAGAACTGTGAACAAACAAACCTAAGTGACCAGACCGTGTAGTTCTCCTCACATAGAGTGTAAGAGGGTGCACAAATATTTCTGACCATAAGAGGGCACAAGGTGTAACCGACATAGGGTATGAGAGGGTGCACTAATATTTCTGACCATTAGAGGGCACAAGGGGTAACCGATATAGAGTAGTGGAGGGTGCACTAATATTTCTGATCATTAGAGGGCACAAGGTGTAACTGATTGAATCAGCAGAAGGGAAAAAAAGAGCAAGTTGATAGAGATTTTGATATAATTGTCAGTTTTGATAGAAAATGTTTACAAATGAATTTTAAATATTGCTCCTATACTTTGATGCAGATATTACAAGTATCTTTCGCATCAACTTGGGTGCAAAGAAGAGAGTGACAAACCAAGCCCAATGACACATGGATGAATAATGAATGGATAATGCCAGAGAAGGGATCATTCTGGGAGGTAAGGTAATAATATTTTAAAGTCCATTTCCGTAAATTGTGATATTGATTGAAATGAGAAAAATAAAATAAGCTCTTTCCAAATCCAGGCATTTTCTCTTAATATGTATTGACGATCTAACTCTTAGCACAATAGGAATAGAAAAGAATTTCCCTGATCTGATAAACAGAATGTTTAAAATCATTTAGGTTCATACCATACTTCATGTTGAAATCTTCAGAACTTTTCCCTTGAGATCCAGAATGAGGTTAGGATGCCCTCAGTGAAACTTTATGTGTAAAAACAATTGTGAAAGTCTTAACCAGTGTAACAAGGCAAGGAAAGAGGAAAACTATTATAATTGGAAAATGTTTATTAACAGAGGTGGGTCGAAACACCACAAGACGCTGCCATTAAACTGTTAATATGTAAAATATTGACAATTCAAACTAGCAATCTCACAGCAAGAAAGCCAGTATAGGAAAATCAATTACATGTCTGTATTTCCACATTTTTTTTTATTTCCACAGTATCCAAATACAGTGAAGGTTAAATTGTAAAATCGTGTAAAATTAATACAGCATGGAAATACTTAATTGCTCTCAGAACCAACCTGTGATGTGTACATAGAAACACATGAACTATTATTAAGAAATTTAGGAAATCCGAAATGAATTGAGATATGTTCTGTGATAAAAGAGTCAAAGAGTGTTTTAAAAAGGTCAGTTTTCTCATGTTTGATCTATAGATTTCATTAAAAACTCAATCAAAATGAGTATGTGTGAGCAAATGGAAAAGGTCATTCTCAAATTCATACAAAAGTGCCAATAACCAAACATAGTCAAGGTGACTTTGAAGCAGAAAAGCAAAGTTAGAGGAATTGCTTTTACCAGGTAGCAAAACGTACTTCAAAGCTGTGCTGATTAAGACAGTGGATATTGGTGCAGTGATAAAGAGCAAACTGAACCAAGAGAAGAGCTCAGAAATAACACTGCCACGCACACACACGAGGATCTTTGCTTTGTAAGAACTGTGGCACCTCAGAGCAATGAAGGAAACTAATTTTCCAGTAAATGATGTTGAGTCAAATCGATAATTAGCTACAATAAAATAAAGAAAGGAAACTTGAACTCGACTTCACATCATACCTGAAATGGTATCTGAAGAGAAAGTTAGCTTTGAGAAACTGATGGGAATAATGAGAAAGCTTCTAGAAGATAACCAGCATTTGCCCAAGATTTGACGAGTTCCTAACTCCCCGGTTTGAAGCATAAAACCTGTGCTGAGATTCCTGTATTGAGGGATTGCGTTAGTGTAGCAGTGCTGCTGAATCCTCACGTACAAGGTGGAGATGGGCTGTGATTTCTCTCCCCATTTTACGTATTTCATGGGAGCTGCCTGCAGAGCCTCCCCTTCCCTGTACGTCTTGCAGCAGCATCTACACAGGGTAGACTATTATTTTGCAGGAGTTGTGCTAAGTCAGGGAAACCCTGGTGGTGTAGTGGTTAAGAGCTACGGCTGCTAAACAAAGGGTCAGCAGTTCAAATCCACCAGGTGCTCCTTGGAAACTCTATGGGGCAGTTCTACTCTGTCCTATAGGGTCGCTATGAGTCCGAGCCTCCTCGACGGCACCTAACAACAACAACCATAAGCATGAGTGTTACGTGCCACTCAAGCGGAACAAATGGAAACAAAGGCTTTCTTGGTCCTGCTTGGTTAAACACCCAGGAGACCAGGGAGCATCTGGAGAGGGACAGCGGTCCCTACAACATAAAGGGCCGAGGCAGAGTCTAGGCAGCCTCACAGGTTGTACTGGGATTAGACACTAGGTCAGAAGCGGTCAGCAGGGATGGACCCCTGAGAGCCTGCAGGTCCCACAGTCTTTTATCCCCAATAGCCGAGACCTGCTCAGCTGATATGGCTCCACACGGTTGATATTTAAAGGGTGCACATCGAGTCAAAGCAGTTGACTTCATCCTGCACACCAATTGGAGGTCTAACTTCTAGGCAGTATAGGAAGGAGGAGAGATTAAACTGAAAGGTCTAGAATTAGGCATCAAAGGTTTGAGCCCTGAGTCACCACTCTCTCAGTGACGAATTCATTTTGGGCAAGTGAATGACTCTTGTTTTCACTTATCTGGCAAACAGCAGGAGTAAGCATAAGAGTGATAAGAATAATGACGGTCTCGCAGATCCACAGGGAGAAATAAGTAAGGTAAATCTTATAAACTGACTGGAACAGTCTCTATTACAAGGGGCAATCTTTGTCCTCTCCATCAATGTCGCTTCTTTTAGAACCACCCAATGACTGATGCCTCTATCTCTGTCAAGCCCCGTTTTCTGCTATCTGAAGAGAGCAGAAATATGTCCACAGGGTCCCTGGTGGTTCCTAGCACACGGGCGATAGTGAATGAAAACTTATTGTCGCATGCTTATGGGAAACCTGACTTTTCGTTTGCAATTGTACGCAGTCATTTTCTTCCTCCTCATCACTTGTGGTAGCCATGGGATTCCTGGTGGAATAAGACCCCCTAAGCTCATTCTAAAAGAGGGTGGGTTGACTTAAGGAATCCACATGTGATCACCCTAGTGAACAACGAGCAAATAAGAAAGTGACGAAAAATGTCTTTGTATCCCGTATTCAATTATGGATTGGGTATATATATGCTATACACGTAAACTTTACTATCATTACTTAGGTTTTCGAATCATAAAGTTGGCATAATTATAAAACTCATACTGATTTATATATAGTGTAATCAGACACTGACGATCTGAAAGGGCACCTCAGCCCTCAGTGCTGCACATGGGTATACTCAGCACTCGGTGCCAAGGCCACAGCACAAAATGGACTGAACTTCTCTGAATTCTGGCCTTTGGAGGAGTGCTCTAATTTTTGTAACACCAAAATACACAGATTTTTTTTTCTGTGTTTCTTTTCCTGTTCCCTTCCACCCCCAGAAGGCTGAGGCAACAGAACTGTGAACAAACAAACCTAAGTGACCAGACCGTGTAGTTCTCCTCACATAGAGTGTAAGAGGGTGCACAAATATTTCTGACCATTAGAGGGCACAAGGTGTAACCGACATAGGGTATGAGAGGGTGCACTAATATTTCTGACCATTAGAGGGCACAAGGTGTAACCGACATAGGGTATGAGAGGGTGCACTAATATTTCTGACCATTAGAGGGCACAAGGGGTAACCGATATAGAGTAGTGGAGGGTGCACTAATACTTCTGATCATTAGAGGGCACAAGGTGTAACTGATTGAATCAGCAGAAGGGAAAAAAAGAGCAAGTTGATAGAGATTTTGATATAATTGTCAGTTTTGATAGAAAATGTTTACAAATGAATTTTAAATATTGCTCCTATACTTTGATGCAGATATTACAAGTATCTTTCGCATCAACTTGGGTGCCAAGAAGAGAGTGACAAACCAAGCCCAATGACACATGAATGAATAATGAATGGATAATGCCAGAGAAGGGATCATTCTGGGAGGTAAGGTAATAATATTTTAAAGTCCATTTCCGTAAATTGTGATATTGATTCAAATGAGAAAAATAAAATAAGCTCTTTCCAAATCCAGGCATTTTCTCTTAATATGTATTGACGATCTAACTCTTAGCACAATAGGAATAGAAAAGAATTTCCCTGATCTGATAAACAGAATGTTTAAAATCATTTAGGTTCATACCATACTTCATGTTGAAATCTTCAGAACTTTTCCCTTGAGATCCAGAATGAGGTTAGGATGCCCTCAGTGAAACTTTATGTGTAAAAACAATTGTGAAAGTCTTAACCAGTGTAACAAGGCAAGGAAAGAGGAAAACTATTATAATTGGAAAATGTTTATTAACAGAGGTGGGTCGAAACACCACAAGACGCTGCCATTAAACTGTTAATATGTAAAATATTGACAATTCAAACTAGCAATCTCACAGCAAGAAAGCCAGTATAGGAAAATCAATTACATGTCTGTATTTCCACATTTTTTTTTATTTCCACAGTATCCAAATACAGTGAAGGTTAAATTGTAAAATCGTGTAAAATTAATACAGCATGGAAATACTTAATTGCTCTCAGAACCAACCTGTGATGTGTACATAGAAACACATGAACTATTATTAAGAAATTTAGGAAATCCGAAATGAATTGAGATATGTTCTGTGATAAAAGAGTCAAAGAGTGTTTTAAAAAGGTCAGTTTTCTCATGTTTGATCTATAGATTTCATTAAAAACTCAATCAAAATGAGTATGTGTGAGCAAATGGAAAAGGTCATTCTCAAATTCATACAAAAGTGCCAATAACCAAACATAGTCAAGGTGACTTTGAAGCAGAAAAGCAAAGTTAGAGGAATTGCTTTTACCAGGTAGCAAAACGTACTTCAAAGCTGTGCTGATTAAGACAGTGGATATTGGTGCAGTGATAAAGAGCAAACTGAACCAAGAGAAGAGCTCAGAAATAACACTGCCACGCACACACACGAGGATCTTTGCTTTGTAAGAACTGTGGCACCTCAGAGCAATGAAGGAAACTAATTTTCCAGTAAATGATGTTGAGTCAAATCGATAATTAGCTACAATAAAATAAAGAAAGGAAACTTGAACTCGACTTCACATCATACCTGAAATGGTATCTGAAGAGAAAGTTAGCTTTGAGAAACTGATGGGAATAATGAGAAAGCTTCTAGAAGATAACCAGCATTTGCCCAAGATTTGACGAGTTCCTAACTCCCCGGTTTGAAGCATAAAACCTGTGCTGAGATTCCTGTATTGAGGGATTGCGTTAGTGTAGCAGTGCTGCTGAATCCTCACGTACAAGGTGGAGATGGGCTGTGATTTCTCTCCCCATTTTACGTATTTCATGGGAGCTGCCTGCAGAGCCTCCCCTTCCCTGTACGTCTTGCAGCAGCATCTACACAGGGTAGACTATTATTTTGCAGGAGTTGTGCTAAGTCAGGGAAACCCTGGTGGTGCAGTGGTTAAGAGCTACGGCTGCTAAACAAAGGGTCAGCAGTTCAAATCCACCAGGTGCTCCTTGGAAACTCTATGGGGCAGTTCTACTCTGTCCTATAGGGTCGCTATGAGTCCGAGCCTCCTCGACGGCACCTAACAACAACAACCATAAGCATGAGTGTTACGTGCCACTCAAGCGGAACAAACGGAAACAAAGGCTTTCTTGGTCCTGCTTGGTTAAACACCCAGGAGACCAGGGAGCATCTGGAGAGGGACAGCGGTCCCTACAACATAAAGGGCCGAGGCAGAGTCTAGGCAGCATCACAGGTAGTACTGGGATTAGACACTAGGTCAGAAGCGGTCAGCAGGGATGGACCCCTGAGAGCCTGCAGGTCCCACAGTCTTTTATCCCCAATAGCCGAGACCTGCTCAGCTGATATGGCTCCACACGGTTGATATTTAAAGGGTGCACATCGAGTCAAAGCAGTTGACTTCATCCTGCACACCAATTGGAGGTCTAACTTCTAGGCAGTATAGGAAGGAGGAGAGATTAAACTGAAAGGTCTAGAATTAGGCATCAAAGGTTTGAGCCCTGAGTCACCACTCTCTCAGTGACGAATTCATTTTGGGCAAGTGAATGACTCTTGTTTTCACTTATCTGGCAAACAGCAGGAGTAAGCATAAGAGTGATAAGAATAATGACGGTCTCGCAGATCCACAGGGAGAAATAAGTAAGGTAAATCTTATAAACTGACTGGAACAGTCTCTATTACAAGGGGCAATCTTTGTCCTCTCCATCAATGTCGCTTCTTTTAGAACCACCCAATGACTGATGCCTCTATCTCTGTCAAGCCCCGTTTTCTGCTATCTGAAGAGAGCAGAAATATGTCCACAGGGTCCCTGGTGGTTCCTAGCACACGGGCGATAGTGAATGAAAACTTATTGTCGCATGCTTATGGGAAACCTGACTTTTCGTTTGCAATTGTACGCAGTCATTTTCTTCCTCCTCATCACTTGTGGTAGCCATGGGATTCCTGGTGGAATAAGACCCCCTAAGCTCATTCTAAAAGAGGGTGGGTTGACTTAAGGAATCCACATGTGATCACCCTAGTGAACAACGAGCAAATAAGAAAGTGACGAAAAATGTCTTTGTATCCCGTATTCAATTATGGATTGGGTATATATATGCTATACACGTAAACTTTACTATCATTACTTAGGTTTTCGAATCATAAAGTTGGCATAATTATAAAACTCATACTGATTTATATATAGTGTAATCAGACACTGACGATCTGAAAGGGCACCTCAGCCCTCAGTGCTGCACATGGGTATACTCAGCACTCGGTGCCAAGGCCACAGCACAAAATGGACTGAACTTCTCTGAATTCTGGCCTTTGGAGGAGTGCTCTAATTTTTGTAACACCAAAATACACAGATTTTTTTTTCTGTGTTTCTTTTCCTGTTCCCTTCCACCCCCAGAAGGCTGAGGCAACAGAACTGTGAACAAACAAACCTAAGTGACCAGACCGTGTAGTTCTCCTCACATAGAGTGTAAGAGGGTGCACAAATATTTCTGACCATTAGAGGGCACAAGGTGTAACCGACATAGGGTATGAGAGGGTGCACTAATATTTCTGACCATTAGAGGGCACAAGGTGTAACCGACATAGGGTATGAGAGGGTGCACTAATATTTCTGACCATTAGAGGGCACAAGGGGTAACCGATATAGAGTAGTGGAGGGTGCACTAATACTTCTGATCATTAGAGGGCACAAGGTGTAACTGATTGAATCAGCAGAAGGGAAAAAAAGAGCAAGTTGATAGAGATTTTGATATAATTGTCAGTTTTGATAGAAAATGTTTACAAATGAATTTTAAATATTGCTCCTATACTTTGATGCAGATATTACAAGTATCTTTCGCATCAACTTGGGTGCCAAGAAGAGAGTGACAAACCAAGCCCAATGACACATGAATGAATAATGAATGGATAATGCCAGAGAAGGGATCATTCTGGGAGGTAAGGTAATAATATTTTAAAGTCCATTTCCGTAAATTGTGATATTGATTCAAATGAGAAAAATAAAATAAGCTCTTTCCAAATCCAGGCATTTTCTCTTAATATGTATTGACGATCTAACTCTTAGCACAATAGGAATAGAAAAGAATTTCCCTGATCTGATAAACAGAATGTTTAAAATCATTTAGGTTCATACCATACTTCATGTTGAAATCTTCAGAACTTTTCCCTTGAGATCCAGAATGAGGTTAGGATGCCCTCAGTGAAACTTTATGTGTAAAAACAATTGTGAAAGTCTTAACCAGTGTAACAAGGCAAGGAAAGAGGAAAACTATTATAATTGGAAAATGTTTATTAACAGAGGTGGGTCGAAACACCACAAGACGCTGCCATTAAACTGTTAATATGTAAAATATTGACAATTCAAACTAGCAATCTCACAGCAAGAAAGCCAGTATAGGAAAATCAATTACATGTCTGTATTTCCACATTTTTTTTTATTTCCACAGTATCCAAATACAGTGAAGGTTAAATTGTAAAATCGTGTAAAATTAATACAGCATGGAAATACTTAATTGCTCTCAGAACCAACCTGTGATGTGTACATAGAAACACATGAACTATTATTAAGAAATTTAGGAAATCCGAAATGAATTGAGATATGTTCTGTGATAAAAGAGTCAAAGAGTGTTTTAAAAAGGTCAGTTTTCTCATGTTTGATCTATAGATTTCATTAAAAACTCAATCAAAATGAGTATGTGTGAGCAAATGGAAAAGGTCATTCTCAAATTCATACAAAAGTGCCAATAACCAAACATAGTCAAGGTGACTTTGAAGCAGAAAAGCAAAGTTAGAGGAATTGCTTTTACCAGGTAGCAAAACGTACTTCAAAGCTGTGCTGATTAAGACAGTGGATATTGGTGCAGTGATAAAGAGCAAACTGAACCAAGAGAAGAGCTCAGAAATAACACTGCCACGCACACACACGAGGATCTTTGCTTTGTAAGAACTGTGGCACCTCAGAGCAATGAAGGAAACTAATTTTCCAGTAAATGATGTTGAGTCAAATCGATAATTAGCTACAATAAAATAAAGAAAGGAAACTTGAACTCGACTTCACATCATACCTGAAATGGTATCTGAAGAGAAAGTTAGCTTTGAGAAACTGATGGGAATAATGAGAAAGCTTCTAGAAGATAACCAGCATTTGCCCAAGATTTGACGAGTTCCTAACTCCCCGGTTTGAAGCATAAAACCTGTGCTGAGATTCCTGTATTGAGGGATTGCGTTAGTGTAGCAGTGCTGCTGAATCCTCACGTACAAGGTGGAGATGGGCTGTGATTTCTCTCCCCATTTTACGTATTTCATGGGAGCTGCCTGCAGAGCCTCCCCTTCCCTGTACGTCTTGCAGCAGCATCTACACAGGGTAGACTATTATTTTGCAGGAGTTGTGCTAAGTCAGGGAAACCCTGGTGGTGCAGTGGTTAAGAGCTACGGCTGCTAAACAAAGGGTCAGCAGTTCAAATCCACCAGGTGCTCCTTGGAAACTCTATGGGGCAGTTCTACTCTGTCCTATAGGGTCGCTATGAGTCCGAGCCTCCTCGACGGCACCTAACAACAACAACCATAAGCATGAGTGTTACGTGCCACTCAAGCGGAACAAACGGAAACAAAGGCTTTCTTGGTCCTGCTTGGTTAAACACCCAGGAGACCAGGGAGCATCTGGAGAGGGACAGCGGTCCCTACAACATAAAGGGCCGAGGCAGAGTCTAGGCAGCATCACAGGTAGTACTGGGATTAGACACTAGGTCAGAAGCGGTCAGCAGGGATGGACCCCTGAGAGCCTGCAGGTCCCACAGTCTTTTATCCCCAATAGCCGAGACCTGCTCAGCTGATATGGCTCCACACGGTTGATATTTAAAGGGTGCACATCGAGTCAAAGCAGTTGACTTCATCCTGCACACCAATTGGAGGTCTAACTTCTAGGCAGTATAGGAAGGAGGAGAGATTAAACTGAAAGGTCTAGAATTAGGCATCAAAGGTTTGAGCCCTGAGTCACCACTCTCTCAGTGACGAATTCATTTTGGGCAAGTGAATGACTCTTGTTTTCACTTATCTGGCAAACAGCAGGAGTAAGCATAAGAGTGATAAGAATAATGACGGTCTCGCAGATCCACAGGGAGAAATAAGTAAGGTAAATCTTATAAACTGACTGGAACAGTCTCTATTACAAGGGGCAATCTTTGTCCTCTCCATCAATGTCGCTTCTTTTAGAACCACCCAATGACTGATGCCTCTATCTCTGTCAAGCCCCGTTTTCTGCTATCTGAAGAGAGCAGAAATATGTCCACAGGGTCCCTGGTGGTTCCTAGCACACGGGCGATAGTGAATGAAAACTTATTGTCGCATGCTTATGGGAAACCTGACTTTTCGTTTGCAATTGTACGCAGTCATTTTCTTCCTCCTCATCACTTGTGGTAGCCATGGGATTCCTGGTGGAATAAGACCCCCTAAGCTCATTCTAAAAGAGGGTGGGTTGACTTAAGGAATCCACATGTGATCACCCTAGTGAACAACGAGCAAATAAGAAAGTGACGAAAAATGTCTTTGTATCCCGTATTCAATTATGGATTGGGTATATATATGCTATACACGTAAACTTTACTATCATCACTTAGGTTTTCGAATCATAAAGTTGGCATAATTATAAAACTCATACTGATTTATATATAGTGTAATCAGACACTGACGATCTGAAAGGGCACCTCAGCCCTCAGTGCTGCACATGGGTATACTCAGCACTCGGTGCCAAGGCCACAGCACAAAATGGACTGAACTTCTCTGAATTCTGGCCTTTGGAGGAGTGCTCTAATTTTTGTAACACCAAAATACACAGATTTTTTTTCTGTGTTTCTTTTCCTGTTCCCTTCCACCCCCAGAAGGCTGAGGCAACAGAACTGTGAACAAACAAACCTAAGTGACCAGACCGTGTAGTTCTCCTCACATAGAGTGTAAGAGGGTGCACAAATATTTCTGACCATTAGAGGGCACAAGGTGTAACCGACATAGGGTATGAGAGGGTGCACTAATATTTCTGACCATTAGAGGGCACAAGGGGTAACCGATATAGAGTAGTGGAGGGTGCACTAATATTTCTGATCATTAGAGGGCACAAGGTGTAACTGATTGAATCAGCAGAAGGGAAAAAAAGAGCAAGTTGATAGAGATTTTGATATAATTGTCAGTTTTGATAGAAAATGTTTACAAATGAATTTTAAATATTGCTCCTATACTTTGATGCAGATATTACAAGTATCTTTCGCATCAACTTGGGTGCAAAGAAGAGAGTGACAAACCAAGCCCAATGACACATGAATGAATAATGAATGGATAATGCCAGAGAAGGGATCATTCTGGGAGGTAAGGTAATAATATTTTAAAGTCCATTTCCGTAAATTGTGATATTGATTCAAATGAGAAAAATAAAATAAGCTCTTTCCAAATCCAGGCATTTTCTCTTAATATGTATTGACGATCTAACTCTTAGCACAATAGGAATAGAAAAGAATTTCCCTGATCTGATAAACAGAATGTTTAAAATCATTTAGGTTCATACCATACTTCATGTTGAAATCTTCAGAACTTTTCCCTTGAGATCCAGAATGAGGTTAGGATGCCCTCAGTGAAACTTTATGTGTAAAAACAATTGTGAAAGTCTTAACCAGTGTAACAAGGCAAGGAAAGAGGAAAACTATTATAATTGGAAAATGTTTATTAACAGAGGTGGGTCGAAACACCACAAGACGCTGCCATTAAACTGTTAATATGTAAAATATTGACAATTCAAACTAGCAATCTCACAGCAAGAAAGCCAGTATAGGAAAATCAATTACATGTCTGTATTTCCACATTTTTTTTTATTTCCACAGTATCCAAATACAGTGAAGGTTAAATTGTAAAATCGTGTAAAATTAATACAGCATGGAAATACTTAATTGCTCTCAGAACCAACCTGTGATGTGTACATAGAAACACATGAACTATTATTAAGAAATTTAGGAAATCCGAAATGAATTGAGATATGTTCTGTGATAAAAGAGTCAAAGAGTGTTTTAAAAAGGTCAGTTTTCTCATGTTTGATCTATAGATTTCATTAAAAACTCAATCAAAATGAGTATGTGTGAGCAAATGGAAAAGGTCATTCTCAAATTCATACAAAAGTGCCAATAACCAAACATAGTCAAGGTGACTTTGAAGCAGAAAAGCAAAGTTAGAGGAATTGCTTTTACCAGGTAGCAAAACGTACTTCAAAGCTGTGCTGATTAAGACAGTGGATATTGGTGCAGTGATAAAGAGCAAACTGAACCAAGAGAAGAGCTCAGAAATAACACTGCCACGCACACACACGAGGATCTTTGCTTTGTAAGAACTGTGGCACCTCAGAGCAATGAAGGAAACTAATTTTCCAGTAAATGATGTTGAGTCAAATCGATAATTAGCTACAATAAAATAAAGAAAGGAAACTTGAACTCGACTTCACATCATACCTGAAATGGTATCTGAAGAGAAAGTTAGCTTTGAGAAACTGATGGGAATAATGAGAAAGCTTCTAGAAGATAACCAGCATTTGCCCAAGATTTGACGAGTTCCTAACTCCCCGGTTTGAAGCATAAAACCTGTGCTGAGATTCCTGTATTGAGGGATTGCGTTAGTGTAGCAGTGCTGCTGAATCCTCACGTACAAGGTGGAGATGGGCTGTGATTTCTCTCCCCATTTTACGTATTTCATGGGAGCTGCCTGCAGAGCCTCCCCTTCCCTGTACGTCTTGCAGCAGCATCTACACAGGGTAGACTATTATTTTGCAGGAGTTGTGCTAAGTCAGGGAAACCCTGGTGGTGTAGTGGTTAAGAGCTACGGCTGCTAAACAAAGGGTCAGCAGTTCAAATCCACCAGGTGCTCCTTGGAAACTCTATGGGGCAGTTCTACTCTGTCCTATAGGGTCGCTATGAGTCCGAGCCTCCTCGACGGCACCTAACAACAACAACCATAAGCATGAGTGTTACGTGCCACTCAAGCGGAACAAATGGAAACAAAGGCTTTCTTGGTCCTGCTTGGTTAAACACCCAGGAGACCAGGGAGCATCTGGAGAGGGACAGCGGTCCCTACAACATAAAGGGCCGAGGCAGAGTCTAGGCAGCATCACAGGTAGTACTGGGATTAGACACTAGGTCAGAAGCGGTCAGCAGGGATGGACCCCTGAGAGCCTGCAGGTCCCACAGTCTTTTATCCCCAATAGCCGAGACCTGCTCAGCTGATATGGCTCCACACGGTTGATATTTAAAGGGTGCACATCGAGTCAAAGCAGTTGACTTCATCCTGCACACCAATTGGAGGTCTAACTTCTAGGCAGTATAGGAAGGAGGAGAGATTAAACTGAAAGGTCTAGAATTAGGCATCAAAGGTTTGAGCCCTGAGTCACCACTCTCTCAGTGACGAATTCATTTTGGGCAAGTGAATGACTCTTGTTTTCACTTATCTGGCAAACAGCAGGAGTAAGCATAAGAGTGATAAGAATAATGACGGTCTCGCAGATCCACAGGGAGAAATAAGTAAGGTAAATCTTATAAACTGACTGGAACAGTCTCTATTACAAGGGGCAATCTTTGTCCTCTCCATCAATGTCGCTTCTTTTAGAACCACCCAATGACTGATGCCTCTATCTCTGTCAAGCCCCGTTTTCTGCTATCTGAAGAGAGCAGAAATATGTCCACAGGGTCCCTGGTGGTTCCTAGCACACGGGCGATAGTGAATGAAAACTTATTGTCGCATGCTTATGGGAAACCTGACTTTTCGTTTGCAATTGTACGCAGTCATTTTCTTCCTCCTCATCACTTGTGGTAGCCATGGGATTCCTGGTGGAATAAGACCCCCTAAGCTCATTCTAAAAGAGGGTGGGTTGACTTAAGGAATCCACATGTGATCACCCTAGTGAACAACGAGCAAATAAGAAAGTGACGAAAAATGTCTTTGTATCCCGTATTCAATTATGGATTGGGTATATATATGCTATACACGTAAACTTTACTATCATCACTTAGGTTTTCGAATCATAAAGTTGGCATAATTATAAAACTCATACTGATTTATATATAGTGTAATCAGACACTGACGATCTGAAAGGGCACCTCAGCCCTCAGTGCTGCACATGGGTATACTCAGCACTCGGTGCCAAGGCCACAGCACAAAATGGACTGAACTTCTCTGAATTCTGGCCTTTGGAGGAGTGCTCTAATTTTTGTAACACCAAAATACACAGATTTTTTTTCTGTGTTTCTTTTCCTGTTCCCTTCCACCCCCAGAAGGCTGAGGCAACAGAACTGTGAACAAACAAACCTAAGTGACCAGACCGTGTAGTTCTCCTCACATAGAGTGTAAGAGGGTGCACAAATATTTCTGACCATTAGAGGGCACAAGGTGTAACCGACATAGGGTATGAGAGGGTGCACTAATATTTCTGACCATTAGAGGGCACAAGGGGTAACCGATATAGAGTAGTGGAGGGTGCACTAATATTTCTGATCATTAGAGGGCACAAGGTGTAACTGATTGAATCAGCAGAAGGGAAAAAAAGAGCAAGTTGATAGAGATTTTGATATAATTGTCAGTTTTGATAGAAAATGTTTACAAATGAATTTTAAATATTGCTCCTATACTTTGATGCAGATATTACAAGTATCTTTCGCATCAACTTGGGTGCAAAGAAGAGAGTGACAAACCAAGCCCAATGACACATGAATGAATAATGAATGGATAATGCCAGAGAAGGGATCATTCTGGGAGGTAAGGTAATAATATTTTAAAGTCCATTTCCGTAAATTGTGATATTGATTCAAATGAGAAAAATAAAATAAGCTCTTTCCAAATCCAGGCATTTTCTCTTAATATGTATTGACGATCTAACTCTTAGCACAATAGGAATAGAAAAGAATTTCCCTGATCTGATAAACAGAATGTTTAAAATCATTTAGGTTCATACCATACTTCATGTTGAAATCTTCAGAACTTTTCCCTTGAGATCCAGAATGAGGTTAGGATGCCCTCAGTGAAACTTTATGTGTAAAAACAATTGTGAAAGTCTTAACCAGTGTAACAAGGCAAGGAAAGAGGAAAACTATTATAATTGGAAAATGTTTATTAACAGAGGTGGGTAGAAACACCACAAGACGCTGCCATTAAACTGTTAATATGTAAAATATTGACAATTCAAACTAGCAATCTCACAGCAAGAAAGCCAGTATAGGAAAATCAATTACATGTCTGTATTTCCACATTTTTTTTTATTTCCACAGTATCCAAATACAGTGAAGGTTAAATTGTAAAATCGTGTAAAATTAATACAGCATGGAAATACTTAATTGCTCTCAGAACCAACCTGTGATGTGTACATAGAAACACATGAACTATTATTAAGAAATTTAGGAAATCCGAAATGAATTGAGATATGTTCTGTGATAAAAGAGTCAAAGAGTGTTTTAAAAAGGTCAGTTTTCTCATGTTTGATCTATAGATTTCATTAAAAACTCAATCAAAATGAGTATGTGTGAGCAAATGGAAAAGGTCATTCTCAAATTCATACAAAAGTGCCAATAACCAAACATAGTCAAGGTGACTTTGAAGCAGAAAAGCAAAGTTAGAGGAATTGCTTTTACCAGGTAGCAAAACGTACTTCAAAGCTGTGCTGATTAAGACAGTGGATATTGGTGCAGTGATAAAGAGCAAACTGAACCAAGAGAAGAGCTCAGAAATAACACTGCCACGCACACACACGAGGATCTTTGCTTTGTAAGAACTGTGGCACCTCAGAGCAATGAAGGAAACTAATTTTCCAGTAAATGATGTTGAGTCAAATCGATAATTAGCTACAATAAAATAAAGAAAGGAAACTTGAACTCGACTTCACATCATACCTGAAATGGTATCTGAAGAGAAAGTTAGCTTTGAGAAACTGATGGGAATAATGAGAAAGCTTCTAGAAGATAACCAGCATTTGCCCAAGATTTGACGAGTTCCTAACTCCCCGGTTTGAAGCATAAAACCTGTGCTGAGATTCCTGTATTGAGGGATTGCGTTAGTGTAGCAGTGCTGCTGAATCCTCACGTACAAGGTGGAGATGGGCTGTGATTTCTCTCCCCATTTTACGTATTTCATGGGAGCTGCCTGCAGAGCCTCCCCTTCCCTGTACGTCTTGCAGCAGCATCTACACAGGGTAGACTATTATTTTGCAGGAGTTGTGCTAAGTCAGGGAAACCCTGGTGGTGTAGTGGTTAAGAGCTACGGCTGCTAAACAAAGGGTCAGCAGTTCAAATCCACCAGGTGCTCCTTGGAAACTCTATGGGGCAGTTCTACTCTGTCCTATAGGGTCGCTATGAGTCCGAGCCTCCTCGACGGCACCTAACAACAACAACCATAAGCATGAGTGTTACGTGCCACTCAAGCGGAACAAATGGAAACAAAGGCTTTCTTGGTCCTGCTTGGTTAAACACCCAGGAGACCAGGGAGCATCTGGAGAGGGACAGCGGTCCCTACAACATAAAGGGCCGAGGCAGAGTCTAGGCAGCATCACAGGTAGTACTGGGATTAGACACTAGGTCAGAAGCGGTCAGCAGGGATGGACCCCTGAGAGCCTGCAGGTCCCACAGTCTTTTATCCCCAATAGCCGAGACCTGCTCAGCTGATATGGCTCCACACGGTTGATATTTAAAGGGTGCACATCGAGTCAAAGCAGTTGACTTCATCCTGCACACCAATTGGAGGTCTAACTTCTAGGCAGTATAGGAAGGAGGAGAGATTAAACTGAAAGGTCTAGAATTAGGCATCAAAGGTTTGAGCCCTGAGTCACCACTCTCTCAGTGACGAATTCATTTTGGGCAAGTGAATGACTCTTGTTTTCACTTATCTGGCAAACAGCAGGAGTAAGCATAAGAGTGATAAGAATAATGACGGTCTCGCAGATCCACAGGGAGAAATAAGTAAGGTAAATCTTATAAACTGACTGGAACAGTCTCTATTACAAGGGGCAATCTTTGTCCTCTCCATCAATGTCGCTTCTTTTAGAACCACCCAATGACTGATGCCTCTATCTCTGTCAAGCCCCGTTTTCTGCTATCTGAAGAGAGCAGAAATATGTCCACAGGGTCCCTGGTGGTTCCTAGCACACGGGCGATAGTGAATGAAAACTTATTGTCGCATGCTTATGGGAAACCTGACTTTTCGTTTGCAATTGTACGCAGTCATTTTCTTCCTCCTCATCACTTGTGGTAGCCATGGGATTCCTGGTGGAATAAGACACCCTAAGCTCATTCTAAAAGAGGGTGGGTTGACTTAAGGAATCCACATGTGATCACCCTAGTGAACAACGAGCAAATAAGAAAGTGACGAAAAATGTCTTTGTATCCCGTATTCAATTATGGATTGGGTATATATATGCTATACACGTAAACTTTACTATCATCACTTAGGTTTTCGAATCATAAAGTTGGCATAATTATAAAACTCATACTGATTTATATATAGTGTAATCAGACACTGACGATCTGAAAGGGCACCTCAGCCCTCAGTGCTGCACATGGGTATACTCAGCACTCGGTGCCAAGGCCACAGCACAAAATGGACTGAACTTCTCTGAATTCTGGCCTTTGGAGGAGTGCTCTAATTTTTGTAACACCAAAATACACAGATTTTTTTTCTGTGTTTCTTTTCCTGTTCCCTTCCACCCCCAGAAGGCTGAGGCAACAGAACTGTGAACAAACAAACCTAAGTGACCAGACCGTGTAGTTCTCCTCACATAGAGTGTAAGAGGGTGCACAAATATTTCTGACCATTAGAGGGCACAAGGTGTAACCGACATAGGGTATGAGAGGGTGCACTAATATTTCTGACCATTAGAGGGCACAAGGGGTAACCGATATAGAGTAGTGGAGGGTGCACTAATACTTCTGATCATTAGAGGGCACAAGGTGTAACTGATTGAATCAGCAGAAGGGAAAAAAAGAGCAAGTTTATAGAGATTTTGATATAATTGTCAGTTTTGATAGAAAATGTTTACAAATGAATTTTAAATATTGCTCCTATACTTTGATGCAGATATTACAAGTATCTTTCGCATCAACTTGGGTGCAAAGAAGAGAGTGACAAACCAAGTCCAATGACACATGAATGAATAATGAATGGATAATGCCAGAGAAGGGATCATTCTGGGAGGTAAGGTAATAATATTTTAAAGTCCATTTCCGTAACTTGTGATATTGATTCAAATGAGAAAAATAAAATAAGCTCTTTCCAAATCCAGGCATTTTCTCTTAATATGTATTGACGATCTAACTCTTAGCACAATAGGAATAGAAAAGAATTTCCCTGATCTGATAAACAGAATGTTTAAAATCATTTAGGTTCATACCATACTTCATGTTGAAATCTTCAGAACTTTTCCCTTGAGATCCAGAATGAGGTTAGGATGCCCTCAGTGAAACTTTATGTGTAAAAACAATTGTGAAAGTCTTAACCAGTGTAACAAGGCAAGGAAAGAGGAAAACTATTATAATTGGAAAATGTTTATTAACAGAGGTGGGTAGAAACACCACAAGACGCTGCCATTAAACTGTTAATATGTAAAATATTGACAATTCAAACTAGCAATCTCACAGCAAGAAAGCCAGTATAGGAAAATCAATTACATGTCTGTATTTCCACATTTTTTTTTATTTCCACAGTATCCAAATACAGTGAAGGTTAAATTGTAAAATCGTGTAAAATTAATACAGCATGGAAATACTTAATTGCTCTCAGAACCAACCTGTGATGTGTACATAGAAACACATGAACTATTATTAAGAAATTTAGGAAATCCGAAATGAATTGAGATATGTTCTGTGATAAAAGAGTCAAAGAGTGTTTTAAAAAGGTCAGTTTTCTCATGTTTGATCTATAGATTTCATTAAAAACTCAATCAAAATGAGTATGTGTGAGCAAATGGAAAAGGTCATTCTCAAATTCATACAAAAGTGCCAATAACCAAACATAGTCAAGGTGACTTTGAAGCAGAAAAGCAAAGTTAGAGGAATTGCTTTTACCAGGTAGCAAAACGTACTTCAAAGCTGTGCTGATTAAGACAGTGGATATTGGTGCAGTGATAAAGAGCAAACTGAACCAAGAGAAGAGCTCAGAAATAACACTGCCACGCACACACACGAGGATCTTTGCTTTGTAAGAACTGTGGCACCTCAGAGCAATGAAGGAAACTAATTTTCCAGTAAATGATGTTGAGTCAAATCGATAATTAGCTACAATAAAATAAAGAAAGGAAACTTGAACTCGACTTCACATCATACCTGAAATGGTATCTGAAGAGAAAGTTAGCTTTGAGAAACTGATGGGAATAATGAGAAAGCTTCTAGAAGATAACCAGCATTTGCCCAAGATTTGACGAGTTCCTAACTCCCCGGTTTGAAGCATAAAACCTGTGCTGAGATTCCTGTATTGAGGGATTGCGTTAGTGTAGCAGTGCTGCTGAATCCTCACGTACAAGGTGGAGATGGGCTGTGATTTCTCTCCCCATTTTACGTATTTCATGGGAGCTGCCTGCAGAGCCTCCCCTTCCCTGTACGTCTTGCAGCAGCATCTACACAGGGTAGACTATTATTTTGCCGGAGTTGTGCTAAGTCAGGGAAACCCTGGTGGTGTAGTGGTTAAGAGCTACGGCTGCTAAACAAAGGGTCAGCAGTTCAAATCCACCAGGTGCTCCTTGGAAACTCTATGGGGCAGTTCTACTCTGTCCTGTAGGGTCGCTATGAGTCCGAGCCTCCTCGACGGCACCTAACAACAACAACCATAAGCATGAGTGTTACGTGCCACTCAAGCGGAACAAATGGAAACAAAGGCTTTCTTGGTCCTGCTTGGTTAAACACCCAGGAGACCAGGGAGCATCTGGAGAGGGACAGCGGTCCCTACAACATAAAGGGCCGAGGCAGAGTCTAGGCAGCATCACAGGTAGTACTGGGATTAGACACTAGGTCAGAAGCGGTCAGCAGGGATGGACCCCTGAGAGCCTGCAGGTCCCACAGTCTTTTATCCCCAATAGCCGAGACCTGCTCAGCTGATATGGCTCCACACGGTTGATATTTAAAGGGTGCACATCGAGTCAAAGCAGTTGACTTCATCCTGCACACCAATTGGAGGTCTAACTTCTAGGCAGTATAGGAAGGAGGAGAGATTAAACTGAAAGGTCTAGAATTAGGCATCAAAGGTTTGAGCCCTGAGTCACCACTCTCTCAGTGACGAATTCATTTTGGGCAAGTGAATGACTCTTGTTTTCACTTATCTGGCAAACAGCAGGAGTAAGCATAAGAGTGATAAGAATAATGACGGTCTCGCAGATCCACAGGGAGAAATAAGTAAGGTAAATCTTATAAACTGACTGGAACAGTCTCTATTACAAGGGGCAATCTTTGTCCTCTCCATCAATGTCGCTTCTTTTAGAACCACCCAATGACTGATGCCTCTATCTCTGTCAAGCCCCGTTTTCTGCTATCTGAAGAGAGCAGAAATATGTCCACAGGGTCCCTGGTGGTTCCTAGCACACGGGCGATAGTAAATGAAAACTTATTGTCGCATGCTTATGGGAAACCTGACTTTTCGTTTGCAATTGTACGCAGTCATTTTCTTCCTCCTCATCACTTGTGGTAGCCATGGGATTCCTGGTGGAATAAGACCCCCTAAGCTCATTCTAAAAGAGGGTGGGTTGACTTAAGGAATCCACATGTGATCACCCTAGTGAACAACGAGCAAATAAGAAAGTGACGAAAAATGTCTTTGTATCCCGTATTCAATTATGGATTGGGTATATATATGCTATACACGTAAACTTTACTATCATTACTTAGGTTTTCGAATCATAAAGTTGCCATAATTATAAAACTCATACTGATTTATATATAGTGTAATCAGCATAGAGAGATAGTATTGGCACCTCAGCCCTCAGTGGCTGCACATGGGTATACTCAGCACTCGGTGCCAAGGCCACAGCACAAAATGGACTGAACTTCTCTGAATTCTGGCCTTTGGAGGAGTGCTCTAATTTTTGTAACACCAAAATACACAGATTTTTTTTTCTGTGTTTCTTTTCCTGTTCCCTTCCACCCCCAGAAGGCTGAGGCAACAGAACTGTGAACAAACAAACCTAAGTGACCAGACCGTGTAGTTCTCCTCACATAGAGTGTAAGAGGGTGCACAAATATTTCTGACCATTAGAGGGCACAAGGTGTAACCGACATAGGGTATGAGAGGGTGCACTAATATTTCTGACCATTAGAGGGCACAAGGGGTAACCGATATAGAGTAGTGGAGGGTGCACTAATACTTCTGATCATTAGAGGGCACAAGGTGTAACTGATTGAATCAGCAGAAGGGAAAAAAAGAGCAAGTTTATAGAGATTTTGATATAATTGTCAGTTTTGATAGAAAATGTTTACAAATGAATTTTAAATATTGCTCCTATACTTTGATGCAGATATTACAAGTATCTTTCGCATCAACTTGGGTGCAAAGAAGAGAGTGACAAACCAAGCCCAATGACACATGAATGAATAATGAATGGATAATGCCAGAGAAGGGATCATTCTGGGAGGTAAGGTAATAATATTTTAAAGTCCATTTCCGTAAATTGTGATATTGATTCAAATGAGAAAAATAAAATAAGCTCTTTCCAAATCAGGCATTTTCTCTTAATATGTATTGACGATCTAACTCTTAGCACAATAGGAATAGAAAAGAATTTCCCTGATCTGATAAACAGAATGTTTAAAATCATTTAGGTTCATACCATACTTCATGTTGAAATCTTCAGAACTTTTCCCTTGAGATCCAGAATGAGGTTAGGATGCCCTCAGTGAAACTTTATGTGTAAAAACAATTGTGAAAGTCTTAACCAGTGTAACAAGGCAAGGAAAGAGGAAAACTATTATAATTGGAAAATGTTTATTAACAGAGGTGGGTAGAAACACCACAAGACGCTGCCATTAAACTGTTAATATGTAAAATATTGACAATTCAAACTAGCAATCTCACAGCAAGAAAGCCAGTATAGGAAAATCAATTACATGTCTGTATTTCCACATTTTTTTTATTTCCACAGTATCCAAATACAGTGAAGGTTAAATTGTAAAATCGTGTAAAATTAATACAGCATGGAAATACTTAATTGCTCTCAGAACCAACCTGTGATGTGTACATAGAAACACATGAACTATTATTAAGAAATTTAGGAAATCCGAAATGAATTGAGATATGTTCTGTGATAAAAGAGTCAAAGAGTGTTTTAAAAAGGTCAGTTTTCTCATGTTTGATCTATAGATTTCATTAAAAACTCAATCAAAATGAGTATGTGTGAGCAAATGGAAAAGGTCATTCTCAAATTCATACAAAAGTGCCAATAACCAAACATAGTCAAGGTGACTTTGAAGCAGAAAAGCAAAGTTAGAGGAATTGCTTTTACCAGGTAGCAAAACGTACTTCAAAGCTGTGCTGATTAAGACAGTGGATATTGGTGCAGTGATAAAGAGCAAACTGAACCAAGAGAAGAGCTCAGAAATAACACTGCCACGCACACACACGAGGATCTTTGCTTTGTAAGAACTGTGGCACCTCAGAGCAATGAAGGAAACTAATTTTCCAGTAAATGATGTTGAGTCAAATCGATAATTAGCTACAATAAAATAAAGAAAGGAAACTTGAACTCGACTTCACATCATACCTGAAATGGTATCTGAAGAGAAAGTTAGCTTTGAGAAACTGATGGGAATAATGAGAAAGCTTCTAGAAGATAACCAGCATTTGCCCAAGATTTGACGAGTTCCTAACTCCCCGGTTTGAAGCATAAAACCTGTGCTGAGATTCCTGTATTGAGGGATTGCGTTAGTGTAGCAGTGCTGCTGAATCCTCACGTACAAGGTGGAGATGGGCTGTGATTTCTCTCCCCATTTTACGTATTTCATGGGAGCTGCCTGCAGAGCCTCCCCTTCCCTGTACGTCTTGCAGCAGCATCTACACAGGGTAGACTATTATTTTGCAGGAGTTGTGCTAAGTCAGGGAAACCCTGGTGGTGTAGTGGTTAAGAGCTACGGCTGCTAAACAAAGGGTCAGCAGTTCAAATCCACCAGGTGCTCCTTGGAAACTCTATGGGGCAGTTCTACTCTGTCCTGTAGGGTCGCTATGAGTCCGAGCCTCCTCGACGGCACCTAACAACAACAACCATAAGCATGAGTGTTACGTGCCACTCAAGCGGAACAAATGGAAACAAAGGCTTTCTTGGTCCTGCTTGGTTAAACACCCAGGAGACCAGGGAGCATCTGGAGAGGGACAGCGGTCCCTACAACATAAAGGGCCGAGGCAGAGTCTAGGCAGCATCACAGGTAGTACTGGGATTAGACACTAGGTCAGAAGCGGTCAGCAGGGATGGACCCCTGAGAGCCTGCAGGTCCCACAGTCTTTTATCCCCAATAGCCGAGACCTGCTCAGCTGATATGGCTCCACACGGTTGATATTTAAAGGGTGCACATCGAGTCCAAAGCAGTTGACTTCATCCTGCACACCAATTGGAGGTCTAACTTCTAGGCAGTATAGGAAGGAGGAGAGATTAAACTGAAAGGTCTAGAATTAGGCATCAAAGGTTTGAGCCCTGAGTCACCACTCTCTCAGTGACGAATTCATTTTGGGCAAGTGAATGACTCTTGTTTTCACTTATCTGGCAAACAGCAGGAGTAAGCATAAGAGTGATAAGAATAATGACGGTCTCGCAGATCCACAGGGAGAAATAAGTAAGGTAAATCTTATAAACTGACTGGAACAGTCTCTATTACAAGGGGCAATCTTTGTCCTCTCCATCAATGTCGCTTCTTTTAGAACCACCCAATGACTGATGCCTCTATCTCTGTCAAGCCCCCGTTTTCCTGCTATCTGAAGAGAGCAGAAATATGTCCACAGGGTCCCTGGTGGTTCCTAGCACACGGGCGATAGTAAATGAAAACTTATTGTCGCATGCTTATGGGAAACCTGACTTTTCGTTTGCAATTGTACGCAGTCATTTTCTTCCTCCTCATCACTTGTGGTAGCCATGGGATTCCTGGTGGAATAAGACCCCCTAAGCTCATTCTAAAAGAGGGTGGGTTGACTTAAGGAATCCACATGTGATCACCCTAGTGAACAACGAGCAAATAAGAAAGTGACGAAAAATGTCTTTGTATCCCGTATTCAATTATGGATTGGGTATATATATGCTATACACGTAAACTTTACTATCATGACTTAGGTTTTCGAATCATAAAGTTGGCATAATTATAAAACTCATACTGATTTATATATAGTGTAATCAGACACTGACGATCTGAAAGGGCACCTCAGCCCTCAGTGCTGCACATGGGTATACTCAGCACTCGGTGCCAAGGCCACAGCACAAAATGGACTGAACTTCTCTGAATTCTGGCCTTTGGAGGAGTGCTCTAATTTTTGTAACACCAAAATACACAGATTTTTTTTTCTGTGTTTCTTTTCCTGTTCCCTCCACCCCCAGAAGGCTGAGGCAACAGAACTGTGAACAAACAAACCTAAGTGACCAGACCGTGTAGTTCTCCTCACATAGAGTGTAAGAGGGTGCACAAATATTTCTGACCATTAGAGGGCACAAGGTGCAACCGACATAGGGTATGAGAGGGTGCACTAATATTTCTGACCATTAGAGGGCACAAGGGGTAACCGATATAGAGTAGTGGAGGGTGCACTAATATTTCTGATCATTAGAGGGCACAAGGTGTAACTGATTGAATCAGCAGAAGGGAAAAAAAGAGCAAGTTGATAGAGATTTGGATATAATTGTCAGTTTTGATAGAAAATGTTTACAAATGAATTTTAAATATTGCTCCTATACTTTGATGCAGATATTACAAGTATCTTTCGCATCAACTTGGGTGCAAAGAAGAGAGTGACAAACCAAGCCCAATGACACATGAATGAATAATGAATGGATATGCCAGAGAAGGGATCATTCTGGAGGTAAGGTAATAATATTTTAAAGTCCATTTCCGTAAATTGTGATATTGATTCAAATGAGAAAAATAAAATAAGCTCTTTCCAAATCCAGGCATTTTCTCTTAATATGTATTGACGATCTAACTCTTAGCACAATAGGAATAGAAAAGAATTTCCCTGATCTGATAAACAGAATGTTTAAAATCATTTAGGTTCATACCATACTTCATGTTGAAATCTTCAGAACTTTTCCCTTGAGATCCAGAATGAGGTTAGGATGCCCTCAGTGAAACTTTATGTGTAAAAACAATTGTGAAAGTCTTAACCAGTGTAACAAGGCAAGGAAAGAGGAAAACTATTATAATTGGAAAATGTTTATTAACAGAGGTGGGTAGAAACACCACAAGACGCTGCCATTAAACTGTTAATATGTAAAATATTGACAATTCAAACTAGCAATCTCACAGCAAGAAAGCCAGTATAGGAAAATCAATTACATGTCTGTATTTCCACATTTTTTTTTATTTCCACAGTATCCAAATACAGTGAAGGTTAAATTGTAAAATCGTGTAAAATTAATACAGCATGGAAATACTTAATTGCTCTCAGAACCAACCTGTGATGTGTACATAGAAACACATGAACTATTATTAAGAAATTTAGGAAATCCGAAATGAATTGAGATATGTTCTGTGATAAAAGAGTCAAAGAGTGTTTTAAAAAGGTCAGTTTTCTCATGTTTGATCTATAGATTTCATTAAAAACTCAATCAAAATGAGTATGTGTGAGCAAATGGAAAAGGTCATTCTCAAATTCATACAAAAGTGCCAATAACCAAACATAGTCAAGGTGACTTTGAAGCAGAAAAGCAAAGTTAGAGGAATTGCTTTTACCAGGTAGCAAAACGTACTTCAAAGCTGTGCTGATTAAGACAGTGGATATTGGTGCAGTGATAAAGAGCAAACTGAACCAAGAGAAGAGCTCAGAAATAACACTGCCACGCACACACACGAGGATCTTTGCTTTGTAAGAACTGTGGCACCTCAGAGCAATGAAGGAAACTAATTTTCCAGTAAATGATGTTGAGTCAAATCGATAATTAGCTACAATAAAATAAAGAAAGGAAACTTGAACTCGACTTCACATCATACCTGAAATGGTATCTGAAGAGAAAGTTAGCTTTGAGAAACTGATGGGAATAATGAGAAAGCTTCTAGAAGATAACCAGCATTTGCCCAAGATTTGACGAGTTCCTAACTCCCCGGTTTGAAGCATAAAACCTGTGCTGAGATTCCTGTATTGAGGGATTGCGTTAGTGTAGCAGTGCTGCTGAATCCTCACGTACAAGGTGGAGATGGGCTGTGATTTCTCTCCCCATTTTACGTATTTCATGGGAGCTGCCTGCAGAGCCTCCCCTTCCCTGTACGTCTTGCAGCAGCATCTACACAGGGTAGACTATTATTTTGCAGGAGTTGTGCTAAGTCAGGGAAACCCTGGTGGTGTAGTGGTTAAGAGCTACGGCTGCTAAACAAAGGGTCAGCAGTTCAAATCCACCAGGTGCTCCTTGGAAACTCTATGGGGCAGTTCTACTCTGTCCTGTAGGGTCGCTATGAGTCCGAGCCTCCTCGACGGCACCTAACAACAACAACCATAAGCATGAGTGTTACGTGCCACTCAAGCGGAACAAATGGAAACAAAGGCTTTCTTGGTCCTGCTTGGTTAAACACCCAGGAGACCAGGGAGCATCTGGAGAGGGACAGCGGTTCCTACAACATAAAGGGCCGAGGCAGAGTCTAGGCAGCATCACAGGTAGTACTGGGATTAGACACTAGGTCAGAAGCGGTCAGCAGGGATGGACCCCTGAGAGCCTGCAGGTCCCACAGTCTTTTATCCCCAATAGCCGAGACCTGCTCAGCTGATATGGCTCCACACGGTTGATATTTAAAGGGTGCACATCGAGTCAAAGCAGTTGACTTCATCCTGCACACCAATTGGAGGTCTAACTTCTAGGCAGTATAGGAAGGAGGAGAGATTAAACTGAAAGGTCTAGAATTAGGCATCAAAGGTTTGAGCCCTGAGTCACCACTCTCTCAGTGACGAATTCATTTTGGGCAAGTGAATGACTCTTGTTTTCACTTATCTGGCAAACAGCAGGAGTAAGCATAAGAGTGATAAGAATAATGACGGTCTCGCAGATCCACAGGGAGAAATAAGTAAGGTAAATCTTATAAACTGACTGGAACAGTCTCTATTACAAGGGGCAATCTTTGTCCTCTCCATCAACGTCGCTTCTTTTAGAACCACCCAATGACTGATGCCTCTATCTCTGTCAAGCCCCGTTTTCTGCTATCTGAAGAGAGCAGAAATATGTCCACAGGGTCCCTGGTGGTTCCTAGCACACGGGCGATAGTAAATGAAAACTTATTGTCGCATGCTTATGGGAAACCTGATTTTTCGTTTGCAGTTGTACGCAGTCATTTTCTTCCTCCTCATCACTTGTGGTAGCCATGGGATTCCTGGTGGAATAAGACCCCCTAAGCTCATTCTAAAAGAGGGTGGGTTGACTTAAGGAATCCACATGTGATCACCCTAGTGAACAACGAGCAAATAAGAAAGTGACGAAAAATGTCTTTGTATCCCGTATTCAATTATGGATTGGGTATATATATGCTATACACGTAAACTTTACTATCATTACTTAGGTTTTCGAATCATAAAGTTGGCATAATTATAAAACTCATACTGATTTATATATAGTGTAATCAGACACTGACGATCTGAAAGGGCACCTCAGCCCTCAGTGCTGCACATGGGTATACTCAGCACTCGGTGCCAAGGCCACAGCACAAAATGGACTGAACTTCTCTGAATTCTGGCCTTTGGAGGAGTGCTCTAATTTTTGTAACACCAAAATACACAGATTTTTTTTTCTGTGTTTCTTTTCCTGTTCCCTTCCACCCCCAGAAGGCTGAGGCAACAGAACTGTGAACAAACAAACCTAAGTGACCAGACCGTGTAGTTCTCCTCACATAGAGTGTAAGAGGGTGCACAAATATTTCTGACCATTAGAGGGCACAAGGTGTAACCGACATAGGGTATGAGAGGGTGCACTAATATTTCTGACCATTAGAGGGCACAAGGGGTAACCGATATAGAGTAGTGGAGGGTGCACTAATATTTCTGATCATTAGAGGGCACAAGGTGTAACTGATTGAATCAGCAGAAGGGAAAAAAAGAGCAAGTTTATAGAGATTTTGATATAATTGTCAGTTTTGATAGAAAATGTTTACAAATGAATTTTAAATATTGCTCCTATACTTTGATGCAGATATTACAAGTATCTTTCGCATCAACTTGGGTGCAAAGAAGAGAGTGACAAACCAAGTCCAATGACACATGAATGAATAATGAATGGATAATGCCAGAGAAGGGATCATTCTGGGAGGTAAGGTAATAATATTTTAAAGTCCATTTCCGTAAATTGTGATATTGATTGAAATGAGAAAAATAAAATAAGCTCTTTCCAAATCCAGGCATTTTCTCTTAATATGTATTGACGATCTAACTCTTAGCACAATAGGAATAGAAAAGAATTTCCCTGATCTGATAAACAGAATGTTTAAAATCATTTAGGTTCATACCATACTTCATGTTGAAATCTTCAGAACTTTTCCCTTGAGATCCAGAATGAGGTTAGGATGCCCTCAGTGAAACTTTATGTGTAAAAACAATTGTGAAAGTCTTAACCAGTGTAACAAGGCAAGGAAAGAGGAAAACTATTATAATTGGAAAATGTTTATTAACAGAGGTGGGTCGAAACACCACAAGACGCTGCCATTAAACTGTTAATATGTAAAATATTGACAATTCAAACTAGCAATCTCACAGCAAGAAAGCCAGTATAGGAAAATCAATTACATGTCTGTATTTCCACATTTTTTTTTATTTCCACAGTATCCAAATACAGTGAAGGTTAAATTGTAAAATCGTGTAAAATTAATACAGCATGGAAATACTTAATTGCTCTCAGAACCAACCTGTGATGTGTACATAGAAACACATGAACTATTATTAAGAAATTTAGGAAATCCGAAATGAATTGAGATATGTTCTGTGATAAAAGAGTCAAAGAGTGTTTTAAAAAGGTCAGTTTTCTCATGTTTGATCTATAGATTTCATTAAAAACTCAATCAAAATGAGTATGTGTGAGCAAATGGAAAAGGTCATTCTCAAATTCATACAAAAGTGCCAATAACCAAACATAGTCAAGGTGACTTTGAAGCAGAAAAGCAAAGTTAGAGGAATTGCTTTTACCAGGTAGCAAAACGTACTTCAAAGCTGTGCTGATTAAGACAGTGGATATTGGTGCAGTGATAAAGAGCAAACTGAACCAAGAGAAGAGCTCAGAAATAACACTGCCACGCACACACACGAGGATCTTTGCTTTGTAAGAACTGTGGCACCTCAGAGCAATGAAGGAAACTAATTTTCCAGTAAATGATGTTGAGTCAAATCGATAATTAGCTACAATAAAATAAAGAAAGGAAACTTGAACTCGACTTCACATCATACCTGAAATGGTATCTGAAGAGAAAGTTAGCTTTGAGAAACTGATGGGAATAATGAGAAAGCTTCTAGAAGATAACCAGCATTTGCCCAAGATTTGACGAGTTCCTAACTCCCCGGTTTGAAGCATAAAACCTGTGCTGAGATTCCTGTATTGAGGGATTGCGTTAGTGTAGCAGTGCTGCTGAATCCTCACGTACAAGGTGGAGATGGGCTGTGATTTCTCTCCCCATTTTACGTATTTCATGGGAGCTGCCTGCAGAGCCTCCCCTTCCCTGTACGTCTTGCAGCAGCATCTACACAGGGTAGACTATTATTTTGCAGGAGTTGTGCTAAGTCAGGGAAACCCTGGTGGTGTAGTGGTTAAGAGCTACGGCTGCTAAACAAAGGGTCAGCAGTTCAAATCCACCAGGTGCTCCTTGGAAACTCTATGGGGCAGTTCTACTCTGTCCTGTAGGGTCGCTATGAGTCCGAGCCTCCTCGACGGCACCTAACAACAACAACCATAAGCATGAGTGTTACGTGCCACTCAAGCGGAACAAATGGAAACAAAGGCTTTCTTGGTCCTGCTTGGTTAAACACCCAGGAGACCAGGGAGCATCTGGAGAGGGACAGCGGTCCCTACAACATAAAGGGCCGAGGCAGAGTCTAGGCAGCATCACAGGTAGTACTGGGATTAGACACTAGGTCAGAAGCGGTCAGCAGGGATGGACCCCTGAGAGCCTGCAGGTCCCACAGTCTTTTATCCCCAATAGCCGAGACCTGCTCAGCTGATATGGCTCCACACGGTTGATATTTAAAGGGTGCACATCGAGTCAAAGCAGTTGACTTCATCCTGCACACCAATTGGAGGTCTAACTTCTAGGCAGTATAGGAAGGAGGAGAGATTAAACTGAAAGGTCTAGAATTAGGCATCAAAGGTTTGAGCCCTGAGTCACCACTCTCTCAGTGACGAATTCATTTTGGGCAAGTGAATGACTCTTGTTTTCACTTATCTGGCAAACAGCAGGAGTAAGCATAAGAGTGATAAGAATAATGACGGTCTCGCAGATCCACAGGGAGAAATAAGTAAGGTAAATCTTATAAACTGACTGGAACAGTCTCTATTACAAGGGGCAATCTTTGTCCTCTCCATCAACGTCGCTTCTTTTAGAACCACCCAATGACTGATGCCTCTATCTCTGTCAAGCCCCGTTTTCTGCTCTCTGAAGAGAGCAGAAATATGTCCACAGGGTCCCTGGTGGTTCCTAGCACACGGGCGATAGTGAATGAAAACTTATTGTCGCATGCTTATGGGAAACCTGACTTTTCGTTTGCAATTGTACGCAGTCATTTTCTTCCTCCTCATCACTTGTGGTAGCCATGGGATTCCTGGTGGAATAAGACCCCCTAAGCTCATTCTAAAAGAGGGTGGGTTGACTTAAGGAATCCACATGTGATCACCCTAGTGAACAACGAGCAAATAAGAAAGTGACGAAAAATGTCTTTGTATCCCGTATTCAATTATGGATTGGGTATATATATGCTATACACGTAAACTTTACTATCATTACTTAGGTTTTCGAATCATAAAGTTGGCATAATTATAAAACTCATACTGATTTATATATAGTGTAATCAGACACTGACGATCTGAAAGGGCACCTCAGCCCTCAGTGCTGCACATGGGTATACTCAGCACTCGGTGCCAAGGCCACAGCACAAAATGGACTGAACTTCTCTGAATTCTGGCCTTTGGAGGAGTGCTCTAATTTTTGTAACACCAAAATACACAGATTTTTTTTTCTGTGTTTCTTTTCCTGTTCCCTTCCACCCCCAGAAGGCTGAGGCAACAGAACTGTGAACAAACAAACCTAAGTGACCAGACCGTGTAGTTCTCCTCACATAGAGTGTAAGAGGGTGCACAAATATTTCTGACCATTAGAGGGCACAAGGTGTAACCGACATAGGGTATGAGAGGGTGCACTAATATTTCTGACCATTAGAGGGCACAAGGGGTAACCGATATAGAGTAGTGGAGGGTGCACTAATATTTCTGATCATTAGAGGGCACAAGGTGTAACTGATTGAATCAGCAGAAGGGAAAAAAAGAGCAAGTTGATAGAGATTTTGATATAATTGTCAGTTTTGATAGAAAATGTTTACAAATGAATTTTAAATATTGCTCCTATACTTTGATGCAGATATTAGAAGTATCTTTCGCATCAACTTGGGTGCAAAGAAGAGAGTGACAAACCAAGTCCAATGACACATGAATGAATAATGAATGGATAATGCCAGAGAAGGGATCATTCTGGGAGGTAAGGTAATAATATTTTAAAGTCCATTTCCGTAAATTGTGATATTGATTCAAATGAGAAAAATAAAATAAGCTCTTTCCAAATCCAGGCATTTTCTCTTAATATGTATTGACGATCTAACTCTTAGCACAATAGGAATAGAAAAGAATTTCCCTGATCTGATAAACAGAATGTTTAAAATCATTTAGGTTCATACCATACTTCATGTTGAAATCTTCAGAACTTTTCCCTTGAGATCCAGAATGAGGTTAGGATGCCCTCAGTGAAACTTTATGTGTAAAAACAATTGTGAAAGTCTTAACCAGTGTAACAAGGCAAGGAAAGAGGAAAACTATTATAATTGGAAAATGTTTATTAACAGAGGTGGGTCGAAACACCACAAGACGCTGCCATTAAACTGTTAATATGTAAAATATTGACAATTCAAACTAGCAATCTCACAGCAAGAAAGCCAGTATAGGAAAATCAATTACATGTCTGTATTTCCACATTTTTTTTTATTTCCACAGTATCCAAATACAGTGAAGGTTAAATTGTAAAATCGTGTAAAATTAATACAGCATGGAAATACTTAATTGCTCTCAGAACCAACCTGTGATGTGTACATAGAAACACATGAACTATTATTAAGAAATTTAGGAAATCCGAAATGAATTGAGATATGTTCTGTGATAAAAGAGTCAAAGAGTGTTTTAAAAAGGTCAGTTTTCTCATGTTTGATCTATAGATTTCATTAAAAACTCAATCAAAATGAGTATGTGTGAGCAAATGGAAAAGGTCATTCTCAAATTCATACAAAAGTGCCAATAACCAAACATAGTCAAGGTGACTTTGAAGCAGAAAAGCAAAGTTAGAGGAATTGCTTTTACCAGGTAGCAAAACGTACTTCAAAGCTGTGCTGATTAAGACAGTGGATATTGGTGCAGTGATAAAGAGCAAACTGAACCAAGAGAAGAGCTCAGAAATAACACTGCCACGCACACACACGAGGATCTTTGCTTTGTAAGAACTGTGGCACCTCAGAGCAATGAAGGAAACTAATTTTCCAGTAAATGATGTTGAGTCAAATCGATAATTAGCTACAATAAAATAAAGAAAGGAAACTTGAACTCGACTTCACATCATACCTGAAATGGTATCTGAAGAGAAAGTTAGCTTTGAGAAACTGATGGGAATAATGAGAAAGCTTCTAGAAGATAACCAGCATTTGCCCAAGATTTGACGAGTTCCTAACTCCCCGGTTTGAAGCATAAAACCTGTGCTGAGATTCCTGTATTGAGGGATTGCGTTAGTGTAGCAGTGCTGCTGAATCCTCACGTACAAGGTGGAGATGGGCTGTGATTTCTCTCCCCATTTTACGTATTTCATGGGAGCTGCCTGCAGAGCCTCCCCTTCCCTGTACGTCTTGCAGCAGCATCTACACAGGGTAGACTATTATTTTGCAGGAGTTGTGCTAAGTCAGGGAAACCCTGGTGGTGTAGTGGTTAAGAGCTACGGCTGCTAAACAAAGGGTCAGCAGTTCAAATCCACCAGGTGCTCCTTGGAAACTCTATGGGGCAGTTCTACTCTGTCCTATAGGGTCGCTATGAGTCCGAGCCTCCTCGACGGCACCTAACAACAACAACCATAAGCATGAGTGTTACGTGCCACTCAAGCGGAACAAATGGAAACAAAGGCTTTCTTGGTCCTGCTTGGTTAAACACCCAGGAGACCAGGGAGCATCTGGAGAGGGACAGCGGTCCCTACAACATAAAGGGCCGAGGCAGAGTCTAGGCAGCATCACAGGTAGTACTGGGATTAGACACTAGGTCAGAAGCGGTCAGCAGGGATGGACCCCTGAGAGCCTGCAGGTCCCACAGTCTTTTATCCCCAATAGCCGAGACCTGCTCAGCTGATATGGCTCCACACGGTTGATATTTAAAGGGTGCACATCGAGTCAAAGCAGTTGACTTCATCCTGCACACCAATTGGAGGTCTAACTTCTAGGCAGTATAGGAAGGAGGAGAGATTAAACTGAAAGGTCTAGAATTAGGCATCAAAGGTTTGAGCCCTGAGTCACCACTCTCTCAGTGACGAATTCATTTTGGGCAAGTGAATGACTCTTGTTTTCACTTATCTGGCAAACAGCAGGAGTAAGCATAAGAGTGATAAGAATAATGACGGTCTCGCAGATCCACAGGGAGAAATAAGTAAGGTAAATCTTATAAACTGACTGGAACAGTCTCTATTACAAGGGGCAATCTTTGTCCTCTCCATCAACGTCGCTTCTTTTAGAACCACCCAATGACTGATGCCTCTATCTCTGTCAAGCCCCGTTTTCTGCTCTCTGAAGAGAGCAGAAATATGTCCACAGGGTCCCTGGTGGTTCCTAGCACACGGGCGATAGTGAATGAAAACTTATTGTCGCATGCTTATGGGAAACCTGACTTTTCGTTTGCAATTGTACGCAGTCATTTTCTTCCTCCTCATCACTTGTGGTAGCCATGGGATTCCTGGTGGAATAAGACCCCCTAAGCTCATTCTAAAAGAGGGTGGGTTGACTTAAGGAATCCACATGTGATCACCCTAGTGAACAACGAGCAAATAAGAAAGTGACGAAAAATGTCTTTGTATCCCGTATTCAATTATGGATTGGGTATATATATGCTATACACGTAAACTTTACTATCATTACTTAGGTTTTCGAATCATAAAGTTGGCATAATTATAAAACTCATACTGATTTATATATAGTGTAATCAGACACTGACGATCTGAAAGGGCACCTCAGCCCTCAGTGCTGCACATGGGTATACTCAGCACTCGGTGCCAAGGCCACAGCACAAAATGGACTGAACTTCTCTGAATTCTGGCCTTTGGAGGAGTGCTCTAATTTTTGGAACACCAAAATACACAGATTTTTTTTTCTGTGTTTCTTTTCCTGTTCCCTTCCACCCCCAGAAGGCTGAGGCAACAGAACTGTGAACAAACAAACCTAAGTGACCAGACCGTGTAGTTCTCCTCACATAGAGTGTAAGAGGGTGCACAAATATTTCTGACCATTAGAGGGCACAAGGTGTAACCGACATAGGGTATGAGAGGGTGCACTAATATTTCTGACCATTAGAGGGCACAAGGGGTAACCGATATAGAGTAGTGGAGGGTGCACTAATATTTCTGATCATTAGAGGGCACAAGGTGTAACTGATTGAATCAGCAGAAGGGAAAAAAAGAGCAAGTTTATAGAGATTTTGATATAATTGTCAGTTTTGATAGAAAATGTTTACAAATGAATTTTAAATATTGCTCCTATACTTTGATGCAGATATTAGAAGTATCTTTCGCATCAACTTGGGTGCAAAGAAGAGAGTGACAAACCAAGTCCAATGACACATGAATGAATAATGAATGGATAATGCCAGAGAAGGGATCATTCTGGGAGGTAAGGTAATAATATTTTAAAGTCCATTTCCGTAAATTGTGATATTGATTTAAATGAGAAAAATAAAATAAGCTCTTTCCAAATCCAGGCATTTTCTCTTAATATGTATTGACGATCTAACTCTTAGCACAATAGGAATAGAAAAGAATTTCCCTGATCTGATAAACAGAATGTTTAAAATCATTTAGGTTCATACCATACTTCATGTTGAAATCTTCAGAACTTTTCCCTTGAGATCCAGAATGAGGTTAGGATGCCCTCAGTGAAACTTTATGTGTAAAAACAATTGTGAAAGTCTTAACCAGTGTAACAAGGCAAGGAAAGAGGAAAACTATTATAATTGGAAAATGTTTATTAACAGAGGTGGGTAGAAACACCACAAGACGCTGCCATTAAACTGTTAATATGTAAAATATTGACAATTCAAACTAGCAATCTCACAGCAAGAAAGCCAGTATAGGAAAATCAATTACATGTCTGTATTTCCACATTTTTTTTATTTCCACAGTATCCAAATACAGTGAAGGTTAAATTGTAAAATCGTGTAAAATTAATACAGCATGGAAATACTTAATTGCTCTCAGAACCAACCTGTGATGTGTACATAGAAACACATGAACTATTATTAAGAAATTTAGGAAATCCGAAATGAATTGAGATATGTTCTGTGATAAAAGAGTCAAAGAGTGTTTTAAAAAGGTCAGTTTTCTCATGTTTGATCTATAGATTTCATTAAAAACTCAATCAAAATGAGTATGTGTGAGCAAATGGAAAAGGTCATTCTCAAATTCATACAAAAGTGCCAATAACCAAACATAGTCAAGGTGACTTTGAAGCAGAAAAGCAAAGTTAGAGGAATTGCTTTTACCAGGTAGCAAAACGTACTTCAAAGCTGTGCTGATTAAGACAGTGGATATTGGTGCAGTGATAAAGAGCAAACTGAACCAAGAGAAGAGCTCAGAAATAACACTGCCACGCACACACACGAGGATCTTTGCTTTGTAAGAACTGTGGCACCTCAGAGCAATGAAGGAAACTAATTTTCCAGTAAATGATGTTGAGTCAAATCGATAATTAGCTACAATAAAATAAAGAAAGGAAACTTGAACTCGACTTCACATCATACCTGAAATGGTATCTGAAGAGAAAGTTAGCTTTGAGAAACTGATGGGAATAATGAGAAAGCTTCTAGAAGATAACCAGCATTTGCCCAAGATTTGACGAGTTCCTAACTCCCCGGTTTGAAGCATAAAACCTGTGCTGAGATTCCTGTATTGAGGGATTGCGTTAGTGTAGCAGTGCTGCTGAATCCTCACGTACAAGGTGGAGATGGGCTGTGATTTCTCTCCCCATTTTACGTATTTCATGGGAGCTGCCTGCAGAGCCTCCCCTTCCCTGTACGTCTTGCAGCAGCATCTACACAGGGTAGACTATTATTTTGCAGGAGTTGTGCTAAGTCAGGGAAACCCTGGTGGTGTAGTGGTTAAGAGCTACGGCTGCTAAACAAAGGGTCAGCAGTTCAAATCCACCAGGTGCTCCTTGGAAACTCTATGGGGCAGTTCTACTCTGTCCTGTAGGGTCGCTATGAGTCCGAGCCTCCTCGACGGCACCTAACAACAACAACCATAAGCATGAGTGTTACGTGCCACTCAAGCGGAACAAATGGAAACAAAGGCTTTCTTGGTCCTGCTTGGTTAAACACCCAGGAGACCAGGGAGCATCTGGAGAGGGACAGCGGTTCCTACAACATAAAGGGCCGAGGCAGAGTCTAGGCAGCATCACAGGTAGTACTGGGATTAGACACTAGGTCAGAAGCGGTCAGCAGGGATGGACCCCTGAGAGCCTGCAGGTCCCACAGTCTTTTATCCCCAATAGCCGAGACCTGCTCAGCTGATATGGCTCCACACGGTTGATATTTAAAGGGTGCACATCGAGTCAAAGCAGTTGACTTCATCCTGCACACCAATTGGAGGTCTAACTTCTAGGCAGTATAGGAAGGAGGAGAGATTAAACTGAAAGGTCTAGAATTAGGCATCAAAGGTTTGAGCCCTGAGTCACCACTCTCTCAGTGACGAATTCATTTTGGGCAAGTGAATGACTCTTGTTTTCACTTATCTGGCAAACAGCAGGAGTAAGCATAAGAGTGATAAGAATAATGACGGTCTCGCAGATCCACAGGGAGAAATAAGTAAGGTAAATCTTATAAACTGACTGGAACAGTCTCTATTACAAGGGGCAATCTTTGTCCTCTCCATCAATGTCGCTTCTTTTAGAACCACCCAATGACTGATGCCTCTATCTCTGTCAAGCCCCGTTTTCTGCTCTCTGAAGAGAGCAGAAATATGTCCACAGGGTCCCTGGTGGTTCCTAGCACACGGGCGATAGTGAATGAAAACTTATTGTCGCATGCTTATGGGAAACCTGATTTTTCGTTTGCAATTGTACGCAGTCATTTTCTTCCTCCTCATCACTTGTGGTAGCCATGGGATTCCTGGTGGAACAAGACCCCCTAAGCTCATTCTAAAAGAGGGTGGGTTGACTTAAGGAATCCACATGTGATCACCCTAGTGAACAACGAGCAAATAAGAAAGTGACGAAAAATGTCTTTGTATCCCGTATTCAATTATGGATTGGGTATATATATGCTATACACGTAAACTTTACTATCATCACTTAGGTTTTCGAATCATAAAGTTGGCATAATTATAAAACTCATACTGATTTATATATAGTGTAATCAGACACTGACGATCTGAAAGGGCACCTCAGCCCTCAGTGCTGCACATGGGTATACTCAGCACTCGGTGCCAAGGCCACAGCACAAAATGGACTGAACTTATCTGAATTCTGGCCTTTGGAGGAGTGCTCTAATTTTTGTAACACCAAAATACACAGATTTTTTTTTCTGTGTTTCTTTTCCTGTTCCCTTCCACCCCCAGAAGGCTGAGGCAACAGAACTGTGAACAAACAAACCTAAGTGACCAGACCGTGTAGTTCTCCTCACATAGAGTGTAAGAGGGTGCACAAATATTTCCGACCATTAGAGGGCACAAGGTGTAACCGACATAGGGTATGAGAGGGTGCACTAATATTTCTGACCATTAGAGGGCACAAGGGGTAACCGATATAGAGTAGTGGAGGGTGCACTAATATTTCTGATCATTAGAGGGCACAAGGTGTAACTGATTGAATCAGCAGAAGGGAAAAAAAGAGCAAGTTGATAGAGATTTTGATATAATTGTCAGTTTTGATAGAAAATGTTTACAAATGAATTTTAAATATTGCTCCTATACTTTGATGCAGATATTAGAAGTATCTTTCGCATCAACTTGGGTGCAAAGAAGAGAGTGACAAACCAAGCCCAATGACACATGAATGAATAATGAATGGATAATGCCAGAGAAGGGATCATTCTGGGAGGTAAGGTAATAATATTTTAAAGTCCATTTCCGTAAATTGTGATATTGATTTAAATGAGAAAAATAAAATAAGCTCTTTCCAAATCCAGGCATTTTCTCTTAATATGTATTGACGATCTAACTCTTAGCACAATAGGAATAGAAAAGAATTTCCCTGATCTGATAAACAGAATGTTTAAAATCATTTAGGTTCATACCATACTTCATGTTGAAATCTTCAGAACTTTTCCCTTGAGATCCAGAATGAGGTTAGGATGCCCTCAGTGAAACTTTATGTGTAAAAACAATTGTGAAAGTCTTAACCAGTGTAACAAGGCAAGGAAAGAGGAAAACTATTATAATTGGAAAATGTTTATTAACAGAGGTGGGTAGAAACACCACAAGACGCTGCCATTAAACTGTTAATATGTAAAATATTGACAATTCAAACTAGCAATCTCACAGCAAGAAAGCCAGTATAGGAAAATCAATTACATGTCTGTATTTCCACATTTTTTTTATTTCCACAGTATCCAAATACAGTGAAGGTTAAATTGTAAAATCGTGTAAAATTAATACAGCATGGAAATACTTAATTGCTCTCAGAACCAACCTGTGATGTGTACATAGAAACACATGAACTATTATTAAGAAATTTAGGAAATCCGAAATGAATTGAGATATGTTCTGTGATAAAAGAGTCAAAGAGTGTTTTAAAAAGGTCAGTTTTCTCATGTTTGATCTATAGATTTCATTAAAAACTCAATCAAAATGAGTATGTGTGAGCAAATGGAAAAGGTCATTCTCAAATTCATACAAAAGTGCCAATAACCAAACATAGTCAAGGTGACTTTGAAGCAGAAAAGCAAAGTTAGAGGAATTGCTTTTACCAGGTAGCAAAACGTACTTCAAAGCTGTGCTGATTAAGACAGTGGATATTGGTGCAGTGATAAAGAGCAAACTGAACCAAGAGAAGAGCTCAGAAATAACACTGCCACGCACACACACGAGGATCTTTGCTTTGTAAGAACTGTGGCACCTCAGAGCAATGAAGGAAACTAATTTTCCAGTAAATGATGTTGAGTCAAATCGATAATTAGCTACAATAAAATAAAGAAAGGAAACTTGAACTCGACTTCACATCATACCTGAAATGGTATCTGAAGAGAAAGTTAGCTTTGAGAAACTGATGGGAATAATGAGAAAGCTTCTAGAAGATAACCAGCATTTGCCCAAGATTTGACGAGTTCCTAACTCCCCGGTTTGAAGCATAAAACCTGTGCTGAGATTCCTGTATTGAGGGATTGCGTTAGTGTAGCAGTGCTGCTGAATCCTCACGTACAAGGTGGAGATGGGCTGTGATTTCTCTCCCCATTTTACGTATTTCATGGGAGCTGCCTGCAGAGCCTCCCCTTCCCTGTACGTCTTGCAGCAGCATCTACACAGGGTAGACTATTATTTTGCAGGAGTTGTGCTAAGTCAGGGAAACCCTGGTGGTGTAGTGGTTAAGAGCTACGGCTGCTAAACAAAGGGTCAGCAGTTCAAATCCACCAGGTGCTCCTTGGAAACTCTATGGGGCAGTTCTACTCTGTCCTGTAGGGTCGCTATGAGTCCGAGCCTCCTCGACGGCACCTAACAACAACAACCATAAGCATGAGTGTTACGTGCCACTCAAGCGGAACAAATGGAAACAAAGGCTTTCTTGGTCCTGCTTGGTTAAACACCCAGGAGACCAGGGAGCATCTGGAGAGGGACAGCGGTTCCTACAACATAAAGGGCCGAGGCAGAGTCTAGGCAGCATCACAGGTAGTACTGGGATTAGACACTAGGTCAGAAGCGGTCAGCAGGGATGGACCCCTGAGAGCCTGCAGGTCCCACAGTCTTTTATCCCCAATAGCCGAGACCTGCTCAGCTGATATGGCTCCACACGGTTGATATTTAAAGGGTGCACATCGAGTCAAAGCAGTTGACTTCATCCTGCACACCAATTGGAGGTCTAACTTCTAGGCAGTATAGGAAGGAGGAGAGATTAAACTGAAAGGTCTAGAATTAGGCATCAAAGGTTTGAGCCCTGAGTCACCACTCTCTCAGTGACGAATTCATTTTGGGCAAGTGAATGACTCTTGTTTTCACTTATCTGGCAAACAGCAGGAGTAAGCATAAGAGTGATAAGAATAATGACGGTCTCGCAGATCCACAGGGAGAAATAAGTAAGGTAAATCTTATAAACTGACTGGAACAGTCTCTATTACAAGGGGCAATCTTTGTCCTCTCCATCAACGTCGCTTCTTTTAGAACCACCCAATGACTGATGCCTCTATCTCTGTCAAGCCCCGTTTTCTGCTATCTGAAGAGAGCAGAAATATGTCCACAGGGTCCCTGGTGGTTCCTAGCACACGGGCGATAGTGAATGAAAACTTATTGTCGCATGCTTATGGGAAACCTGATTTTTCGTTTGCAATTGTACGCAGTCATTTTCTTCCTCCTCATCACTTGTGGTAGCCATGGGATTCCTGGTGGAATAAGACCCCCTAAGCTCATTCTAAAAGAGGGTGGGTTGACTTAAGGAATCCACATGTGATCACCCTAGTGAACAACGAGCAAATAAGAAAGTGACGAAAAATGTCTTTGTATCCCGTATTCAATTATGGATTGGGTATATATATGCTATACACGTAAACTTTACTATCATCACTTTGGTTTTCGAATCATAAAGTTGGCATAATTATAAAACTCATACTGATTTATATATAGTGTAATCAGACACTGACGATCTGAAAGGGCACCTCAGCCCTCAGTGCTGCACATGGGTATACTCAGCACTCGGTGCCAAGGCCACAGCACAAAATGGACTGAACTTCTCTGAATTCTGGCCTTTGGAGGAGTGCTCTAATTTTTGTAACACCAAAATACACAGATTTTTTTTCTGTGTTTCTTTTCCTGTTCCCTTCCACCCCCAGAAGGCTGAGGCAACAGAACTGTGAACAAACAAACCTAAGTGACCAGACCGTGTAGTTCTCCTCACATAGAGTGTAAGAGGGTGCACAAATATTTCCGACCATTAGAGGGCACAAGGTGTAACCGACATAGGGTATGAGAGGGTGCACTAATATTTCTGACCATTAGAGGGCACAAGGGGTAACCGATATAGAGTAGTGGAGGGTGCACTAATATTTCTGATCATTAGAGGGCACAAGGTGTAACTGATTGAATCAGCAGAAGGGAAAAAAAGAGCAAGTTGATAGAGATTTTGATATAATTGTCAGTTTTGATAGAAAATGTTTACAAATGAATTTTAAATATTGCTCCTATACTTTGATGCAGATATTACAAGTATCTTTCGCATCAACTTGGGTGCAAAGAAGAGAGTGACAAACCAAGCCCAATGACACATGAATGAATAATGAATGGATAATGCCAGAGAAGGGATCATTCTGGGAGGTAAGGTAATAATATTTTAAAGTCCATTTCCGTAAATTGTGATATTGATTTAAATGAGAAAAATAAAATAAGCTCTTTCCAAATCCAGGCATTTTCTCTTAATATGTATTGACGATCTAACTCTTAGCACAATAGGAATAGAAAAGAATTTCCCTGATCTGATAAACAGAATGTTTAAAATCATTTAGGTTCATACCATACTTCATGTTGAAATCTTCAGAACTTTTCCCTTGAGATCCAGAATGAGGTTAGGATGCCCTCAGTGAAACTTTATGTGTAAAAACAATTGTGAAAGTCTTAACCAGTGTAACAAGGCAAGGAAAGAGGAAAACTATTATAATTGGAAAATGTTTATTAACAGAGGTGGGTCGAAACACCACAAGACGCTGCCATTAAACTGTTAATATGTAAAATATTGACAATTCAAACTAGCAATCTCACAGCAAGAAAGCCAGTATAGGAAAATCAATTACATGTCTGTATTTCCACATTTTTTTTATTTCCACAGTATCCAAATACAGTGAAGGTTAAATTGTAAAATCGTGTAAAATTAATACAGCATGGAAATACTTAATTGCTCTCAGAACCAACCTGTGATGTGTACATAGAAACACATGAACTATTATTAAGAAATTTAGGAAATCCGAAATGAATTGAGATATGTTCTGTGATAAAAGAGTCAAAGAGTGTTTTAAAAAGGTCAGTTTTCTCATGTTTGATCTATAGATTTCATTAAAAACTCAATCAAAATGAGTATGTGTGAGCAAATGGAAAAGGTCATTCTCAAATTCATACAAAAGTGCCAATAACCAAACATAGTCAAGGTGACTTTGAAGCAGAAAAGCAAAGTTAGAGGAATTGCTTTTACCAGGTAGCAAAACGTACTTCAAAGCTGTGCTGATTAAGACAGTGGATATTGGTGCAGTGATAAAGAGCAAACTGAACCAAGAGAAGAGCTCAGAAATAACACTGCCACGCACACACACGAGGATCTTTGCTTTGTAAGAACTGTGGCACCTCAGAGCAATGAAGGAAACTAATTTTCCAGTAAATGATGTTGAGTCAAATCGATAATTAGCTACAATAAAATAAAGAAAGGAAACTTGAACTCGACTTCACATCATACCTGAAATGGTATCTGAAGAGAAAGTTAGCTTTGAGAAACTGATGGGAATAATGATAAAGCTTCTAGAAGATAACCAGCATTTGCCCAAGATTTGACGAGTTCCTAACTCCCCGGTTTGAAGCATAAAACCTGTGCTGAGATTCCTGTATTGAGGGATTGCGTTAGTGTAGCAGTGCTGCTGAATCCTCACGTACAAGGTGGAGATGGGCTGTGATTTCTCTCCCCATTTTACGTATTTCATGGGAGCTGCCTGCAGAGCCTCCCCTTCCCTGTACGTCTTGCAGCAGCATCTACACAGGGTAGACTATTATTTTGCCGGAGTTGTGCTAAGTCAGGGAAACCCTGGTGGTGTAGTGGTTAAGAGCTACGGCTGCTAAACAAAGGGTCAGCAGTTCAAATCCACCAGGTGCTCCTTGGAAACTCTATGGGGCAGTTCTACTCTGTCCTATAGGGTCGCTATGAGTCCGAGCCTCCTCGACGGCACCTAACAACAACAACCATAAGCATGAGTGTTACGTGCCACTCAAGCGGAACAAATGGAAACAAAGGCTTTCTTGGTCCTGCTTGGTTAAACACCCAGGAGACCAGGGAGCATCTGGAGAGGGACAGCGGTTCCTACAACATAAAGGGCCGAGGCAGAGTCTAGGCAGCATCACAGGTAGTACTGGGATTAGACACTAGGTCAGAAGCGGTCAGCAGGGATGGACCCCTGAGAGCCTGCAGGTCCCACAGTCTTTTATCCCCAATAGCCGAGACCTGCTCAGCTGATATGGCTCCACACGGTTGATATTTAAAGGGTGCACATCGAGTCAAAGCAGTTGACTTCATCCTGCACACCAATTGGAGGTCTAACTTCTAGGCAGTATAGGAAGGAGGAGAGATTAAACTGAAAGGTCTAGAATTAGGCATCAAAGGTTTGAGCCCTGAGTCACCACTCTCTCAGTGACGAATTCATTTTGGGCAAGTGAATGACTCTTGTTTTCACTTATCTGGCAAACAGCAGCAGTAAGCATAAGAGTGATAAGAATAATGACGGTCTCGCAGATCCACAGGGAGAAATAAGTAAGGTAAATCTTATAAACTGACTGGAACAGTCTCTACTACAAGGGGCAATCTTTGTCCTCTCCATCAATGTCGCTTCTTTTAGAACCACCCAATGACTGATGCCTCTATCTCTGTCAAGCCCCGTTTTCTGCTATCTGAAGAGAGCAGAAATATGTCCACAGGGTCCCTGGTGGTTCCTAGCACACGGGCGATAGTGAATGAAAACTTATTGTCGCATGCTTATGGGAAACCTGATTTTTTGTTTGCAATTGTACGCAGTCATTTTCTTCCTCCTCATCACTTGTGGTAGCCATGGGATTCCTGGTGGAATAAGACCCCCTAAGCTCATTCTAAAAGAGGGTGGGTTGACTTAAGGAATCCACATGTGATCACCCTAGTGAACAACGAGCAAATAAGAAAGTGACGAAAAATGTCTTTGTATCCCGTATTCAATTATGGATTGGGTATATATATGCTATACACGTAAACTTTACTATCATGACTTAGGTTTTCGAATCATAAAGTTGGCATAATTATAAAACTCATACTGATTTATATATAGTGTAATCAGACACTGACGATCTGAAAGGGCACCTCAGCCCTCAATGCTGCACATGGGTATACTCAGCACTCGGTGCCAAGGCCACAGCACAAAATGGACTGAACTTCTCTGAATTCTGGCCTTTGGAGGAGTGCTCTAATTTTTGTAACACCAAAATACACAGATTTTTTTCTGTGTTTCTTTTCCTGTTCCCTTCCACCCCCAGAAGGCTGAGGCAACAGAACTGTGAACAAACAAACCTAAGTGACCAGACCGTGTAGTTCTCCTCACATAGAGTGTAAGAGGGTGCACAAATATTTCCGACCATTAGAGGGCACAAGGTGTAACCGATATAGGGTATGAGCGGGTGCACTAATATTTCTGACCATTAGAGGGCAGAAGGGGTAACCGATATAGAGTAGTGGAGGGTGCACTAATATTTCTGATCATTAGAGGGCACAAGGTGTAACTGATTGAATCAGCAGAAGGGAAAAAAAGAGCAAGTTTATAGAGATTTTGATATAATTGTCAGTTTTGATAGAAAATGTTTACAAATGAATTTTAAATATTGCTCCTATACTTTGATGCAGATATTAGAAGTATCTTTCGCATCAACTTGGGTGCAAAGAAGAGAGTGACAAACCAAGCCCAATGACACATGAATGAATAATGAATGGATAATGCCAGAGAAGGGATCATTCTGGGAGGTAAGGTAATAATATTTTAAAGTCCATTTCCGTAAATTGTGATATTGATTGAAATGAGAAAAATAAAATAAGCTCTTTCCAAATCCAGGCATTTTCTCTTAATATGTATTGACGATCTAACTCTTAGCACAATAGGAATAGAAAAGAATTTCCCTGATCTGATAAACAGAATGTTTAAAATCATTTAGGTTCATACCATACTTCATGTTGAAATCTTCAGAACTTTTCCCTTGAGATCCAGAATGAGGTTAGGATGCCCTCAGTGAAACTTTATGTGTAAAAACAATTGTGAAAGTCTTAACCAGTGTAACAAGGCAAGGAAAGAGGAAAACTATTATAATTGGAAAATGTTTATTAACAGAGGTGGGTAGAAACACCACAAGACGCTGCCATTAAACTGTTAATATGTAAAATATTGACAATTCAAACTAGCAATCTCACAGCAAGAAAGCCAGTATAGGAAAATCAATTACATGTCTGTATTTCCACATTTTTTTTATTTCCACAGTATCCAAATACAGTGAAGGTTAAATTGTAAAATCGTGTAAAATTAATACAGCATGGAAATACTTAATTGCTCTCAGAACCAACCTGTGATGTGTACATAGAAACACATGAACTATTATTAAGAAATTTAGGAAATCCGAAATGAATTGAGATATGTTCTGTGATAAAAGAGTCAAAGAGTGTTTTAAAAAGGTCAGTTTTCTCATGTTTGATCTATAGATTTCATTAAAAACTCAATCAAAATGAGTATGTGTGAGCAAATGGAAAAGGTCATTCTCAAATTCATACAAAAGTGCCAATAACCAAACATAGTCAAGGTGACTTTGAAGCAGAAAAGCAAAGTTAGAGGAATTGCTTTTACCAGGTAGCAAAACGTGCTTCAAAGCTGTGCTGATTAAGACAGTGGATATTGGTGCAGTGATAAAGAGCAAACTGAACCAAGAGAAGAGCTCAGAAATAACACTGCCACGCACACACACGAGGATCTTTGCTTTGTAAGAACTGTGGCACCTCAGAGCAATGAAGGAAACTAATTTTCCAGTAAATGATGTTGAGTCAAATCGATAATTAGCTACAATAAAATAAAGAAAGGAAACTTGAACTCGACTTCACATCATACCTGAAATGGTATCTGAAGAGAAAGTTAGCTTTGAGAAACTGATGGGAATAATGAGAAAGCTTCTAGAAGATAACCAGCATTTGCCCAAGATTTGACGAGTTCCTAACTCCCCGGTTTGAAGCATAAAACCTGTGCTGAGATTCCTGTATTGAGGGATTGCGTTAGTGTAGCAGTGCTGCTGAATCCTCACGTACAAGGTGGAGATGGGCTGTGATTTCTCTCCCCATTTTACGTATTTCATGGGAGCTGCCTGCAGAGCCTCCCCTTCCCTGTACGTCTTGCAGCAGCATCTACACAGGGTAGACTATTATTTTGCAGGAGTTGTGCTAAGTCAGGGAAACCCTGGTGGTGTAGTGGTTAAGAGCTACGGCTGCTAAACAAAGGGTCAGCAGTTCAAATCCACCAGGTGCTCCTTGGAAACTCTATGGGGCAGTTCTACTCTGTCCTATAGGGTCGCTATGAGTCCGAGCCTCCTCGACGGCACCTAACAACAACAACCATAAGCATGAGTGTTACGTGCCACTCAAGCGGAACAAATGGAAACAAAGGCTTTCTTGGTCCTGCTTGGTTAAACACCCAGGAGACCAGGGAGCATCTGGAGAGGGACAGCGGTTCCTACAACATAAAGGGCCGAGGCAGAGTCTAGGCAGCATCACAGGTAGTACTGGGATTAGACACTAGGTCAGAAGCGGTCAGCAGGGATGGACCCCTGAGAGCCTGCAGGTCCCACAGTCTTTTATCCCCAATAGCCGAGACCTGCTCAGCTGATATGGCTCCACACGGTTGATATTTAAAGGGTGCACATCGAGTCAAAGCAGTTGACTTCATCCTGCACACCAATTGGAGGTCTAACTTCTAGGCAGTATAGGAAGGAGGAGAGATTAAACTGAAAGGTCTAGAATTAGGCATCAAAGGTTTGAGCCCTGAGTCACCACTCTCTCAGTGACGAATTCATTTTGGGCAAGTGAATGACTCTTGTTTTCACTTATCTGGCAAACAGCAGGAGTAAGCATAAGAGTGATAAGAATAATGACGGTCTCGCAGATCCACAGGGAGAAATAAGTAAGGTAAATCTTATAAACTGACTGGAACAGTCTCTATTACAAGGGGCAATCTTTGTCCTCTCCATCAATGTCGCTTCTTTTAGAACCACCCAATGACTGATGCCTCTATCTCTGTCAAGCCCCGTTTTCTGCTATCTGAAGAGAGCAGAAATATGTCCACAGGGTCCCTGGTGGTTCCTAGCACACGGGCGATAGTGAATGAAAACTTATTGTCGCATGCTTATGGGAAACCTGATTTTTCGTTTGCAATTGTACGCAGTCATTTTCTTCCTCCTCATCACTTGTGGTAGCCATGGGATTCCTGGTGGAATAAGACCCCCTAAGCTCATTCTAAAAGAGGGTGGGTTGACTTAAGGAATCCACATGTGATCACCCTAGTGAACAACGAGCAAATAAGAAAGTGACGAAAAATGTCTTTGTATCCCGTATTCAATTATGGATTGGGTATATATATGCTATACACGTAAACTTTACTATCATCACTTAGGTTTTCGAATCATAAAGTTGGCATAATTATAAAACTCATACTGATTTATATATAGTGTAATCAGACACTGACGATCTGAAAGGGCACCTCAGCCCTCAATGCTGCACATGGGTATACTCAGCACTCGGTGCCAAGGCCACAGCACAAAATGGACTGAACTTCTCTGAATTCTGGCCTTTGGAGGAGTGCTCTAATTTTTGTAACACCAAAATACACAGATTTTTTTTCTGTGTTTCTTTTCCTGTTCCCTTCCACCCCCAGAAGGCTGAGGCAACAGAACTGTGAACAAACAAACCTAAGTGACCAGACCGTGTATTTCTCCTCACATAGAGTGTAAGAGGGTGCACAAATATTTCCGACCATTAGAGGGCACAAGGTGTAACCGATATAGGGTATGAGAGGGTGCACTAATATTTCTGACCATTAGAGGGCAGAAGGGGTAACCGATATAGAGTAGTGGAGGGTGCACTAATATTTCTGATCATTAGAGGGCACAAGGTGTAACTGATTGAATCAGCAGAAGGGAAAAAAAGAGCAAGTTGATAGAGATTTGGATATAATTGTCAGTTTTGATAGAAAATGTTTACAAATGAATTTTAAATATTGCTCCTATACTTTGATGCAGATATTACAAGTATCTTTCGCATCAACTTGGGTGCAAAGAAGAGAGTGACAAACCAAGCCCAATGACACATGAATGAATAATGAATGGATAATGCCAGAGAAGGGATCATTCTGGGAGGTAAGGTAATAATATTTTAAAGTCCATTTCCGTAAATTGTGATATTGATTTAAATGAGAAAAATAAAATAAGCTCTTTCCAAATCCAGGCATTTTCTCTTAATATGTATTGACGATCTAACTCTTAGCACAATAGGAATAGAAAAGAATTTCCCTGATCTGATAAACAGAATGTTTAAAATCATTTAGGTTCATACCATACTTCATGTTGAAATCTTCAGAACTTTTCCCTTGAGATCCAGAATGAGGTTAGGATGCCCTCAGTGAAACTTTATGTGTAAAAACAATTGTGAAAGTCTTAACCAGTGTAACAAGGCAAGGAAAGAGGAAAACTATTATAATTGGAAAATGTTTATTAACAGAGGTGGGTCGAAACACCACAAGACGCTGCCATTAAACTGTTAATATGTAAAATATTGACAATTCAAACTAGCAATCTCACAGCAAGAAAGCCAGTATAGGAAAATCAATTACATGTCTGTATTTCCACATTTTTTTTATTTCCACAGTATCCAAATACAGTGAAGGTTAAATTGTAAAATCGTGTAAAATTAATACAGCATGGAAATACTTAATTGCTCTCAGAACCAACCTGTGATGTGTACATAGAAACACATGAACTATTATTAAGAAATTTAGGAAATCCGAAATGAATTGAGATATGTTCTGTGATAAAAGAGTCAAAGAGTGTTTTAAAAAGGTCAGTTTTCTCATGTTTGATCTATAGATTTCATTAAAAACTCAATCAAAATGAGTATGTGTGAGCAAATGGAAAAGGTCATTCTCAAATTCATACAAAAGTGCCAATAACCAAACATAGTCAAGGTGACTTTGAAGCAGAAAAGCAAAGTTAGAGGAATTGCTTTTACCAGGTAGCAAAACGTGCTTCAAAGCTGTGCTGATTAAGACAGTGGATATTGGTGCAGTGATAAAGAGCAAACTGAACCAAGAGAAGAGCTCAGAAATAACACTGCCACGCACACACACGAGGATCTTTGCTTTGTAAGAACTGTGGCACCTCAGAGCAATGAAGGAAACTAATTTTCCAGTAAATGATGTTGAGTCAAATCGATAATTAGCTACAATAAAATAAAGAAAGGAAACTTGAACTCGACTTCACATCATACCTGAAATGGTATCTGAAGAGAAAGTTAGCTTTGAGAAACTGATGGGAATAATGAGAAAGCTTCTAGAAGATAACCAGCATTTGCCCAAGATTTGACGAGTTCCTAACTCCCCGGTTTGAAGCATAAAACCTGTGCTGAGATTCCTGTATTGAGGGATTGCGTTAGTGTAGCAGTGCTGCTGAATCCTCACGTACAAGGTGGAGATGGGCTGTGATTTCTCTCCCCATTTTACGTATTTCATGGGAGCTGCCTGCAGAGCCTCCCCTTCCCTGTACGTCTTGCAGCAGCATCTACACAGGGTAGACTATTATTTTGCAGGAGTTGTGCTAAGTCAGGGAAACCCTGGTGGTGTAGTGGTTAAGTGCTACGGCTGCTAAACAAAGGGTCAGCAGTTCAAATCCACCAGGTGCTCCTTGGAAACTCTATAGGGCAGTTCTACTCTGTCCTATAGAGTCGCTATGAGTCCGAGCCTCCTCGACGGCACCTAACAACAACAACCATAAGCATGAGTGTTACGTGCCACTCAAGCGGAACAAATGGAAACAAAGGCTTTCTTGGTCCTGCTTGGTTAAACACCCAGGAGACCAGGGAGAATCTGGAGAGGGACAGCGGTTCCTACAACATAAAGGGCCGAGGCAAGGTCTAGGCAGCATCACAGGTAGTACTGGGATTAGACACTAGGTCAGAAGCGGTCAGCAGGGATGGACCCCTGAGAGCCTGCAGGTCCCACAGTCTTTTATCCCCAATAGCCGAGACCTGCTCAGCTGATATGGCTCCACACGGTTGATATTTAAAGGGTGCACATCGAGTCAAAGCAGTTGACTTCATCCTGCACACCAATTGGAGGTCTAACTTCTAGGCAGTATAGGAAGGAGGAGAGATTAAACTGAAAGGTCTAGAATTAGGCATCAAAGGTTTGAGCCCTGAGTCACCACTCTCTCAGTGACGAATTCATTTTGGGCAAGTGAATGACTCTTGTTTTCACTTATCTGGCAAACAGCAGGAGTAAGCATAAGAGTGATAAGAATAATGACGGTCTCGCAGATCCACAGGGAGAAATAAGTAAGGTAAATCTTATAAACTGACTGGAACAGTCTCTACTACAAGGGGCAATCTTTGTCCTCTCCATCAATGTCGCTTCTTTTAGAACCACCCAATGACTGATGCCTCTATCTCTGTCAAGCCCCGTTTTCTGCTATCTGAAGAGAGCAGAAATATGTCCACAGGGTCCCTGGTGGTTCCTAGCACACGGGCGATAGTGAATGAAAACTTATTGTCGCATGCTTATGGGAAACCTGATTTTTCGTTTGCAATTGTACGCAGTCATTTTCTTCCTCCTCATCACTTGTGGTAGCCATGGGATTCCTGGTGGAATAAGACCCCCTAAGCTCATTCTAAAAGAGGGTGGGTTGACTTAAGGAATCCACATGTGATCACCCTAGTGAACAACGAGCAAATAAGAAAGTGACGAAAAATGTCTTTGTATCCCGTATTCAATTATGGATTGGGTATATATATGCTATACACGTAAACTTTACTATCATCACTTAGGTTTTCGAATCATAAAGTTGGCATAATTATAAAACTCATACTGATTTATATATAGTGTAATCAGACACTGACGATCTGAAAGGGCACCTCAGCCCTCAGTGCTGCACATGGGTATACTCAGCACTCGGTGCCAAGGCCACAGCACAAAATGGACTGAACTTCTCTGAATTCTGGCCTTTGGAGGAGTGCTCTAATTTTTGTAACACCAAAATACACAGATTTTTTTTTCTGTGTTTCTTTTCCTGTTCCCTTCCACCCCCAGAAGGCTGAGGCAACAGAACTGTGAACAAACAAACCTAAGTGACCAGACCGTGTAGTTCTCCTCACATAGAGTGTAAGAGGGTGCACAAATATTTCTGACCATTAGAGGGCACAAGGTGTAACCGACATAGGGTATGAGAGGGTGCACTAATATTTCTGACCATTAGAGGGCACAAGGGGTAACCGATATAGAGTAGTGGAGGGTGCACTAATATTTCTGATCATTAGAGGGCACAAGGTGTAACTGATTGAATCAGCAGAAGGGAAAAAAAGAGCAAGTTGATAGAGATTTTGATATAATTGTCAGTTTTGATAGAAAATGTTTACAAATGAATTTTAAATATTGCTCCTATACTTTGATGCAGATATTACAAGTATCTTTCGCATCAACTTGGGTGCAAAGAAGAGAGTGACAAACCAAGCCCAATGACACATGAATGAATAATGAATGGATAATGCCAGAGAAGGGATCATTCTGGGAGGTAAGGTAATAATATTTTAAAGTCCATTTCCGTAAATTGTGATATTGATTTAAATGAGAAAAATAAAATAAGCTCTTTCCAAATCCAGGCATTTTCTCTTAATATGTATTGACGATCTAACTCTTAGCACAATAGGAATAGAAAAGAATTTCCCTGATCTGATAAACAGAATGTTTAAAATCATTTAGGTTCATACCATACTTCATGTTGAAATCTTCAGAACTTTTCCCTTGAGATCCAGAATGAGGTTAGGATGCCCTCAGTGAAACTTTATGTGTAAAAACAATTGTGAAAGTCTTAACCAGTGTAACAAGGCAAGGAAAGAGGAAAACTATTATAATTGGAAAATGTTTATTAACAGAGGTGGGTCGAAACACCACAAGACGCTGCCATTAAACTGTTAATATGTAAAATATTGACAATTCAAACTAGCAATCTCACAGCAAGAAAGCCAGTATAGGAAAATCAATTACATGTCTGTATTTCCACATTTTTTTTATTTCCACAGTATCCAAATACAGTGAAGGTTAAATTGTAAAATCGTGTAAAATTAATACAGCATGGAAATACTTAATTGCTCTCAGAACCAACCTGTGATGTGTACATAGAAACACATGAACTATTATTAAGAAATTTAGGAAATCCGAAATGAATTGAGATATGTTCTGTGATAAAAGAGTCAAAGAGTGTTTTAAAAAGGTCAGTTTTCTCATGTTTGATCTATAGATTTCATTAAAAACTCAATCAAAATGAGTATGTGTGAGCAAATGGAAAAGGTCATTCTCAAATTCATACAAAAGTGCCAATAACCAAACATAGTCAAGGTGACTTTGAAGCAGAAAAGCAAAGTTAGAGGAATTGCTTTTACCAGGTAGCAAAACGTACTTCAAAGCTGTGCTGATTAAGACAGTGGATATTGGTGCAGTGATAAAGAGCAAACTGAACCAAGAGGAGAGCTCAGAAATAACACTGCCACGCACACACACGAGGATCTTTGCTTTGTAAGAACCGTGGCACCTCAGAGCAATGAAGGAAACTAATTTTCCAGTAAATGATGTTGAGTCAAATCGATAATTAGCTACAATAAAATAAAGAAAGGAAACTTGAACTCGACTTCACATCATACCTGAAATGGTATCTGAAGAGAAAGTTAGCTTTGAGAAACTGATGGGAATAAAGATAAAGCTTCTAGAAGATAACCAGCATTTGCCCAAGATTTGACGAGTTCCTAACTCCCCGGTTTGAAGCATAAAACCTGTGCTGAGATTCCTGTATTGAGGGATTGCGTTAGTGTAGCAGTGCTGCTGAATCCTCACGTACAAGGTGGAGATGGGCTGTGATTTCTCTCCCCATTTTACGTATTTCATGGGAGCTGCCTGCAGAGCCTCCCCTTCCCTGTACGTCTTGCAGCAGCATCTACACAGGGTAGACTATTATTTTGCAGGAGTTGTGCTAAGTCAGGGAAACCCTGGTGGTGTAGTGGTTAAGAGCTACGGCTGCTAAACAAAGGGTCAGCAGTTCAAATCCACCAGGTGCTCCTTGGAAACTCTATGGGGCAGTTCTACGCTGTCCTATAGGGTCGCTATGAGTCCGAGCCTCCTCGACGGCACCTAACAACAACAACCATAAGCATGAGTGTTACGTGCCACTCAAGCGGAACAAATGGAAACAAAGGCTTTCTTGGTCCTGCTTGGTTAAACACCCAGGAGACCAGGGAGCATCTGGAGAGGGACAGCGGTTCCTACAACATAAAGGGCCGAGGCAGAGTCTAGGCAGCATCACAGGTAGTACTGGGATTAGACACTAGGTCAGAAGCGGTCAGCAGGGATGGACCCCTGAGAGCCTGCAGGTCCCACAGTCTTTTATCCCCAATAGCCGAGACCTGCTCAGCTGATATGGCTCCACACGGTTGATATTTAAAGGGTGCACATCGAGTCAAAGCAGTTGACTTCATCCTGCACACCAATTGGAGGTCTAACTTCTAGGCAGTATAGGAAGGAGGAGAGATTAAACTGAAAGGTCTAGAATTAGGCATCAAAGGTTTGAGCCCTGAGTCACCACTCTCTCAGTGACGAATTCATTTTGGGCAAGTGAATGACTCTTGTTTTCACTTATCTGGCAAACAGCAGCAGTAAGCATAAGAGTGATAAGAATAATGACGGTCTCGCAGATCCACAGGGAGAAATAAGTAAGGTAAATCTTATAAACTGACTGGAACAGTCTCTATTACAAGGGGCAATCTTTGTCCTCTCCATCAATGTCGCTTCTTTTAGAACCACCCAATGACTGATGCCTCTATCTCTGTCAAGCCCCGTTTTCTGCTATCTGAAGAGAGCAGAAATATGTCCACAGGGTCCCTGGTGGTTCCTAGCACACGGGCGATAGTGAATGAAAACTTATTGTCGCATGCTTATGGGAAACCTGATTTTTCGTTTGCAATTGTACGCAGTCATTTTCTTCCTCCTCATCACTTGTGGTAGCCATGGGATTCCTGGTGGAATAAGACCCCCTAAGCTCATTCTAAAAGAGGGTGGGTTGACTTAAGGAATCCACATGTGATCACCCTAGTGAACAACGAGCAAATAAGAAAGTGACGAAAAATGTCTTTGTATCCCGTATTCAATTATGGATTGGGTATATATATGCTATACACGTAAACTTTACTATCATGACTTAGGTTTTCGAATCATAAAGTTGGCATAATTATAAAACTCATACTGATTTATATATAGTGTAATCAGACACTGACGATCTGAAAGGGCACCTCAGCCCTCAATGCTGCACATGGGTATACTCAGCACTCGGTGCCAAGGCCACAGCACAAAATGGACTGAACTTCTCTGAATTCTGGCCTTTGGAGGAGTGCTCTAATTTTTGTAACACCAAAATACACAGATTTTTTTTCTGTGTTTCTTTTCCTGTTCCCTTCCACCCCCAGAAGGCTGAGGCAACAGAACTGTGAACAAACAAACCTAAGTGACCAGACCGTGTATTTCTCCTCACATAGAGTGTAAGAGGGTGCACAAATATTTCCGACCATTAGAGGGCACAAGGTGTAACCGATATAGGGTATGAGAGGGTGCACTAATATTTCTGACCATTAGAGGGCAGAAGGGGTAACCGATATAGAGTAGTGGAGGGTGCACTAATATTTCTGATCATTAGAGGGCACAAGGTGTAACTGATTGAATCAGCAGAAGGGAAAAAAAGAGCAAGTTTATAGAGATTTGGATATAATTGTCAGTTTTGATAGAAAATGTTTACAAATGAATTTTAAATATTGCTCCTATACTTTGATGCAGATATTACAAGTATCTTTCGCATCAACTTGGGTGCAAAGAAGAGAGTGACAAACCAAGCCCAATGACACATGAATGAATAATGAATGGATAATGCCAGAGAAGGGATCATTCTGGGAGGTAAGGTAATAATATTTTAAAGTCCATTTCCGTAAATTGTGATATTGATTTAAATGAGAAAAATAAAATAAGCTCTTTCCAAATCCAGGCATTTTCTCTTAATATGTATTGACGATCTAACTCTTAGCACAATAGGAATAGAAAAGAATTTCCCTGATCTGATAAACAGAATGTTTAAAATCATTTAGGTTCATACCATACTTCATGTTGAAATCTTCAGAACTTTTCCCTTGAGATCCAGAATGAGGTTAGGATGCCCTCAGTGAAACTTTATGTGTAAAAACAATTGTGAAAGTCTTAACCAGTGTAACAAGGCAAGGAAAGAGGAAAACTATTATAATTGGAAAATGTTTATTAACAGAGGTGGGTAGAAACACCACAAGACGCTGCCATTAAACTGTTAATATGTAAAATATTGACAATTCAAACTAGCAATCTCACAGCAAGAAAGCCAGTATAGGAAAATCAATTACATGTCTGTATTTCCACATTTTTTTTATTTCCACAGTATCCAAATACAGTGAAGGTTAAATTGTAAAATCGTGTAAAATTAATACAGCATGGAAATACTTAATTGCTCTCAGAACCAACCTGTGATGTGTACATAGAAACACATGAACTATTATTAAGAAATTTAGGAAATCCGAAATGAATTGAGATATGTTCTGTGATAAAAGAGTCAAAGAGTGTTTTAAAAAGGTCAGTTTTCTCATGTTTGATCTATAGATTTCATTAAAAACTCAATCAAAATGAGTATGTGTGAGCAAATGGAAAAGGTCATTCTCAAATTCATACAAAAGTGCCAATAACCAAACATAGTCAAGGTGACTTTGAAGCAGAAAAGCAAAGTTAGAGGAATTGCTTTTACCAGGTAGCAAAACGTGCTTCAAAGCTGTGCTGATTAAGACAGTGGATATTGGTGCAGTGATAAAGAGCAAACTGAACCAAGAGAAGAGCTCAGAAATAACACTGCCACGCACACACACGAGGATCTTTGCTTTGTAAGAACTGTGGCACCTCAGAGCAATGAAGGAAACTAATTTTCCAGTAAATGATGTTGAGTCAAATCGATAATTAGCTACAATAAAATAAAGAAAGGAAACTTGAACTCGACTTCACATCATACCTGAAATGGTATCTGAAGAGAAAGTTAGCTTTGAGAAACTGATGGGAATAATGAGAAAGCTTCTAGAAGATAACCAGCATTTGCCCAAGATTTGACGAGTTCCTAACTCCCCGGTTTGAAGCATAAAACCTGTGCTGAGATTCCTGTATTGAGGGATTGCGTTAGTGTAGCAGTGCTGCTGAATCCTCACGTACAAGGTGGAGATGGGCTGTGATTTCTCTCCCCATTTTACGTATTTCATGGGAGCTGCCTGCAGAGCCTCCCCTTCCCTGTACGTCTTGCAGCAGCATCTACACAGGGTAGACTATTATTTTGCAGGAGTTGTGCTAAGTCAGGGAAACCCTGGTGGTGTAGTGGTTAAGTGCTACGGCTGCTAAACAAAGGGTCAGCAGTTCAAATCCACCAGGTGCTCCTTGGAAACTCTATAGGGCAGTTCTACTCTGTCCTATAGAGTCGCTATGAGTCCGAGCCTCCTCGACGGCACCTAACAACAACAACCATAAGCATGAGTGTTACGTGCCACTCAAGCGGAACAAATGGAAACAAAGGCTTTCTTGGTCCTGCTTGGTTAAACACCCAGGAGACCAGGGAGCATCTGGAGAGGGACAGCGGTTCCTACAACATAAAGGGCCGAGGCAAGGTCTAGGCAGCATCACAGGTAGTACTGGGATTAGACACTAGGTCAGAAGCGGTCAGCAGGGATGGACCCCTGAGAGCCTGCAGGTCCCACAGTCTTTTATCCCCAATAGCCGAGACCTGCTCAGCTGATATGGCTCCACACGGTTGATATTTAAAGGGTGCACATCGAGTCAAAGCAGTTGACTTCATCCTGCACACCAATTGGAGGTCTAACTTCTAGGCAGTATAGGAAGGAGGAGAGATTAAACTGAAAGGTCTAGAATTAGGCATCAAAGGTTTGAGCCCTGAGTCACCACTCTCTCAGTGACGAATTCATTTTGGGCAAGTGAATGACTCTTGTTTTCACTTATCTGGCAAACAGCAGGAGTAAGCATAAGAGTGATAAGAATAATGACGGTCTCGCAGATCCACAGGGAGAAATAAGTAAGGTAAATCTTATAAACTGACTGGAACAGTCTCTATTACAAGGGGCAATCTTTGTCCTCTCCATCAATGTCGCTTCTTTTAGAACCACCCAATGACTGATGCCTCTATCTCTGTCAAGCCCCGTTTTCTGCTATCTGAAGAGAGCAGAAATATGTCCACAGGGTCCCTGGTGGTTCCTAGCACACGGGCGATAGTGAATGAAAACTTATTGTCGCATGCTTATGGGAAACCTGATTTTTCGTTTGCAATTGTACGCAGTCATTTTCTTCCTCCTCATCACTTGTGGTAGCCATGGGATTCCTGGTGGAATAAGACCCCCTAAGCTCATTCTAAAAGAGGGTGGGTTGACTTAAGGAATCCACATGTGATCACCCTAGTGAACAACGAGCAAATAAGAAAGTGACGAAAAATGTCTTTGTATCCCGTATTCAATTATGGATTGGGTATATATATGCTATACACGTAAACTTTACTATCATCACTTAGGTTTTCGAATCATAAAGTTGGCATAATTATAAAACTCATACTGATTTATATATAGTGTAATCAGACACTGACGATCTGAAAGGGCACCTCAGCCCTCAGTGCTGCACATGGGTATACTCAGCACTCGGTGCCAAGGCCACAGCACAAAATGGACTGAACTTCTCTGAATTCTGGCCTTTGGAGGAGTGCTCTAATTTTTGTAACACCAAAATACACAGATTTTTTTTTCTGTGTTTCTTTTCCTGTTCCCTTCCACCCCCAGAAGGCTGAGGCAACAGAACTGTGAACAAACAAACCTAAGTGACCAGACCGTGTAGTTCTCCTCACATAGAGTGTAAGAGGGTGCACAAATATTTCTGACCATTAGAGGGCACAAGGTGTAACCGACATAGGGTATGAGAGGGTGCACTAATATTTCTGACCATTAGAGGGCACAAGGGGTAACCGATATAGAGTAGTGGAGGGTGCACTAATATTTCTGATCATTAGAGGGCACAAGGTGTAACTGATTGAATCAGCAGAAGGGAAAAAAAGAGCAAGTTGATAGAGATTTTGATATAATTGTCAGTTTTGATAGAAAATGTTTACAAATGAATTTTAAATATTGCTCCTATACTTTGATGCAGATATTACAAGTATCTTTCGCATCAACTTGGGTGCAAAGAAGAGAGTGACAAACCAAGCCCAATGACACATGAATGAATAATGAATGGATAATGCCAGAGAAGGGATCATTCTGGGAGGTAAGGTAATAATATTTTAAAGTCCATTTCCGTAAATTGTGATATTGATTTAAATGAGAAAAATAAAATAAGCTCTTTCCAAATCCAGGCATTTTCTCTTAATATGTATTGACGATCTAACTCTTAGCACAATAGGAATAGAAAAGAATTTCCCTGATCTGATAAACAGAATGTTTAAAATCATTTAGGTTCATACCATACTTCATGTTGAAATCTTCAGAACTTTTCCCTTGAGATCCAGAATGAGGTTAGGATGCCCTCAGTGAAACTTTATGTGTAAAAACAATTGTGAAAGTCTTAACCAGTGTAACAAGGCAAGGAAAGAGGAAAACTATTATAATTGGAAAATGTTTATTAACAGAGGTGGGTAGAAACACCACAAGACGCTGCCATTAAACTGTTAATATGTAAAATATTGACAATTCAAACTAGCAATCTCACAGCAAGAAAGCCAGTATAGGAAAATCAATTACATGTCTGTATTTCCACATTTTTTTTATTTCCACAGTATCCAAATACAGTGAAGGTTAAATTGTAAAATCGTGTAAAATTAATACAGCATGGAAATACTTAATTGCTCTCAGAACCAACCTGTGATGTGTACATAGAAACACATGAACTATTATTAAGAAATTTAGGAAATCCGAAATGAATTGAGATATGTTCTGTGATAAAAGAGTCAAAGAGTGTTTTAAAAAGGTCAGTTTTCTCATGTTTGATCTATAGATTTCATTAAAAACTCAATCAAAATGAGTATGTGTGAGCAAATGGAAAAGGTCATTCTCAAATTCATACAAAAGTGCCAATAACCAAACATAGTCAAGGTGACTTTGAAGCAGAAAAGCAAAGTTAGAGGAATTGCTTTTACCAGGTAGCAAAACGTGCTTCAAAGCTGTGCTGATTAAGACAGTGGATATTGGTGCAGTGATAAAGAGCAAACTGAACCAAGAGGAGAGCTCAGAAATAACACTGCCACGCACACACACGAGGATCTTTGCTTTGTAAGAACCGTGGCACCTCAGAGCAATGAAGGAAACTAATTTTCCAGTAAATGATGTTGAGTCAAATCGATAATTAGCTACAATAAAATAAAGAAAGGAAACTTGAACTCGACTTCACATCATACCTGAAATGGTATCTGAAGAGAAAGTTAGCTTTGAGAAACTGATGGGAATAAAGATAAAGCTTCTAGAAGATAACCAGCATTTGCCCAAGATTTGACGAGTTCCTAACTCCCCGGTTTGAAGCATAAAACCTGTGCTGAGATTCCTGTATTGAGGGATTGCGTTAGTGTAGCAGTGCTGCTGAATCCTCACGTACAAGGTGGAGATGGGCTGTGATTTCTCTCCCCATTTTACGTATTTCATGGGAGCTGCCTGCAGAGCCTCCCCTTCCCTGTACGTCTTGCAGCAGCATCTACACAGGGTAGACTATTATTTTGCAGGAGTTGTGCTAAGTCAGGGAAACCCTGGTGGTGTAGTGGTTAAGAGCTACGGCTGCTAAACAAAGGGTCAGCAGTTCAAATCCACCAGGTGCTCCTTGGAAACTCTATGGGGCAGTTCTACTCTGTCCTGTAGGGTCGCTATGAGTCCGAGCCTCCTCGACGGCACCTAACAACAACAACCATAAGCATGAGTGTTACGTGCCACTCAAGCGGAACAAATGGAAACAAAGGCTTTCTTGGTCCTGCTTGGTTAAACACCCAGGAGACCAGGGAGCATCTGGAGAGGGACAGCGGTCCCTACAACATAAAGGGCCGAGGCAGAGTCTAGGCAGCATCACAGGTAGGACTGGGATTAGACACTAGGTCAGAAGCGGTCAGCAGGGATGGACCCCTGAGAGCCTGCAGGTCCCACAGTCTTTTATCCCCAATAGCCGAGACCTGCTCAGCTGATATGGCTCCACACGGTTGATATTTAAAGGGTGCACATCGAGTCAAAGCAGTTGACTTCATCCTGCACACCAATTGGAGGTCTAACTTCTAGGCAGTATAGGAAGGAGGAGAGATTAAACTGAAAGGTCTAGAATTAGGCATCAAAGGTTTGAGCCCTGAGTCACCACTCTCTCAGTGACGAATTCATTTTGGGCAAGTGAATGACTCTTGTTTTCACTTATCTGGCAAACAGCAGGAGTAAGCATAAGAGTGATAAGAATAATGACGGTCTCGCAGATCCACAGGGAGAAATAAGTAAGGTAAATCTTATAAACTGACTGGAACAGTCTCTATTACAAGGGGCAATCTTTGTCCTCTCCATCAATGTCGCTTCTTTTAGAACCACCCAATGACTGATGCCTCTATCTCTGTCAAGCCCCGTTTTCTGCTATCTGAAGAGAGCAGAAATATGTCCACAGGGTCCCTGGTGGTTCCTAGCACACGGGCGATAGTGAATGAAAACTTATTGTCGCATGCTTATGGGAAACCTGATTTTTCGTTTGCAATTGTACGCAGTCATTTTCTTCCTCCTCATCACTTGTGGTAGCCATGGGATTCCTGGTGGAATAAGACCCCCTAAGCTCATTCTAAAAGAGGGTGGGTTGACTTAAGGAATCCACATGTGATCACCCTAGTGAACAACGAGCAAATAAGAAAGTGACGAAAAATGTCTTTGTATCCCGTATTCAATTATGGATTGGGTATATATATGCTATACACGTAAACTTTACTATCATCACTTAGGTTTTCGAATCATAAAGTTGGCATAATTATAAAACTCATACTGATTTATATATAGTGTAATCAGACACTGACGATCTGAAAGGGCACCTCAGCCCTCAGTGCTGCACATGGGTATACTCAGCACTCGGTGCCAAGGCCACAGCACAAAATGGACTGAACTTCTCTGAATTCTGGCCTTTGGAGGAGTGCTCTAATTTTTGTAACACCAAAATACACAGATTTTTTTTTCTGTGTTTCTTTTCCTGTTCCCTTCCACCCCCAGAAGGCTGAGGCAACAGAACTGTGAACAAACAAACCTAAGTGACCAGACCGTGTAGTTCTCCTCACATAGAGTGTAAGAGGGTGCACAAATATTTCTGACCATTAGAGGGCACAAGGTGTAACCGACATAGGGTATGAGAGGGTGCACTAATATTTCTGACCATTAGAGGGCACAAGGGGTAACCGATATAGAGTAGTGGAGGGTGCACTAATATTTCTGATCATTAGAGGGCACAAGGTGTAACTGATTGAATCAGCAGAAGGGAAAAAAAGAGCAAGTTGATAGAGATTTTGATATAATTGTCAGTTTTGATAGAAAATGTTTACAAATGAATTTTAAATATTGCTCCTATACTTTGATGCAGATATTAGAAGTATCTTTCGCATCAACTTGGGTGCAAAGAAGAGAGTGACAAACCAAGCCCAATGACACATGAATGAATAATGAATGGATAATGCCAGAGAAGGGATCATTCTGGGAGGTAAGGTAATAATATTTTAAAGTCCATTTCCGTAAATTGTGATATTGATTTAAATGAGAAAAATAAAATAAGCTCTTTCCAAATCCAGGCATTTTCTCTTAATATGTATTGACGATCTAACTCTTAGCACAATAGGAATAGAAAAGAATTTCCCTGATCTGATAAACAGAATGTTTAAAATCATTTAGGTTCATACCATACTTCATGTTGAAATCTTCAGAACTTTTCCCTTGAGATCCAGAATGAGGTTAGGATGCCCTCAGTGAAACTTTATGTGTAAAAACAATTGTGAAAGTCTTAACCAGTGTAACAAGGCAAGGAAAGAGGAAAACTATTATAATTGGAAAATGTTTATTAACAGAGGTGGGTAGAAACACCACAAGACGCTGCCATTAAACTGTTAATATGTAAAATATTGACAATTCAAACTAGCAATCTCACAGCAAGAAAGCCAGTATAGGAAAATCAATTACATGTCTGTATTTCCACATTTTTTTTTATTTCCACAGTATCCAAATACAGTGAAGGTTAAATTGTAAAATCGTGTAAAATTAATACAGCATGGAAATACTTAATTGCTCTCAGAACCAACCTGTGGTGTGTACATAGAAACACATGAACTATTATTAAGAAATTTAGGAAATCCGAAATGAATTGAGATATGTTCTGTGATAAAAGAGTCAAAGAGTGTTTTAAAAAGGTCAGTTTTCTCATGTTTGATCTATAGATTTCATTAAAAACTCAATCAAAATGAGTATGTGTGAGCAAATGGAAAAGGTCATTCTCAAATTCATACAAAAGTGCCAATAACCAAACATAGTCAAGGTGACTTTGAAGCAGAAAAGCAAAGTTAGAGGAATTGCTTTTACCAGGTAGCAAAACGTACTTCAAAGCTGTGCTGATTAAGACAGTGGATATTGGTGCAGTGATAAAGAGCAAACTGAACCAAGAGGAGAGCTCAGAAATAACACTGCCACGCACACACACGAGGATCTTTGCTTTGTAAGAACTGTGGCACCTCAGAGCAATGAAGGAAAATAATTTTCCAGTAAATGATGTTGAGTCAAATCGATAATTAGCTACAATAAAATAAAGAAAGGAAACTTGAACTCGACTTCACATCGTACTTGAAATGGTATCTGAAGAGAAAGTTAGCTTTGAGAAACTGATGGGGATAATGATAAAGCTTCTAGAAGATAACCAGCATTTGCCCAAGATTTGACGAGTTCCTAACTCCCCGGTTTGAAGCATAAAACCTGTGCTGAGATTCCTGTATTGAGGGATTGCGTTAGTGTAGCAGTGCTGCTGAATCCTCACGTACAAGGTGGAGATGGGCTGTGATTTCTCTCCCCATTTTACGTATTTCATGGGAGCTGCCTGCAGAGCCTCCCCTTCCCTGTACGTCTTGCAGCAGCATCTACACAGGGTAGACTATTATTTTGCAGGAGTTGTGCTAAGTCAGGGAAACCCTGGTGGTGTAGTGGTTAAGAGCTACGGCTGCTAAACAAAGGGTCAGCAGTTCAAATCCACCAGGTGCTCCTTGGAAACTCTATGGGGCAGTTCTACTCTGTCCTGTAGGGTCGCTATGAGTCCGAGCCTCCTCGACGGCACCTAACAACAACAACCATAAGCATGAGTGTTACGTGCCACTCAAGCGGAACAAATGGAAACAAAGGCTTTCTTGGTCCTGCTTGGTTAAACACCGAGGAGACCAGGGAGCATCTGGAGAGGGACAGCGGTCCCTACAACATAAAGGGCCGAGGCAGAGTCTAGGCAGCATCACAGGTAGTACTGGGATTAGACACTAGGTCAGAAGCGGTCAGCAGGGATGGACCCCTGAGAGCCTGCAGGTCCCACAGTCTTTTATCCCCAATAGCCGAGACCTGCTCAGCTGATATGGCTCCACACGGTTGATATTTAAAGGGTGCACATCGAGTCAAAGCAGTTGACTTCATCCTGCACACCAATTGGAGGTCTAACTTCTAGGCAGTATAGGAAGGAGGAGAGATTAAACTGAAAGGTCTAGAATTAGGCATCAAAGGTTTGAGCCCTGAGTCACCACTCTCTCAGTGACGAATTCATTTTGGGCAAGTGAATGACTCTTGTTTTCACTTATCTGGCAAACAGCAGGAGTAAGCATAAGAGTGATAAGAATAATGACGGTCTCGCAGATCCACAGGGAGAAATAAGTAAGGTAAATCTTATAAACTGACTGGAACAGTCTCTATTACAAGGGGCAATCTTTGTCCTCTCCATCAATGTCGCTTCTTTTAGAACCACCCAATGACTGATGCCTCTATCTCTGTCAAGCCCCGTTTTCTGCTATCTGAAGAGAGCAGAAATATGTCCACAGGGTCCCTGGTGGTTCCTAGCACACGGGCGATAGTGAATGAAAACTTATTGTCGCATGCTTATGGGAAACCTGACTTTTCGTTTGCAATTGTACGCAGTCATTTTCTTCCTCCTCATCACTTGTGGTAGCCATGGGATTCCTGGTGGAATAAGACCCCCTAAGCTCATTCTAAAAGAGGGTGGGTTGACTTAAGGAATCCACATGTGATCACCCTAGTGAACAATGAGCAAATAAGAAAGTGACGAAAAATGTCTTTGTATCCCGTATTCAATTATGGATTGGGTATATATATGCTATACACGTAAACTTTACTAACATTACTTAGGTTTTCGAATCATAAAGTTGGCATAATTATAAAACTCATACTGATTTATATATAGTGTAATCAGACACTGACGATCTGAAAGGGCACCTCAGCCCTCAGTGCTGCACATGGGTATACTCAGCACTCGGTGCCAAGGCCACAGCACAAAATGGACTGAACTTCTCTGAATTCTGGCCTTTGGAGGAGTGCTCTAATTTTTGTAACACCAAAATACACAGATTTTTTTTCTGTGTTTCTTTTCCTGTTCCCTTCCACCCCCAGAAGGCTGAGGCAACAGAACTGTGAACAAACAAACCTAAGTGACCAGACCGTGTAGTTCTCCTCACATAGAGTGTAAGAGGGTGCACAAATATTTCCGACCATTAGAGGGCACAAGGTGTAACCGACATAGGGTATGAGAGGGTGCACTAATATTTCTGACCATTAGAGGGCACAAGGGGTAACCGATATAGAGTAGTGGAGGGTGCACTAATATTTCTGATCATTAGAGGGCACAAGGTGTAACTGATTGAATCAGCAGAAGGGAAAAAAAGAGCAAGTTGATAGAGATTTTGATATAATTGTCAGTTTTGATAGAAAATGTTTACAAATGAATTTTAAATATTGCTCCTATACTTTGATGCAGATATTACAAGTATCTTTCGCATCAACTTGGGTGCAAAGAAGAGAGTGACAAACCAAGCCCAATGACACATGAATGAATAATGAATGGATAATGCCAGAGAAGGGATCATTCTGGGAGGTAAGGTAATAATATTTTAAAGTCCATTTCCGTAAATTGTGATATTGATTTAAATGAGAAAAATAAAATAAGCTCTTTCCAAATCCAGGCATTTTCTCTTAATATGTATTGACGATCTAACTCTTAGCACAATAGGAATAGAAAAGAATTTCCCTGATCTGATAAACAGAATGTTTAAAATCATTTAGGTTCATACCATACTTCATGTTGAAATCTTCAGAACTTTTCCCTTGAGATCCAGAATGAGGTTAGGATGCCCTCAGTGAAACTTTATGTGTAAAAACAATTGTGAAAGTCTTAACCAGTGTAACAAGGCAAGGAAAGAGGAAAACTATTATAATTGGAAAATGTTTATTAACAGAGGTGGGTCGAAACACCACAAGACGCTGCCATTAAACTGTTAATATGTAAAATATTGACAATTCAAACTAGCAATCTCACAGCAAGAAAGCCAGTATAGGAAAATCAATTACATGTCTGTATTTCCACATTTTTTTTTATTTCCACAGTATCCAAATACAGTGAAGGTTAAATTGTAAAATCGTGTAAAATTAATACAGCATGGAAATACTTAATTGCTCTCAGAACCAACCTGTGATGTGTACATAGAAACACATGAACTATTATTAAGAAATTTAGGAAATCCGAAATGAATTGAGATATGTTCTGTGATAAAAGAGTCAAAGAGTGTTTTAAAAAGGTCAGTTTTCTCATGTTTGATCTATAGATTTCATTAAAAACTCAATCAAAATGAGTATGTGTGAGCAAATGAAAAAGGTCATTCTCAAATTCATACAAAAGTGCCAATAACCAAACATAGTCAAGGTGACTTTGAAGCAGAAAAGCAAAGTTAGAGGAATTGCTTTTACCAGGTAGCAAAACGTACTTCAAAGCTGTGCTGATTAAGACAGTGGATATTGGTGCAGTGATAAAGAGCAAACTGAACCAAGAGGAGAGCTCAGAAATAACACTGCCACGCACACACACGAGGATCTTTGCTTTGTAAGAACCGTGGCACCTCAGAGCAATGAAGGAAACTAATTTTCCAGTAAATGATGTTGAGTCAAATCGATAATTAGCTACAATAAAATAAAGAAAGGAAACTTGAACTCGACTTCACATCATACCTGAAATGGTATCTGAAGAGAAAGTTAGCTTTGAGAAACTGATGGGAATAATGATAAAGCTTCTAGAAGATAACCAGCATTTGCCCAAGATTTGACGAGTTCCTAACTCCCGGTTTTAAGCATGAAACCTGTGCTGAGATTCCTGTATTGAGGGATTGCGTTAGTGTAGCAGTGCTGCTGAATCCTCACGTACAAGGTGGAGATGGGCTGTGATTTCTCTCCCCATTTTACGTGTTTCATGGGAGCTGCCTGCAGAGCCTCCCCTTCCCTGTACGTCTTGCAGCAGCATCTACACAGGGTAGACTATTATTTTGCAGGAGTTGTGCTAAGTCAGGGAAACCCTGGTGGTGTAGTGGTTAAGAGCTACGGCTGCTAAACAAAGGGTCAGCAGTTCAAATCCACCAGGTGCTCCTTGGAAACTCTATGGGGCAGTTCTACTCTGTCCTGTAGGGTCGCTATGAGTCCGAGCCTCCTCGACGGCACCTAACAACAACAACCATAAGCATGAGTGTTACGTGCCACTCAAGCGGAACAAATGGAAACAAAGGCTTTCTTGGTCCTGCTTGGTTAAACACCCAGGAGACCAGGGAGCATCTGGAGAGGGACAGCGGTCCCTACAACATAAAGGGCCGAGGCAGAGTCTAGGCAGCATCACAGGTAGTACTGGGATTAGACACTAGGTCAGAAGCGGTCAGCAGGGATGGACCCCTGAGAGCCTGCAGGTCCCACAGTCTTTTATCCCCAATAGCCGAGACCTGCTCAGCTGATATGGCTCCACACGGTTGATATTTAAAGGGTGCACATCGAGTCAAAGCAGTTGACTTCATCCTGCACACCAATTGGAGGTCTAACTTCTAGGCAGTATAGGAAGGAGGAGAGATTAAACTGAAAGGTCTAGAATTAGGCATCAAAGGTTTGAGCCCTGAGTCACCACTCTCTCAGTGACGAATTCATTTTGGGCAAGTGAATGACTCTTGTTTTCACTTATCTGGCAAACAGCAGGAGTAAGCATAAGAGTGATAAGAATAATGACGGTCTCGCAGATCCACAGGGAGAAATAAGTAAGGTAAATCTTATAAACTGACTGGAACAGTCTCTATTACAAGGGGCAATCTTTGTCCTCTCCATCAATGTCGCTTCTTTTAGAACCACCCAATGACTGATGCCTCTATCTCTGTCAAGCCCCGTTTTCTGCTATCTGAAGAGAGCAGAAATATGTCCACAGGGTCCCTGGTGGTTCCTAGCACACGGGCGATAGTGAATGAAAACTTATTGTCGCATGCTTATGGGAAACCTGACTTTTCGTTTGCAATTGTACGCAGTCATTTTCTTCCTCCTCATCACTTGTGGTAGCCATGGGATTCCTGGTGGAATAAGACCCCCTAAGCTCATTCTAAAAGAGGGTGGGTTGACTTAAGGAATCCACATGTGATCACCCTAGTGAACAACGAGCAAATAAGAAAGTGACGAAAAATGTCTTTGTATCCCGTATTCAATTATGGATTGGGTATATATATGCTATACACGTAAACTTTACTATCATTACTTAGGTTTTCGAATCATAAAGTTGGCATAATTATAAAACTCATACTGATTTATATATAGTGTAATCAGACACTGACGATCTGAAAGGGCACCTCAGCCCTCAGTGCTGCACATGGGTATACTCAGCACTCGGTGCCAAGGCCACAGCACAAAATGGACTGAACTTCTCTGAATTCTGGCCTTTGGAGGAGTGCTCTAATTTTTGTAACACCAAAATACACAGATTTTTTTTTCTGTGTTTCTTTTCCTGTTCCCTTCCACCCCCAGAAGGCTGAGGCAACAGAACTGTGAACAAACAAACCTAAGTGACCAGACCGTGTAGTTCTCCTCACATAGAGTGTAAGAGGGTGCACAAATATTTCCGACCATTAGAGGGCACAAGGTGTAACCGATATAGGGTATGAGCGGGTGCACTAATATTTCTGACCATTAGAGGGCACAAGGGGTAACCGATATAGAGTAGTGGAGGGTGCACTAATATTTCTGATCATTAGAGGGCACAAGGTGTAACTGATTGAATCAGCAGAAGGAAAAAAAGAGCAAGTTTATAGAGATTTTGATATAATTGTCAGTTTTGATAGAAAATGTTTACAAATGAATTTTAAATATTGCTCCTATACTTTGATGCAGATATTACAAGTATCTTTCGCATCAACTTGGGTGCAAAGAAGAGAGTGACAAACCAAGCCCAATGACACATGAATGAATAATGAATGGATAATGCCAGAGAAGGGATCATTCTGGGAGGTAAGGTAATAATATTTTAAAGTCCATTTCCGTAAATTGTGATATTGATTGAAATGAGAAAAATAAAATAAGCTCTTTCCAAATCCAGGCATTTTCTCTTAATATGTATTGACGATCTAACTCTTAGCACAATAGGAATAGAAAAGAATTTCCCTGATCTGATAAACAGAATGTTTAAAATCATTTAGGTTCATACCATACTTCATGTTGAAATCTTCAGAACTTTTCCCTTGAGATCCAGAATGAGGTTAGGATGCCCTCAGTGAAACTTTATGTGTAAAAACAATTGTGAAAGTCTTAACCAGTGTAACAAGGCAAGGAAAGAGGAAAACTATTATAATTGGAAAATGTTTATTAACAGAGGTGGGTCGAAACACCACAAGACGCTGCCATTAAACTGTTAATATGTAAAATATTGACAATTCAAACTAGCAATCTCACAGCAAGAAAGCCAGTATAGGAAAATCAATTACATGTCTGTATTTCCACATTTTTTTTTATTTCCACAGTATCCAAATACAGTGAAGGTTAAATTGTAAAATCGTGTAAAATTAATACAGCATGGAAATACTTAATTGCTCTCAGAACCAACCTGTGATGTGTACATAGAAACACATGAACTATTATTAAGAAATTTAGGAAATCCGAAATGAATTGAGATATGTTCTGTGATAAAAGAGTCAAAGAGTGTTTTAAAAAGGTCAGTTTTCTCATGTTTGATCTATAGATTTCATTAAAAACTCAATCAAAATGAGTATGTGTGAGCAAATGGAAAAGGTCATTCTCAAATTCATACAAAAGTGCCAATAACCAAACATAGTCAAGGTGACTTTGAAGCAGAAAAGCAAAGTTAGAGGAATTGCTTTTACCAGGTAGCAAAACGTACTTCAAAGCTGTGCTGATTAAGACAGTGGATATTGGTGCAGTGATAAAGAGCAAACTGAACCAAGAGGAGAGCTCAGAAATAACACTGCCACGCACACACACGAGGATCTTTGCTTTGTAAGAACCGTGGCACCTCAGAGCAATGAAGGAAACTAATTTTCCAGTAAATGATGTTGAGTCAAATCGATAATTAGCTACAATAAAATAAAGAAAGGAAACTTGAACTCGACTTCACATCGTACCTGAAATGGTATCTGAAGAGAAAGTTAGCTTTGAGAAACTGATGGGAATAATGATAAAGCTTCTAGAAGATAACCAGCATTTGCCCAAGATTTGACGAGTTCCTAACTCCCGGTTTTAAGCATGAAACCTGTGCTGAGATTCCTGTATTGAGGGATTGCGTTAGTGTAGCAGTGCTGCTGAATCCTCACGTACAAGGTGGAGATGGGCTGTGATTTCTCTCCCCATTTTACGTATTTCATGGGAGCTGCCTGCAGAGCCTCCCCTTCCCTGTACGTCTTGCAGCAGCATCTACACAGGGTAGACTATTATTTTGCAGGAGTTGTGCTAAGTCAGGGAAACCCTGGTGGTGTAGTGGTTAAGAGCTACGGCTGCTAAACAAAGGGTCAGCAGTTCAAATCCACCAGGTGCTCCTTGGAAACTCTATGGGGCAGTTCTACTCTGTCCTGTAGGGTCGCTATGAGTCCGAGCCTCCTCGACGGCACCTAACAACAACAACCATAAGCATGAGTGTTACGTGCCACTCAAGCGGAACAAATGGAAACAAAGGCTTTCTTGGTCCTGCTTGGTTAAACACCCAGGAGACCAGGGAGCATCTGGAGAGGGACAGCGGTCCCTACAACATAAAGGGCCGAGGCAGAGTCTAGGCAGCATCACAGGTAGTACTGGGATTAGACACTAGGTCAGAAGCGGTCAGCAGGGATGGACCCCTGAGAGCCTGCAGGTCCCACAGTCTTTTATCCCCAATAGCCGAGACCTGCTCAGCTGATATGGCTCCACACGGTTGATATTTAAAGGGTGCACATCGAGTCAAAGCAGTTGACTTCATCCTGCACACCAATTGGAGGTCTAACTTCTAGGCAGTATAGGAAGGAGGAGAGATTAAACTGAAAGGTCTAGAATTAGGCATCAAAGGTTTGAGCCCTGAGTCACCACTCTCTCAGTGACGAATTCATTTTGGGCAAGTGAATGACTCTTGTTTTCACTTATCTGGCAAACAGCAGGAGTAAGCATAAGAGTGATAAGAATAATGACGGTCTCGCAGATCCACAGGGAGAAATAAGTAAGGTAAATCTTATAAACTGACTGGAACAGTCTCTATTACAAGGGGCAATCTTTGTCCTCTCCATCAATGTCGCTTCTTTTAGAACCACCCAATGACTGATGCCTCTATCTCTGTCAAGCCCCGTTTTCTGCTATCTGAAGAGAGCAGAAATATGTCCACAGGGTCCCTGGTGGTTCCTAGCACACGGGCGATAGTGAATGAAAACTTATTGTCGCATGCTTATGGGAAACCTGATTTTTCGTTTGCAATTGTACGCAGTCATTTTCTTCCTCCTCATCACTTGTGGTAGCCATGGGATTCCTGGTGGAATAAGACCCCCTAAGCTCATTCTAAAAGAGGGTGGGTTGACTTAAGGAATCCACATGTGATCACCCTAGTGAACAACGAGCAAATAAGAAAGTGACGAAAAATGTCTTTGTATCCCGTATTCAATTATGGATTGGGTATATATATGCTATACACGTAAACTTTACTATCATTACTTAGGTTTTCGAATCATAAAGTTGGCATAATTATAAAACTCATACTGATTTATATATAGTGTAATCAGACACTGACGATCTGAAAGGGCACCTCAGCCCTCAGTGCTGCACATGGGTATACTCAGCACTCGGTGCCAAGGCCACAGCACAAAATGGACTGAACTTCTCTGAATTCTGGCCTTTGGAGGAGTGCTCTAATTTTTGTAACACCAAAATACACAGATTTTTTTTTCTGTGTTTCTTTTCCTGTTCCCTTCCACCCCCAGAAGGCTGAGGCAACAGAACTGTGAACAAACAAACCTAAGTGACCAGACCGTGTAGTTCTCCTCACATAGAGTGTAAGAGGGTGCACAAATATTTCCGACCATTAGAGGGCACAAGGTGTAACCGACATAGAGTATGAGAGGGTGCACTAATATTTCTGACCATTAGAGGGCACAAGGGGTAACCGATATAGAGTAGTGGAGGGTGCACTAATATTTCTGATCATTAGAGGGCACAAGGTGTAACTGATTGAATCAGCAGAAGGAAAAAAAGAGCAAGTTGATAGAGATTTTGATATAATTGTCAGTTTTGATAGAAAATGTTTACAAATGAATTTTAAATATTGCTCCTATACTTTGATGCAGATATTAGAAGTATCTTTCGCATCAACTTGGGTGCAAAGAAGAGAGTGACAAACCAAGTCCAATGACACATGAATGAATAATGAATGGATAATGCCAGAGAAGGGATCATTCTGGGAGGTAAGGTAATAATATTTTAAAGTCCATTTCCGTAAATTGTGATATTGATTGAAATGAGAAAAATAAAATAAGCTCTTTCCAAATCCAGGCATTTTCTCTTAATATGTATTGACGATCTAACTCTTAGCACAATAGGAATAGAAAAGAATTTCCCTGATCTGATAAACAGAATGTTTAAAATCATTTAGGTTCATACCATACTTCATGTTGAAATCTTCAGAACTTTTCCCTTGAGATCCAGAATGAGGTTAGGATGCCCTCAGTGAAACTTTATGTGTAAAAACAATTGTGAAAGTCTTAACCAGTGTAACAAGGCAAGGAAAGAGGAAAACTATTATAATTGGAAAATGTTTATTAACAGAGGTGGGTCGAAACACCACAAGACGCTGCCATTAAACTGTTAATATGTAAAATATTGACAATTCAAACTAGCAATCTCACAGCAAGAAAGCCAGTATAGGAAAATCAATTACATGTCTGTATTTCCACATTTTTTTTTTATTTCCACAGTATCCAAATACAGTGAAGGTTAAATTGTAAAATCGTGTAAAATTAATACAGCATGGAAATACTTAATTGCTCTCAGAACCAACCTGTGATGTGTACATAGAAACACATGAACTATTATTAAGAAATTTAGGAAATCCGAAATGAATTGAGATATGTTCTGTGATAAAAGAGTCAAAGAGTGTTTTAAAAAGGTCAGTTTTCTCATGTTTGATCTATAGATTTCATTAAAAACTCAATCAAAATGAGTATGTGTGAGCAAATGGAAAAGGTCATTCTCAAATTCATACAAAAGTGCCAATAACCAAACATAGTCAAGGTGACTTTGAAGCAGAAAAGCAAAGTTAGAGGAATTGCTTTTACCAGGTAGCAAAACGTACTTCAAAGCTGTGCTGATTAAGACAGTGGATATTGGTGCAGTGATAAAGAGCAAACTGAACCAAGAGGAGAGCTCAGAAATAACACTGCCACGCACACACACGAGGATCTTTGCTTTGTAAGAACTGTGGCACCTCAGAGCAATGAAGGAAACTAATTTTCCAGTAAATGATGTTGAGTCAAATCGATAATTAGCTACAATAAAATAAAGAAAGGAAACTTGAACTCGACTTCACATCATACCTGAAATGGTATCTGAAGAGAAAGTTAGCTTTGAGAAACTGATGGGGATAATGATAAAGCTTCTAGAAGATAACCAGCATTTGCCCAAGATTTGACGAGTTCCTAACTCCCCGGTTTGAAGCATAAAACCTGTGCTGAGATTCCTGTATTGAGGGATTGCGTTAGTGTAGCAGTGCTGCTGAATCCTCACGTACAAGGTGGAGATGGGCTGTGATTTCTCTCCCCATTTTACGTATTTCATGGGAGCTGCCTGCAGAGCCTCCCCTTCCCTGTACGTCTTGCAGCAGCATCTACACAGGGTAGACTATTATTTTGCAGGAGTTGTGCTAAGTCAGGGAAACCCTGGTGGTGTAGTGGTTAAGAGCTACGGCTGCTAAACAAAGGGTCAGCAGTTCAAATCCACCAGGTGCTCCTTGGAAACTCTATGGGGCAGTTCTACTCTGTCCTGTAGGGTCGCTATGAGTCCGAGCCTCCTCGACGGCACCTAACAACAACAACCATAAGCATGAGTGTTATGTGCCACCCAAGTGGAACAAATGGAAATAAAGACTTTCTTGGTCCTGCTTGGTTAAACACCCAGGAGACCAGGGAGCATCTGGAGAGGGACAGCGGTTCTTACAACATAAAGGGCCGAGGCAGAGTCTAGGCAGCATCACAGGTAGTACTGGGATTAGACACTAGGTCAGAAGTGGTCAGAAGGGATGGACCCCTGGGAGCCTGCAGGTCCCTCAGTCTTTTATCCCCAATAGCCGAGACCTGCTCAGCTGATATGGCTCCACACGGTTGATATTTAAAGGGTGCACATCGAGTCAAAGCAGTTGACTTCATCCTGCACACCAATTGGAGGTCTAACTTCTAGGCAGTATAGGAAGGAGGAGAGATTAAACTGAAAGGTCTAGAATTAGGCATCAAAGGTTTGAGCCCTGAGTCACCACTCTCTCAGTGACGAATTCATTTTGGGCAAGTGAATGACTCTTGTTTTCACTTATCTGGCAAACAGCAGGAGTAAGCATAAGAGTGATAAGAATAATGACGGTCTCGCAGATCCACAGGGAGAAATAAGTAAGGTAAATCTTATAAACTGACTGGAACAGTCTCTATTACAAGGGGCAATCTTTGTCCTCTCCATCAATGTCGCTTCTTTTAGAACCACCCAATGACTGATGCCTCTATCTCTGTCAAGCCCCGTTTTCTGCTATCTGAAGAGAGCAGAAATATGTCCACAGGGTCCCTGGTGGTTCCTAGCACACGGGCGATAGTGAATGAAAACTTATTGTCGCATGCTTATGGGAAACCTGATTTTTCGTTTGCAATTGTACGCAGTCATTTTCTTCCTCCTCATCACTTGTGGTAGCCATGGGATTCCTGGTGGAATAAGACCCCCTAAGCTCATTCTAAAAGAGGGTGGGTTGACTTAAGGAATCCACATGTGATCACCCTAGTGAACAACGAGCAAATAAGAAAGTGACGAAAAATGTCTTTGTATCCCGTATTCAATTATGGATTGGGTATATATATGGTATACACGTAAACTTTACTATCATTACTTTGGTTTTCGAATCATAAAGTTGGCATAATTATAAAACTCATACTGATTTATATATAGTGTAATCAGACACTGACGATCTGAAAGGGCACCTCAGCCCTCAGTGCTGCACATGGGTATACTCAGCACTCGGTGCCAAGGCCACAGCACAAAATGGACTGAACTTCTCTGAATTCTGGCCTTTGGAGGAGTGCTCTAATTTTTGTAACACCAAAATACACAGATTTTTTTTCTGTATTTCTTTTCCTGTTCCCTTCCACCCCCAGAAGGCTGAGGCAACAGAACTGTGAACAAACAAACCTAAGTGACCAGACCGTGTAGTTCTCCTCACATAGAGTGTAAGAGGGTGCACAAATATTTCTGACCATTAGAGGGCACAAGGTGTACCCGACATAGGGTATGAGAGGGTGCACTAATATTTCTGACCATTAGAGGGCACAAGGGGTTAACCGATATAGAGTAGTGGAGGGTGCACTAATATTTCTGATCATTAGAGGGCACAAGGTGTAACTGATTGAATCAGCAGAAGGGAAAAAAAGAGCAAGTTGATAGAGATTTTGATATAATTGTCAGTTTTGATAGAAAATGTTTACAAATGAATTTTAAATATTGCTCCTATACTTTGATGCAGATATTAGAAGTATCTTTCGCATCAACTTGGGTGCAAAGAAGAGAGTGACAAACCAAGTCCAATGACACATGAATGAATAACGAATGGATAATGCCAGAGAAGGGATCATTCTGGGAGGTAAGGTAATAATATTTTAAAGTCCATTTCCGTAAATTGTGATATTGATTGAAATGAGAAAAATAAAATAAGCTCTTTCCAAATCCAGGCATTTTCTCTTAATATGTATTGACGATCTAACTCTTAGCACAATAGGAATAGAAAAGAATTTCCCTGATCTGATAAACGGAATGTTTAAAATCATTTAGGTTCATACCATACTTCATGTTGAAATCTTCAGAACTTTTCCCTTGAGATCCAGAATGAGGTTAGGATGCCCTCAGTGAAACTTTATGTGTAAAAACAATTGTGAAAGTCTTAACCAGTGTAACAAGGCAAGGAAAGAGGAAAACTATTATAATTGGAAAATGTTTATTAACAGAGGTGGGTCGAAACACCACAAGACGCTGCCATTAAACTGTTAATATGTAAAATATTGACAATTCAAACTAGCAATCTCACAGCAAGAAAGCCAGTATAGGAAAATCAATTACATGTCTGTATTTCCACATTTTTTTTATTTCCACAGTATCCAAATACAGTGAAGGTTAAATTGTAAAATCGTGTAAAATTAATACAGCATGGAAATACTTAATTGCTCTCAGAACCAACCTGTGGTGTGTACATAGAAACACATGAACTATTATTAAGAAATTTAGGAAATCCGAAATGAATTGAGATATGTTCTGTGATAAAAGAGTCAAAGAGTGTTTTAAAAAGGTCAGTTTTCTCATGTTTGATCTATAGATTTCATTAAAAACTCAATCAAAATGAGTATGTGTGAGCAAATGGAAAAGGTCATTCTCAAATTCATACAAAAGTGCCAATAACCAAACATAGTCAAGGTGACTTTGAAGCAGAAAAGCAAAGTTAGAGGAATTGCTTTTACCAGGTAGCAAAACGTACTTCAAAGCTGTGCTGATTAAGACAGTGGATATTGGTGCAGTGATAAAGAGCAAACTGAACCAAGAGGAGAGCTCAGAAATAACACTGCCACGCACACACACGAGGATCTTTGCTTTGTAAGAACTGTGGCACCTCAGAGCAATGAAGGAAACTAATTTTCCAGTAAATGATGTTGAGTCAAATCGATAATTAGCTACAATAAAATAAAGAAAGGAAACTTGAACTCGACTTCACATCATACCTGAAATGGTATCTGAAGAGAAAGTTAGCTTTGAGAAACTGATGGGGATAATGATAAAGCTTCTAGAAGATAACCAGCATTTGCCCAAGATTTGACGAGTTCCTAACTCCCCGGTTTGAAGCATAAAACCTGTGCTGAGATTCCTGTATTGAGGGATTGCGTTAGTGTAGCAGTGCTGCTGAATCCTCACGTACAAGGTGGAGATGGGCTGTGATTTCTCTCCCCATTTTACGTATTTCATGGGAGCTGCCTGCAGAGCCTCCCCTTCCCTGTACGTCTTGCAGCAGCATCTACACAGGGTAGACTATTATTTTGCAGGAGTTGTGCTAAGTCAGGGAAACCCTGGTGGTGTAGTGGTTAAGAGCTACGGCTGCTAAACAAAGGGTCAGCAGTTCAAATCCACCAGGTGCTCCTTGGAAACTCTATGGGGCAGTTCTACTCTGTCCTGTAGGGTCGCTATGAGTCCGAGCCTCCTCGACGGCACCTAACAACAACAACCATAAGCATGAGTGTTACGTGCCACTCAAGCGGAACAAATGGAAACAAAGGCTTTCTTGGTCCTGCTTGGTTAAACACCCAGGAGACCAGGGAGCATCTGGAGAGGGACAGCGGTCCCTACAACATAAAGGGCCGAGGCAGAGTCTAGGCAGCATCACAGGTAGTACTGGGATTAGACACTAGGTCAGAAGCGGTCAGCAGGGATGGACCCCTGAGAGCCTGCAGGTCCCACAGTCTTTTATCCCCAATAGCCGAGACCTGCTCAGCTGATATGGCTCCACACGGTTGATATTTAAAGGGTGCACATCGAGTCAAAGCAGCTGACTTCATCCTGCACACCAATTGGAGGTCTAACTTCTAGGCAGTATAGGAAGGAGGAGAGATTAAACTGAAAGGTCTAGAATTAGGCATCAAAGGTTTGAGCCCTGAGTCACCACTCTCTCAGTGACGAATTCATTTTGGGCAAGTGAATGACTCTTGTTTTCACTTATCTGGCAAACAGCAGGAGTAAGCATAAGAGTGATAAGAATAATGACGGTCTCGCAGATCCACAGGGAGAAATAAGTAAGGTAAATCTTATAAACTGACTGGAACAGTCTCTATTACAAGGGGCAATCTTTGTCCTCTCCATCAATGTCGCTTCTTTTAGAACCACCCAATGACTGATGCCTCTATCTCTGTCAAGCCCCGTTTTCTGCTATCTGAAGAGAGCAGAAATATGTCCACAGGGTCCCTGGTGGTTCCTAGCACACGGGCGATAGTGAATGAAAACTTATTGTCGCATGCTTATGGGAAACCTGACTTTTCGTTTGCAATTGTACGCAGTCATTTTCTTCCTCCTCATCACTTGTGGTAGCCATGGGATTCCTGGTGGAATAAGACCCCCTAAGCTCATTCTAAAAGAGGGTGGGTTGACTTAAGGAATCCACATGTGATCACCCTAGTGAACAACGAGCAAATAAGAAAGTGACGAAAAATGTCTTTGTATCCCGTATTCAATTATGGATTGGGTATATATATGCTATACACGTAAACTTTACTATCATTACTTAGGTTTTCGAATCATAAAGTTGGCATAATTATAAAACTCATACTGATTTATATATAGTGTAATCAGACACTGACGATCTGAAAGGGCACCTCAGCCCTCAGTGCTGCACATGGGTATACTCAGCACTCGGTGCCAAGGCCACAGCACAAAATGGACTGAACTTCTCTGAATTCTGGCCTTTGGAGGAGTGCTCTAATTTTTGTAACACCAAAATACACAGATTTTTTTTCTGTGTTTCTTTTCCTGTTCCCTTCCACCCCCAGAAGGCTGAGGCAACAGAACTGTGAACAAACAAACCTAAGTGACCAGACCGTGTAGTTCTCCTCACATAGAGTGTAAGAGGGTGCACAAATATTTCTGACCATTAGAGGGCACAAGGTGTAACCGACATAGGGTATGAGAGGGTGCACTAATATTTCTGACCATTAGAGGGCACAAGGGGTAACCGATATAGAGTAGTGGAGGGTGCACTAATATTTCTGATCATTAGAGGGCACAAGGTGTAACTGATTGAATCAGCAGAAGGGAAAAAAAGAGCAAGTTGATAGAGATTTTGATATAATTGTCAGTTTTGATAGAAAATGTTTACAAATGAATTTTAAATATTGCTCCTATACTTTGATGCAGATATTAGAAGTATCTTTCGCATCAACTTGGGTGCAAAGAAGAGAGTGACAAACCAAGCCCAATGACACATGGATGAATAATGAATGGATAATGCCAGAGAAGGGATCATTCTGGGAGGTAAGGTAATAATATTTTAAAGTCCATTTCCGTAAATTGTGATATTGATTGAAATGAGAAAAATAAAATAAGCTCTTTCCAAATCCAGGCATTTTCTCTTAATATGTATTGACGATCTAACTCTTAGCACAATAGGAATAGAAAAGAATTTCCCTGATCTGATAAACAGAATGTTTAAAATCATTTAGGTTCATACCATACTTCATGTTGAAATCTTCAGAACTTTTCCCTTGAGATCCAGAATGAGGTTAGGATGCCCTCAGTGAAACTTTATGTGTAAAAACAATTGTGAAAGTCTTAACCAGTGTAACAAGGCAAGGAAAGAGGAAAACTATTATAATTGGAAAATGTTTATTAACAGAGGTGGGTCGAAACACCACAAGACGCTGCCATTAAACTGTTAATATGTAAAATATTGACAATTCAAACTAGCAATCTCACAGCAAGAAAGCCAGTATAGGAAAATCAATTACATGTCTGTATTTCCACATTTTTTTTTATTTCCACAGTATCCAAATACAGTGAAGGTTAAATTGTAAAATCGTGTAAAATTAATACAGCATGGAAATACTTAATTGCTCTCAGAACCAACCTGTGGTGTGTACATAGAAACACATGAACTATTATTAAGAAATTTAGGAAATCCGAAATGAATTGAGATATGTTCTGTGATAAAAGAGTCAAAGAGTGTTTTAAAAAGGTCAGTTTTCTCATGTTTGATCTATAGATTTCATTAAAAACTCAATCAAAATGAGTATGTGTGAGCAAATGGAAAAGGTCATTCTCAAATTCATACAAAAGTGCCAATAACCAAACATAGTCAAGGTGACTTTGAAGCAGAAAAGCAAAGTTAGAGGAATTGCTTTTACCAGGTAGCAAAACGTACTTCAAAGCTGTGCTGATTAAGACAGTGGATATTGGTGCAGTGATAAAGAGCAAACTGAACCAAGAGAAGAGCTCAGAAATAACACTGCCACGCACACACACGAGGATCTTTGCTTTGTAAGAACTGTGGCACCTCAGAGCAATGAAGGAAACTAATTTTCCAGTAAATGATGTTGAGTCAAATCGATAATTAGCTACAATAAAATAAAGAAAGGAAACTTGAACTCGACTTCACATCATACCTGAAATGGTATCTGAAGAGAAAGTTAGCTTTGAGAAACTGATGGGAATAATGAGAAAGGTTCTAGAAGATAACCAGCATTTGCCCAAGATTTGACGAGTTCCTAACTCCCCGGTTTGAAGCATAAAACCTGTGCTGAGATTCCTGTATTGAGGGATTGCGTTAGTGTAGCAGTGCTGCTGAATCCTCACGTACAAGGTGGAGATGGGCTGTGATTTCTCTCCCCATTTTACGTATTTCATGGGAGCTGCCTGCAGAGCCTCCCCTTCCCTGTACGTCTTGCAGCAGCATCTACACAGGGTAGACTATTATTTTGCAGGAGTTGTGCTAAGTCAGGGAAACCCTGGTGGTGTAGTGGTTAAGAGCTACGGCTGCTAAACAAAGGGTCAGCAGTTCAAATCCACCAGGTGCTCCTTGGAAACTCTATGGGGCAGTTCTACTCTGTCCTGTAGGGTCGCTATGAGTCCGAGCCTCCTCGACGGCACCTAACAACAACAACCATAAGCATGAGTGTTACGTGCCACTCAAGCGGAACAAATGGAAACAAAGGCTTTCTTGGTCCTGCTTGGTTAAACACCCAGGAGACCAGGGAGCATCTGGAGAGGGACAGCGGTCCCTACAACATAAAGGGCCGAGGCAGAGTCTAGGCAGCATCACAGGTAGTACTGGGATTAGACACTAGGTCAGAAGCGGTCAGCAGGGATGGACCCCTGAGAGCCTGCAGGTCCCACAGTCTTTTATCCCCAATAGCCGAGACCTGCTCAGCTGATATGGCTCCACACGGTTGATATTTAAAGGGTGCACATCGAGTCAAAGCAGTTGACTTCATCCTGCACACCAGTTGGAGGTCTAACTTCTAGGCAGTATAGGAAGGAGGAGAGATTAAACTGAAAGGTCTAGAATTAGGCATCAAAGGTTTGAGCCCTGAGTCACCACTCTCTCAGTGACGAATTCATTTTGGGCAAGTGAATGACTCTTGTTTTCACTTATCTGGCAAACAGCAGGAGTAAGCATAAGAGTGATAAGAATAATGACGGTCTCGCAGATCCACAGGGAGAAATAAGTAAGGTAAATCTTATAAACTGACTGGAACAGTCTCTATTACAAGGGGCAATCTTTGTCCTCTCCATCAATGTCGCTTCTTTTAGAACCACCCAATGACTGATGCCTCTATCTCTGTCAAGCCCCGTTTTCTGCTATCTGAAGAGAGCAGAAATATGTCCACAGGGTCCCTGGTGGTTCCTAGCACACGGGCGATAGTGAATGAAAACTTATTGTCGCATGCTTATGGGAAACCTGATTTTTCGTTTGCAATTGTACGCAGTCATTTTCTTCCTCCTCATCACTTGTGGTAGCCATGGGATTCCTGGTGGAATAAGACCCCCTAAGCTCATTCTAAAAGAGGGTGGGTTGACTTAAGGAATCCACATGTGATCACCCTAGTGAACAACGAGCAAATAAGAAAGTGACGAAAAATGTCTTTGTATCCCGTATTCAATTATGGATTGGGTATATATATGCTATACACGTAAACTTTACTATCATGACTTAGGTTTTCGAATCATAAAGTTGGCATAATTATAAAACTCATACTGATTTATATATAGTGTAATCAGACACTGACGATCTGAAAGGGCACCTCAGCCCTCAGTGCTGCACATGGGTATACTCAGCACTCGGTGCCAAGGCCACAGCACAAAATGGACTGAACTTCTCTGAATTCTGGCCTTTGGAGGAGTGCTCTAATTTTTGTAACACCAAAATACACAGATTTTTTTTTCTGTGTTTCTTTTCCTGTTCCCTTCCACCCCCAGAAGGCTGAGGCAACAGAACTGTGAACAAACAAACCTAAGTGACCAGACCGTGTAGTTCTCCTCACATAGAGTGTAAGAGGGTGCACAAATATTTCTGACCATTAGAGGGCACAAGGTGTAACCGACATAGGGTATGAGAGGGTGCACTAATATTTCTGACCATTAGAGGGCACAAGGGGTAACCGATATAGAGTAGTGGAGGGTGCACTAATATTTCTGATCATTAGAGGGCACAAGGTGTAACTGATTGAATCAGCAGAAGGGAAAAAAAGAGCAAGTTGATAGAGATTTTGATATAATTGTCAGTTTTGATAGAAAATGTTTACAAATGAATTTTAAATATTGCTCCTATACTTTGATGCAGATATTAGAAGTATCTTTCGCATCAACTTGGGTGCAAAGAAGAGAGTGACAAACCAAGTCCAATGACACATGAATGAATAATGAATGGATAATGCCAGAGAAGGGATCATTCTGGGAGGTAAGGTAATAATATTTTAAAGTCCATTTCCGTAAATTGTGATATTGATTGAAATGAGAAAAATAAAATAAGCTCTTTCCAAATCCAGGCATTTTCTCTTAATATGTATTGACGATCTAACTCTTAGCACAATAGGAATAGAAAAGAATTTCCCTGATCTGATAAACAGAATGTTTAAAATCATTTAGGTTCATACCATACTTCATGTTGAAATCTTCAGAACTTTTCCCTTGAGATCCAGAATGAGGTTAGGATGCCCTCAGTGAAACTTTATGTGTAAAAACAATTGTGAAAGTCTTAACCAGTGTAACAAGGCAAGGAAAGAGGAAAACTATTATAATTGGAAAATGTTTATTAACAGAGGTGGGTCGAAACACCACAAGACGCTGCCATTAAACTGTTAATATGTAAAATATTGACAATTCAAACTAGCAATCTCACAGCAAGAAAGCCAGTATAGGAAAATCAATTACATGTCTGTATTTCCACATTTTTTTTTATTTCCACAGTATCCAAATACAGTGAAGGTTAAATTGTAAAATCGTGTAAAATTAATACAGCATGGAAATACTTAATTGCTCTCAGAACCAACCTGTGATGTGTACATAGAAACACATGAACTATTATTAAGAAATTTAGGAAATCCGAAATGAATTGAGATATGTTCTGTGATAAAAGAGTCAAAGAGTGTTTTAAAAAGGTCAGTTTTCTCATGTTTGATCTATAGATTTCATTAAAAACTCAATCAAAATGAGTATGTGTGAGCAAATGGAAAAGGTCATTCTCAAATTCATACAAAAGTGCCAATAACCAAACATAGTCAAGGTGACTTTGAAGCAGAAAAGCAAAGTTAGAGGAATTGCTTTTACCAGGTAGCAAAACGTACTTCAAAGCTGTGCTGATTAAGACAGTGGATATTGGTGCAGTGATAAAGAGCAAACTGAACCAAGAGAAGAGCTCAGAAATAACACTGCCACGCACACACACGAGGATCTTTGCTTTGTAAGAACTGTGGCACCTCAGAGCAATGAAGGAAACTAATTTTCCAGTAAATGATGTTGAGTCAAATCGATAATTAGCTACAATAAAATAAAGAAAGGAAACTTGAACTCGACTTCACATCATACCTGAAATGGTATCTGAAGAGAAAGTTAGCTTTGAGAAACTGATGGGAATAATGAGAAAGCTTCTAGAAGATAACCAGCATTTGCCCAAGATTTGACGAGTTCCTAACTCCCCGGTTTGAAGCATAAAACCTGTGCTGAGATTCCTGTATTGAGGGATTGCGTTAGTGTAGCAGTGCTGCTGAATCCTCACGTACAAGGTGGAGATGGGCTGTGATTTCTCTCCCCATTTTACGTATTTCATGGGAGCTGCCTGCAGAGCCTCCCCTTCCCTGTACGTCTTGCAGCAGCATCTACACAGGGTAGACTATTATTTTGCAGGAGTTGTGCTAAGTCAGGGAAACCCTGGTGGTGTAGTGGTTAAGAGCTACGGCTGCTAAACAAAGGGTCAGCAGTTCAAATCCACCAGGTGCTCCTTGGAAACTCTATGGGGCAGTTCTACTCTGTCCTGTAGGGTCGCTATGAGTCCGAGCCTCCTCGACGGCACCTAACAACAACAACCATAAGCATGAGTGTTACGTGCCACTCAAGCGGAACAAATGGAAACAAAGGCTTTCTTGGTCCTGCTTGGTTAAACACCCAGGAGACCAGGGAGCATCTGGAGAGGGACAGCGGTCCCTACAACATAAAGGGCCGAGGCAGAGTCTAGGCAGCATCACAGGTAGTACTGGGATTAGACACTAGGTCAGAAGCGGTCAGCAGGGATGGACCCCTGAGAGCCTGCAGGTCCCACAGTCTTTTATCCCCAATAGCCGAGACCTGCTCAGCTGATATGGCTCCACACGGTTGATATTTAAAGGGTGCACATCGAGTCAAAGCAGTTGACTTCATCCTGCACACCAGTTGGAGGTCTAACTTCTAGGCAGTATAGGAAGGAGGAGAGATTAAACTGAAAGGTCTAGAATTAGGCATCAAAGGTTTGAGCCCTGAGTCACCACTCTCTCAGTGACGAATTCATTTTGGGCAAGTGAATGACTCTTGTTTTCACTTATCTGGCAAACAGCAGGAGTAAGCATAAGAGTGATAAGAATAATGACGGTCTCGCAGATCCACAGGGAGAAATAAGTAAGGTAAATCTTATAAACTGACTGGAACAGTCTCTATTACAAGGGGCAATCTTTGTCCTCTCCATCAATGTCGCTTCTTTTAGAACCACCCAATGACTGATGCCTCTATCTCTGTCAAGCCCCGTTTTCTGCTATCTGAAGAGAGCAGAAATATGTCCACAGGGTCCCTGGTGGTTCCTAGCACACGGGCGATAGTGAATGAAAACTTATTGTCGCATGCTTATGGGAAACCTGATTTTTCGTTTGCAATTGTACGCAGTCATTTTCTTCCTCCTCATCACTTGTGGTAGCCATGGGATTCCTGGTGGAATAAGACCCCCTAAGCTCATTCTAAAAGAGGGTGGGTTGACTTAAGGAATCCACATGTGATCACCCTAGTGAACAACGAGCAAATAAGAAAGTGACGAAAAATGTCTTTGTATCCCGTATTCAATTATGGATTGGGTATATATATGCTATACACGTAAACTTTACTGTCATGACTTAGGTTTTCGAATCATAAAGTTGGCATAATTATAAAACTCATACTGATTTATATATAGTGTAATCAGACACTGACGATCTGAAAGGGCACCTCAGCCCTCAGTGCTGCACATGGGTATACTCAGCACTCGGTGCCAAGGCCACAGCACAAAATGGACTGAACTTCTCTGAATTCTGGCCTTTGGAGGAGTGCTCTAATTTTTGTAACACCAAAATACACAGATTTTTTTTTCTGTGTTTCTTTTCCTGTTCCCTTCCACCCCCAGAAGGCTGAGGCAACAGAACTGTGAACAAACAAACCTAAGTGACCAGACCGTGTAGTTCTCCTCACATAGAGTGTAAGAGGGTGCACAAATATTTCTGACCATTAGAGGGCACAAGGTGTAACCGACATAGGGTATGAGAGGGTGCACTAATATTTCTGACCATTAGAGGGCACAAGGGGTAACCGATATAGAGTAGTGGAGGGTGCACTAATATTTCTGATCATTAGAGGGCACAAGGTGTAACTGATTGAATCAGCAGAAGGGAAAAAAAGAGCAAGTTGATAGAGATTTTGATATAATTGTCAGTTTTGATAGAAAATGTTTACAAATGAATTTTAAATATTGCTCCTATACTTTGATGCAGATATTAGAAGTATCTTTCGCATCAACTTGGGTGCAAAGAAGAGAGTGACAAACCAAGTCCAATGACACATGAATGAATAATGAATGGATAATGCCAGAGAAGGGATCATTCTGGGAGGTAAGGTAATAATATTTTAAAGTCCATTTCCGTAAATTGTGATATTGATTGAAATGAGAAAAATAAAATAAGCTCTTTCCAAATCCAGGCATTTTCTCTTAATATGTATTGACGATCTAACTCTTAGCACAATAGGAATAGAAAAGAATTTCCCTGATCTGATAAACAGAATGTTTAAAATCATTTAGGTTCATACCATACTTCATGTTGAAATCTTCAGAACTTTTCCCTTGAGATCCAGAATGAGGTTAGGATGCCCTCAGTGAAACTTTATGTGTAAAAACAATTGTGAAAGTCTTAACCAGTGTAACAAGGCAAGGAAAGAGGAAAACTATTATAATTGGAAAATGTTTATTAACAGAGGTGGGTCGAAACACCACAAGACGCTGCCATTAAACTGTTAATATGTAAAATATTGACAATTCAAACTAGCAATCTCACAGCAAGAAAGCCAGTATAGGAAAATCAATTACATGTCTGTATTTCCACATTTTTTTTTATTTCCACAGTATCCAAATACAGTGAAGGTTAAATTGTAAAATCGTGTAAAATTAATACAGCATGGAAATACTTAATTGCTCTCAGAACCAACCTGTGATGTGTACATAGAAACACATGAACTATTATTAAGAAATTTAGGAAATCCGAAATGAATTGAGATATGTTCTGTGATAAAAGAGTCAAAGAGTGTTTTAAAAAGGTCAGTTTTCTCATGTTTGATCTATAGATTTCATTAAAAACTCAATCAAAATGAGTATGTGTGAGCAAATGGAAAAGGTCATTCTCAAATTCATACAAAAGTGCCAATAACCAAACATAGTCAAGGTGACTTTGAAGCAGAAAAGCAAAGTTAGAGGAATTGCTTTTACCAGGTAGCAAAACGTACTTCAAAGCTGTGCTGATTAAGACAGTGGATATTGGTGCAGTGATAAAGAGCAAACTGAACCAAGAGAAGAGCTCAGAAATAACACTGCCACGCACACACACGAGGATCTTTGCTTTGTAAGAACTGTGGCACCTCAGAGCAATGAAGGAAACTAATTTTCCAGTAAATGATGTTGAGTCAAATCGATAATTAGCTACAATAAAATAAAGAAAGGAAACTTGAACTCGACTTCACATCATACCTGAAATGGTATCTGAAGAGAAAGTTAGCTTTGAGAAACTGATGGGAATAATGAGAAAGCTTCTAGAAGATAACCAGCATTTGCCCAAGATTTGACGAGTTCCTAACTCCCCGGTTTGAAGCATAAAACCTGTGCTGAGATTCCTGTATTGAGGGATTGCGTTAGTGTAGCAGTGCTGCTGAATCCTCACGTACAAGGTGGAGATGGGCTGTGATTTCTCTCCCCATTTTACGTATTTCATGGGAGCTGCCTGCAGAGCCTCCCCTTCCCTGTACGTCTTGCAGCAGCATCTACACAGGGTAGACTATTATTTTGCAGGAGTTGTGCTAAGTCAGGGAAACCCTGGTGGTGTAGTGGTTAAGAGCTACGGCTGCTAAACAAAGGGTCAGCAGTTCAAATCCACCAGGTGCTCCTTGGAAACTCTATGGGGCAGTTCTACTCTGTCCTGTAGGGTCGCTATGAGTCCGAGCCTCCTCGACGGCACCTAACAACAACAACCATAAGCATGAGTGTTACGTGCCACTCAAGCGGAACAAATGGAAACAAAGGCTTTCTTGGTCCTGCTTGGTTAAACACCCAGGAGACCAGGGAGCATCTGGAGAGGGACAGCGGTTCCTACAACATAAAGGGCCGAGGCAGAGTCTAGGCAGCATCACAAGTAGTACTGGGATTAGACACTAGGTCAGAAGCGGTCAGCAGGGATGGACCCCTGAGAGCCTGCAGGTCCCACAGTCTTTTATCCCCAATAGCCGAGACCTGCTCAGCTGATATGGCTCCACACGGTTGATATTTAAAGGGTGCACATCGAGTCAAAGCAGTTGACTTCATCCTGCACACCAATTGGAGGTCTAACTTCTAGGCAGTATAGGAAGGAGGAGAGATTAAACTGAAAGGTCTAGAATTAGGCATCAAAGCTTTGAGCCCTGAGTCACCACTCTCTCAGTGACGAATTCATTTTGGGCAAGTGAATGACTCTTGTTTTCACTTATCTGGCAAACAGCAGGAGTAAGCATAAGAGTGATAAGAATAATGACGGTCTCGCAGATCCACAGGGAGAAATAAGTAAGGTAAATCTTATAAACTGACTGGAACAGTCTCTATTACAAGGGGCAATCTTTGTCCTCTCCATCAATGTCGCTTCTTTTAGAACCACCCAATGACTGATGCCTCTATCTCTGTCAAGCCCCGTTTTCTGCTATCTGAAGAGAGCAGAAATATGTCCACAGGGTCCCTGGTGGTTCCTAGCACACGGGCGATAGTGAATGAAAACTTATTGTCGCATGCTTATGGGAAACCTGATTTTTCGTTTGCAATTGTACGCAGTCATTTTCTTCCTCCTCATCACTTGTGGTAGCCATGGGATTCCTGGTGGAATAAGACCCCCTAAGCTCATTCTAAAAGAGGGTGGGTTGACTTAAGGAATCCACATGTGATCACCCTAGTGAACAACGAGCAAATAAGAAAGTGACGAAAAATGTCTTTGTATCCCGTATTCAATTATGGATTGGGTATATATATGCTATACACGTAAACTTTACTGTCATGACTTAGGTTTTCGAATCATAAAGTTGGCATAATTATAAAACTCATACTGATTTATATATAGTGTAATCAGACACTGACGATCTGAAAGGGCACCTCAGCCCTCAGTGCTGCACATGGGTATACTCAGCACTCGGTGCCAAGGCCACAGCACAAAATGGACTGAACTTCTCTGAATTCTGGCCTTTGGAGGAGTGCTCTAATTTTTGTAACACCAAAATACACAGATTTTTTTTTCTGTGTTTCTTTTCCTGTTCCCTTCCACCCCCAGAAGGCTGAGGCAACAGAACTGTGAACAAACAAACCTAAGTGACCAGACCGTGTAGTTCTCCTCACATAGAGTGTAAGAGGGTGCACAAATATTTCTGACCATTAGAGGGCACAAGGTGTAACCGACATAGGGTATGAGAGGGTGCACTAATATTTCTGACCATTAGAGGGCACAAGGGGTAACCGATATAGAGTAGTGGAGGGTGCACTAATATTTCTGATCATTAGAGGGCACAAGGTGTAACTGATTGAATCAGCAGAAGGGAAAAAAAGAGCAAGTTGATAGAGATTTTGATATAATTGTCAGTTTTGATAGAAAATGTTTACAAATGAATTTTAAATATTGCTCCTATACTTTGATGCAGATATTAGAAGTATCTTTCGCATCAACTTGGGTGCAAAGAAGAGAGTGACAAACCAAGTCCAATGACACATGAATGAATAATGAATGGATAATGCCAGAGAAGGGATCATTCTGGGAGGTAAGGTAATAATATTTTAAAGTCCATTTCCGTAAATTGTGATATTGATTGAAATGAGAAAAATAAAATAAGCTCTTTCCAAATCCAGGCATTTTCTCTTAATATGTATTGACGATCTAACTCTTAGCACAATAGGAATAGAAAAGAATTTCCCTGATCTGATAAACAGAATGTTTAAAATCATTTAGGTTCATACCATACTTCATGTTGAAATCTTCAGAACTTTTCCCTTGAGATCCAGAATGAGGTTAGGATGCCCTCAGTGAAACTTTATGTGTAAAAACAATTGTGAAAGTCTTAACCAGTGTAACAAGGCAAGGAAAGAGGAAAACTATTATAATTGGAAAATGTTTATTAACAGAGGTGGGTCGAAACACCACAAGACGCTGCCATTAAACTGTTAATATGTAAAATATTGACAATTCAAACTAGCAATCTCACAGCAAGAAAGCCAGTATAGGAAAATCAATTACATGTCTGTATTTCCACATTTTTTTTTATTTCCACAGTATCCAAATACAGTGAAGGTTAAATTGTAAAATCGTGTAAAATTAATACAGCATGGAAATACTTAATTGCTCTCAGAACCAACCTGTGATGTGTACATAGAAACACATGAACTATTATTAAGAAATTTAGGAAATCCGAAATGAATTGAGATATGTTCTGTGATAAAAGAGTCAAAGAGTGTTTTAAAAAGGTCAGTTTTCTCATGTTTGATCTATAGATTTCATTAAAAACTCAATCAAAATGAGTATGTGTGAGCAAATGGAAAAGGTCATTCTCAAATTCATACAAAAGTGCCAATAACCAAACATAGTCAAGGTGACTTTGAAGCAGAAAAGCAAAGTTAGAGGAATTGCTTTTACCAGGTAGCAAAACGTACTTCAAAGCTGTGCTGATTAAGACAGTGGATATTGGTGCAGTGATAAAGAGCAAACTGAACCAAGAGAAGAGCTCAGAAATAACACTGCCACGCACACACACGAGGATCTTTGCTTTGTAAGAACTGTGGCACCTCAGAGCAATGAAGGAAACTAATTTTCCAGTAAATGATGTTGAGTCAAATCGATAATTAGCTACAATAAAATAAAGAAAGGAAACTTGAACTCGACTTCACATCATACCTGAAATGGTATCTGAAGAGAAAGTTAGCTTTGAGAAACTGATGGGAATAATGAGAAAGCTTCTAGAAGATAACCAGCATTTGCCCAAGATTTGACGAGTTCCTAACTCCCCGGTTTGAAGCATAAAACCTGTGCTGAGATTCCTGTATTGAGGGATTGCGTTAGTGTAGCAGTGCTGCTGAATCCTCACGTACAAGGTGGAGATGGGCTGTGATTTCTCTCCCCATTTTACGTATTTCATGGGAGCTGCCTGCAGAGCCTCCCCTTCCCTGTACGTCTTGCAGCAGCATCTACACAGGGTAGACTATTATTTTGCAGGAGTTGTGCTAAGTCAGGGAAACCCTGGTGGTGTAGTGGTTAAGAGCTACGGCTGCTAAACAAAGGGTCAGCAGTTCAAATCCACCAGGTGCTCCTTGGAAACTCTATGGGGCAGTTCTACTCTGTCCTGTAGGGTCGCTATGAGTCCGAGCCTCCTCGACGGCACCTAACAACAACAACCATAAGCATGAGTGTTACGTGCCACTCAAGCGGAACAAATGGAAACAAAGGCTTTCTTGGTCCTGCTTGGTTAAACACCCAGGAGACCAGGGAGCATCTGGAGAGGGACAGCGGTTCCTACAACATAAAGGGCCGAGGCAGAGTCTAGGCAGCATCACAAGTAGTACTGGGATTAGACACTAGGTCAGAAGCGGTCAGCAGGGATGGACCCCTGAGAGCCTGCAGGTCCCACAGTCTTTTATCCCCAATAGCCGAGACCTGCTCAGCTGATATGGCTCCACACGGTTGATATTTAAAGGGTGCACATCGAGTCAAAGCAGTTGACTTCATCCTGCACACCAATTGGAGGTCTAACTTCTAGGCAGTATAGGAAGGAGGAGAGATTAAACTGAAAGGTCTAGAATTAGGCATCAAAGCTTTGAGCCCTGAGTCACCACTCTCTCAGTGACGAATTCATTTTGGGCAAGTGAATGACTCTTGTTTTCACTTATCTGGCAAACAGCAGGAGTAAGCATAAGAGTGATAAGAATAATGACGGTCTCGCAGATCCACAGGGAGAAATAAGTAAGGTAAATCTTATAAACTGACTGGAACAGTCTCTATTACAAGGGGCAATCTTTGTCCTCTCCATCAATGTCGCTTCTTTTAGAACCACCCAATGACTGATGCCTCTATCTCTGTCAAGCCCCGTTTTCTGCTATCTGAAGAGAGCAGAAATATGTCCACAGGGTCCCTGGTGGTTCCTAGCACACGGGCGATAGTGAATGAAAACTTATTGTCGCATGCTTATGGGAAACCTGATTTTTCGTTTGCAATTGTACGCAGTCATTTTCTTCCTCCTCATCACTTGTGGTAGCCATGGGATTCCTGGTGGAATAAGACCCCCTAAGCTCATTCTAAAAGAGGGTGGGTTGACTTAAGGAATCCACATGTGATCACCCTAGTGAACAACGAGCAAATAAGAAAGTGACGAAAAATGTCTTTGTATCCCGTATTCAATTATGGATTGGGTATATATATGCTATACACGTAAACTTTACTGTCATGACTTAGGTTTTCGAATCATAAAGTTGGCATAATTATAAAACTCATACTGATTTATATATAGTGTAATCAGACACTGACGATCTGAAAGGGCACCTCAGCCCTCAGTGCTGCACATGGGTATACTCAGCACTCGGTGCCAAGGCCACAGCACAAAATGGACTGAACTTCTCTGAATTCTGGCCTTTGGAGGAGTGCTCTAATTTTTGTAACACCAAAATACACAGATTTTTTTTTCTGTGTTTCTTTTCCTGTTCCCTTCCACCCCCAGAAGGCTGAGGCAACAGAACTGTGAACAAACAAACCTAAGTGACCAGACCGTGTAGTTCTCCTCACATAGAGTGTAAGAGGGTGCACAAATATTTCTGACCATTAGAGGGCACAAGGTGTAACCGACATAGGGTATGAGAGGGTGCACTAATATTTCTGACCATTAGAGGGCACAAGGGGTAACCGATATAGAGTAGTGGAGGGTGCACTAATATTTCTGATCATTAGAGGGCACAAGGTGTAACTGATTGAATCAGCAGAAGGGAAAAAAAGAGCAAGTTGATAGAGATTTTGATATAATTGTCAGTTTTGATAGAAAATGTTTACAAATGAATTTTAAATATTGCTCCTATACTTTGATGCAGATATTAGAAGTATCTTTCGCATCAACTTGGGTGCAAAGAAGAGAGTGACAAACCAAGTCCAATGACACATGAATGAATAATGAATGGATAATGCCAGAGAAGGGATCATTCTGGGAGGTAAGGTAATAATATTTTAAAGTCCATTTCCGTAAATTGTGATATTGATTGAAATGAGAAAAATAAAATAAGCTCTTTCCAAATCCAGGCATTTTCTCTTAATATGTATTGACGATCTAACTCTTAGCACAATAGGAATAGAAAAGAATTTCCCTGATCTGATAAACAGAATGTTTAAAATCATTTAGGTTCATACCATACTTCATGTTGAAATCTTCAGAACTTTTCCCTTGAGATCCAGAATGAGGTTAGGATGCCCTCAGTGAAACTTTATGTGTAAAAACAATTGTGAAAGTCTTAACCAGTGTAACAAGGCAAGGAAAGAGGAAAACTATTATAATTGGAAAATGTTTATTAACAGAGGTGGGTCGAAACACCACAAGACGCTGCCATTAAACTGTTAATATGTAAAATATTGACAATTCAAACTAGCAATCTCACAGCAAGAAAGCCAGTATAGGAAAATCAATTACATGTCTGTATTTCCACATTTTTTTTTATTTCCACAGTATCCAAATACAGTGAAGGTTAAATTGTAAAATCGTGTAAAATTAATACAGCATGGAAATACTTAATTGCTCTCAGAACCAACCTGTGATGTGTACATAGAAACACATGAACTATTATTAAGAAATTTAGGAAATCCGAAATGAATTGAGATATGTTCTGTGATAAAAGAGTCAAAGAGTGTTTTAAAAAGGTCAGTTTTCTCATGTTTGATCTATAGATTTCATTAAAAACTCAATCAAAATGAGTATGTGTGAGCAAATGGAAAAGGTCATTCTCAAATTCATACAAAAGTGCCAATAACCAAACATAGTCAAGGTGACTTTGAAGCAGAAAAGCAAAGTTAGAGGAATTGCTTTTACCAGGTAGCAAAACGTACTTCAAAGCTGTGCTGATTAAGACAGTGGATATTGGTGCAGTGATAAAGAGCAAACTGAACCAAGAGAAGAGCTCAGAAATAACACTGCCACGCACACACACGAGGATCTTTGCTTTGTAAGAACTGTGGCACCTCAGAGCAATGAAGGAAACTAATTTTCCAGTAAATGATGTTGAGTCAAATCGATAATTAGCTACAATAAAATAAAGAAAGGAAACTTGAACTCGACTTCACATCATACCTGAAATGGTATCTGAAGAGAAAGTTAGCTTTGAGAAACTGATGGGAATAATGAGAAAGCTTCTAGAAGATAACCAGCATTTGCCCAAGATTTGACGAGTTCCTAACTCCCCGGTTTGAAGCATAAAACCTGTGCTGAGATTCCTGTATTGAGGGATTGCGTTAGTGTAGCAGTGCTGCTGAATCCTCACGTACAAGGTGGAGATGGGCTGTGATTTCTCTCCCCATTTTACGTATTTCATGGGAGCTGCCTGCAGAGCCTCCCCTTCCCTGTACGTCTTGCAGCAGCATCTACACAGGGTAGACTATTATTTTGCAGGAGTTGTGCTAAGTCAGGGAAACCCTGGTGGTGTAGTGGTTAAGAGCTACGGCTGCTAAACAAAGGGTCAGCAGTTCAAATCCACCAGGTGCTCCTTGGAAACTCTATGGGGCAGTTCTACTCTGTCCTGTAGGGTCGCTATGAGTCCGAGCCTCCTCGACGGCACCTAACAACAACAACCATAAGCATGAGTGTTACGTGCCACTCAAGCGGAACAAATGGAAACAAAGGCTTTCTTGGTCCTGCTTGGTTAAACACCCAGGAGACCAGGGAGCATCTGGAGAGGGACAGCGGTCCCTACAACATAAAGGGCCGAGGCAGAGTCTAGGCAGCATCACAGGTAGTACTGGGATTAGACACTAGGTCAGAAGCGGTCAGCAGGGATGGACCCCTGAGAGCCTGCAGGTCCCACAGTCTTTTATCCCCAATAGCCGAGACCTGCTCAGCTGATATGGCTCCACACGGTTGATATTTAAAGGGTGCACATCGAGTCAAAGCAGTTGACTTCATCCTGCACACCAATTGGAGGTCTAACTTCTAGGCAGTATAGGAAGGAGGAGAGATTAAACTGAAAGGTCTAGAATTAGGCATCAAAGCTTTGAGCCCTGAGTCACCACTCTCTCAGTGACGAATTCATTTTGGGCAAGTGAATGACTCTTGTTTTCACTTATCTGGCAAACAGCAGGAGTAAGCATAAGAGTGATAAGAATAATGACGGTCTCGCAGATCCACAGGGAGAAATAAGTAAGGTAAATCTTATAAACTGACTGGAACAGTCTCTATTACAAGGGGCAATCTTTGTCCTCTCCATCAATGTCGCTTCTTTTAGAACCACCCAATGACTGATGCCTCTATCTCTGTCAAGCCCCGTTTTCTGCTATCTGAAGAGAGCAGAAATATGTCCACAGGGTCCCTGGTGGTTCCTAGCACACGGGCGATAGTGAATGAAAACTTATTGTCGCATGCTTATGGGAAACCTGACTTTTCGTTTGCAATTGTACGCAGTCATTTTCTTCCTCCTCATCACTTGTGGTAGCCATGGGATTCCTGGTGGAATAAGACCCCCTAAGCTCATTCTAAAAGAGGGTGGGTTGACTTAAGGAATCCACATGTGATCACCCTAGTGAACAACGAGCAAATAAGAAAGTGACGAAAAATGTCTTTGTATCCCGTATTCAATTATGGATTGGGTATATATATGCTATACACGTAAACTTTACTATCATGACTTAGGTTTTCGAATCATAAAGTTGGCATAATTATAAAACTCATACTGATTTATATATAGTGTAATCAGACACTGACGATCTGAAAGGGCACCTCAGCCCTCAGTGCTGCACATGGGTATACTCAGCACTCGGTGCCAAGGCCACAGCACAAAATGGACTGAACTTCTCTGAATTCTGGCCTTTGGAGGAGTGCTCTAATTTTTGTAACACCAAAATACACAGATTTTTTTTTCTGTGTTTCTTTTCCTGTTCCCTTCCACCCCCAGAAGGCTGAGGCAACAGAACTGTGAACAAACAAACCTAAGTGACCAGACCGTGTAGTTCTCCTCACATAGAGTGTAAGAGGGTGCACAAATATTTCTGACCATTAGAGGGCACAAGGTGTAACCGACATAGGGTATGAGAGGGTGCACTAATATTTCTGACCATTAGAGGGCACAAGGGGTAACCGATATAGAGTAGTGGAGGGTGCACTAATATTTCTGATCATTAGAGGGCACAAGGTGTAACTGATTGAATCAGCAGAAGGGAAAAAAAGAGCAAGTTGATAGAGATTTTGATATAATTGTCAGTTTTGATAGAAAATGTTTACAAATGAATTTTAAATATTGCTCCTATACTTTGATGCAGATATTAGAAGTATCTTTCGCATCAACTTGGGTGCAAAGAAGAGAGTGACAAACCAAGTCCAATGACACATGAATGAATAATGAATGGATAATGCCAGAGAAGGGATCATTCTGGGAGGTAAGGTAATAATATTTTAAAGTCCATTTCCGTAAATTGTGATATTGATTGAAATGAGAAAAATAAAATAAGCTCTTTCCAAATCCAGGCATTTTCTCTTAATATGTATTGACGATCTAACTCTTAGCACAATAGGAATAGAAAAGAATTTCCCTGATCTGATAAACAGAATGTTTAAAATCATTTAGGTTCATACCATACTTCATGTTGAAATCTTCAGAACTTTTCCCTTGAGATCCAGAATGAGGTTAGGATGCCCTCAGTGAAACTTTATGTGTAAAAACAATTGTGAAAGTCTTAACCAGTGTAACAAGGCAAGGAAAGAGGAAAACTATTATAATTGGAAAATGTTTATTAACAGAGGTGGGTCGAAACACCACAAGACGCTGCCATTAAACTGTTAATATGTAAAATATTGACAATTCAAACTAGCAATCTCACAGCAAGAAAGCCAGTATAGGAAAATCAATTACATGTCTGTATTTCCACATTTTTTTTTATTTCCACAGTATCCAAATACAGTGAAGGTTAAATTGTAAAATCGTGTAAAATTAATACAGCATGGAAATACTTAATTGCTCTCAGAACCAACCTGTGATGTGTACATAGAAACACATGAACTATTATTAAGAAATTTAGGAAATCCGAAATGAATTGAGATATGTTCTGTGATAAAAGAGTCAAAGAGTGTTTTAAAAAGGTCAGTTTTCTCATGTTTGATCTATAGATTTCATTAAAAACTCAATCAAAATGAGTATGTGTGAGCAAATGGAAAAGGTCATTCTCAAATTCATACAAAAGTGCCAATAACCAAACATAGTCAAGGTGACTTTGAAGCAGAAAAGCAAAGTTAGAGGAATTGCTTTTACCAGGTAGCAAAACGTACTTCAAAGCTGTGCTGATTAAGACAGTGGATATTGGTGCAGTGATAAAGAGCAAACTGAACCAAGAGAAGAGCTCAGAAATAACACTGCCACGCACACACACGAGGATCTTTGCTTTGTAAGAACTGTGGCACCTCAGAGCAATGAAGGAAACTAATTTTCCAGTAAATGATGTTGAGTCAAATCGATAATTAGCTACAATAAAATAAAGAAAGGAAACTTGAACTCGACTTCACATCATACCTGAAATGGTATCTGAAGAGAAAGTTAGCTTTGAGAAACTGATGGGAATAATGAGAAAGCTTCTAGAAGATAACCAGCATTTGCCCAAGATTTGACGAGTTCCTAACTCCCCGGTTTGAAGCATGAAACCTGTGCTGAGATTCCTGTATTGAGGGATTGCGTTAGTGTAGCAGTGCTGCTGAATCCTCACGTACAAGGTGGAGATGGGCTGTGATTTCTCTCCCCATTTTACGTATTTCATGGGAGCTGCCTGCAGAGCCTCCCCTTCCCTGTACGTCTTGCAGCAGCATCTACACAGGGTAGACTATTATTTTGCAGGAGTTGTGCTAAGTCAGGGAAACCCTGGTGGTGTAGTGCTTAAGTGCTACGGCTGCTAAACAAAGGGTCAGCAGTTCAAATCCACCAGGTGCTCCTTGGAAACTCTATGGGGCAGTTCTACTCTGTCCTATAGGGTCGCTATGAGTCCGAGCCTCCTCGACGGCACCTAACAACAACAACCATAAGCATGAGTGTTACGTGCCACTCAAGCGGAACAAATGGAAACAAAGGCTTTCTTGGACCTGCTTGGTTAAACACCCAGGAAACCAGGGAGCATCTTGAGAAGGAGAGCGGTGCTTACAACATAAAGGGCAGAGGCAGAGTCTAGGCAGCATCACAGGTAGTACTGGGATTCGACACTAGTTCAGAAGTGGTCAGCAGGGATGGGCCACTGGGAGCCTGTAGGTCCCATAGCCTTTTATCCCCAATAGCCGAGACCTGCTGAGCCGATATGGCTCCACACGGTTGATATTTAAAGGGTACACATCGAGTCAAAGCAATTGACTTCATCCTGCACACCAATTGGAGGTCTCACTTTTAGGCAGTATAGGAAGGAGGAGAGATTCAATTGAAAGGTCTAGAATTAGGCGTCAAAGGTTGAAGCCCTGAGTCACCACTCCCTCAGTGAGGAATTCATTTCGGGCAAGTGAATGACTCTTGTTTTCTCTTCTCTGGCAAACAGCAGGAGCAAGCATAATAGTGGTAAGAATAATGACGATTTCACAGATCCACAGGGAGAAATAAGGAAGGTAAATCTTATAAACTGACTGCAACCGTCTCTATTACAAGGGACAATCTTTGTCCTCTCCATCAATGTCGCTTCTTTTAGAACCACCCAGTGACTGATGCCTCTATCTCTGTCAAGCCCCCTTTTCTGCTATCTGAATAGAGCAGAAAGATGTCCACAGGGTCCCTGGTGGTCCCTAGCACGTGGGCGATAGTGAAAGAAAACTTATTGTGGCATGCTTATGGGAAACCTGATTTTTAGCTTGAAATTGTACGCAGTCATTTTTTCCCCCTCATCACTTGTGGTAGCCATGGGATTCCTGGTGGAATAAGACTCCCTTAGCTCATTCAAAAAGAGGGTGGGTTGACTTAAGGAATCCACATGCGATCACCCTAGCGAACAACGAGCGAATAAGAAAGTGACTAAAAATGTCTTTCAATTATGGATTGGGTATATAACTGATATACACGGAAACTTTACTATTATTACTTTGGTTTTCGTATCATAAAATTGGCATAATTATACAACTCATAGTGATTTCTATATAGTGTAATCAGACACTGAGGATCTGAAAGGGCACCTCAGCCCTCAGTGCTGCACGTGAATATACTCAGGACTCGGTGCCAAGGCCACAGCAAACGATGGACTGAGCTTATCTGAATTCCGGCCTTTGGAGGAGTGCTCTAACTTTTTAAACACAAAAATACACAGATTTTCTTCTGTGTTTCTTTTCCTGTTCCCTTACACGCCCAGAAGGTTGAGGCAAGAGAACTGTGAACAATCAAACCTAAGTGACCAGACTCTGTAGTTCTCCTCATATAGAGTATAAGAGGGTGCACGAATATTTCTGACCATTAGAGGGCACAAGGTGTGACCGATATAGAGTATGAGAGGGTGCACTCATATTTCTGACCGTTAGAGGGCACAAGGGGTAACCGATATAGAGTATGGGAGGATGGACTCATATTTCTGATCATTAGAGGGCACAAGAGGTAACTGATTGAATCCGCAGAAGGAAAAATAAAGAGCAAGTTTTTAGAGATTTTGATAGAATTGTCAATTTTGATAGAAAATGTTTAAAAATGAATTTGAAATATTGCTCCTATACTTTGATGCAGATATTACAAGTATCTTTCGCATCAACTTGGGTGCAAAGAAAAGAGTGACAAACCAAGTCCAATGATACATGAATGATGGATAATGCCAGAGAATGGATCATTCTGGGAGGTAAGGTCATAATACTTTAACGTCAATTTCTGTAAATTACAATATTGACTTAAATGAGAAAAATAAAATAAGCTCTTTCAAAATCCAGGCATTTTCTCCTAATATGTATTGATGATCTAACTCTTAGCACAATAGGAATAGAAAAGAATTTCCCTGACCTGACAAACAGAATGTTTAAAATCATTTAGGTTACTCCCATACGTAATGTTGAAGTATTCAGAACTTTTCCCTTGAGATCCAGAATGAGGTTAGGATGCCATTAGTGAAACTTTATGTGTAAAAACAATTGTGAAAGTCTTAACCAGTGTAAGAAGGCAAGGAAAGAGGAAAATTAGTATAATTGGAAAATGTTTATTAATAGAGGTCGGTAGAAACACCACGAGACGCTGCTGTGAAACTGTTAGTATGTAATATATTGAGAATTCAAACTAGCAATCTCACAGCAAGAAAGCCAGTATAGGAAAATCAATTCCATGTCTCTATTGCCACAAGAAACAGTGAAGGTTAAATTGCAAACTCATGTAAAATGAATACAGCATGGAAATACTGAATTGCTCTCAGGAACAACCTATGACGTGTACATGGAAACACAGGAACTATTATTAAGAAGGTTAGGAAATCCTAAATCAATTGAGATATATTCTGTGATAAACGAGTAAAAGACTGTTTTAAAAAGGTCAGTTTTCTCATGTTTCATCTATTGATTTCATTAAAAACTCAATCACAATGAGTATGTGTGAGTAAATGGAAAAGGTCATTTTAAAATTCATACAAACGTGCAAATAACCAAACGTAGTCAAGGTAACTTTGAAGGAGAAAAGCAAAGTTAGAGGAATTGCTTTTACCAGGTATCAGAAAGTATTTCAAGGCTGTGCTGATTAAGACAGTGGATATTGGTGCAGGGAAAAAGAGCAAACTGAACCAAGAGAAGAGCTCAGAAATAACACTGCCACGCACACACACGAGGATCTTTGCTTTGTATGAACTGTGGCACCTCAGAGCAATGAAGGAAACTAATTTTCCAGTAAATGATGTTGAGTCAAATCGATAATTAGCTACAATAAAATAAAGAAAGGAAACTTGAACTCGACTTCACATCATACCTGAAATGGTATCTGAAGAGAAAGTTAGCTTTGAGAAACTGATGGGAATAATGAGAAAGCTTCTAGAAGATAACCAGCATTTGCCCAAGATTTGACGAGTTCCTAACTCCCCGGTTTGAAGCATGAAACCTGTGCTGAGATTCCTGTATTGAGGGATTGCGTTAGTGTAGCAGTGCTGCTGAATCCTCACGTACAAGGTGGAGATGGGCTGTGATTTCTCTCCCCATTTTACGTATTTCATGGGAGCTGCCTGCAGAGCCTCCCCTTCCCTGTACGTCTTGCAGCAGCATCTACACAGGGTAGACTATTATTTTGCCGGAGTTGTGCTAAGTCAGGGAAACCCTGGTGGTGTAGTGCTTAAGTGCTACGGCTGCTAAACAAAGGGTCAGCAGTTCAAATCCACCAGGTGCTCCTTGGAAACTCTATGGGGCAGTTCTACTCTGTCCTATAGGGTCGCTATGAGTCCGAGCCTCCTCGACGGCACCTAACAACAACAACCATAAGCATGAGTGTTACGTGCCACTCAAGCGGAACAAATGGAAACAAAGGCTTTCTTGGTCCTGCTTGGTTAAACACCCAGGAAACCAGGGAGCATCTTGAGAAGGAGAGCGGTGCTTACAACATAAAGGGCAGAGGCAGAGTCTAGGCAGCATCACAGGTAGTACTGGGATTCGACACTAGTTCAGAAGTGGTCAGCAGGGATGGGCCACTGGGAGCCTGTAGGTCCCATAGCCTTTTATCCCCAATAGCCGAGACCTGCTGAGCCGATATGGCTCCACACGCTTGATATTTAAAGGGTACACATCGAGTCAAAGCAATTGACTTCATCCTGCACACCAATTGGAGGTCTCACTTTTAGGCAGTATAGGAAGGAGGAGAGATTCAATTGAAAGGTCTAGAATTAGGCGTCAAAGGTTGAAGCCCTGAGTCACCACTCCCTCAGTGAGGAATTCATTTCGGGCAAGTGAATGACTCTTGTTTTCTCTTCTCTGGCAAACAGCAGGAGCAAGCATAATAGTGGTAAGAATAATGACGATTTCACAGATCCACAGGGAGAAATAAGGAAGGTAAATCTTATAAACTGACTGCAACCGTCTCTATTACAAGGGACAATCTTTGTCCTCTCCATCAATGTCGCTTCTTTTAGAACCACCCAGTGACTGATGCCTCTATCTCTGTCAAGCCCCCTTTTCTGCTATCTGAATAGAGCAGAAAGATGTCCACAGGGTCCCTGGTGGTCCCTAGCACGTGGGCGATAGTGAAAGAAAACTTATTGTGGCATGCTTATGGGAAACCTGATTTTTAGCTTGAAATTGTACGCAGTCATTTTTTCCCCCTCATCACTTGTGGTAGCCATGGGATTCCTGGTGGAATAAGACTCCCTTAGCTCATTCAAAAAGAGGGTGGGTTGACTTAAGGAATCCACATGCGATCACCCTAGCGAACAACGAGCGAATAAGAAAGTGACTAAAAATGTCTTTCAATTATGGATTGGGTATATAACTGATATACACGGAAACTTTACTATTATTACTTTGGTTTTCGTATCATAAAATTGGCATAATTATACAACTCATAGTGATTTCTATATAGTGTAATCAGACACTGAGGATCTGAAAGGGCACCTCAGCCCTCAGTGCTGCACGTGAATATACTCAGGACTCGGTGCCAAGGCCACAGCAAACGATGGACTGAGCTTATCTGAATTCCGGCCTTTGGAGGAGTGCTCTAACTTTTTAAACACAAAAATACACAGATTTTCTTCTGTGTTTCTTTTCCTGTTCCCTTACACGCCCAGAAGGTTGAGGCAAGAGAACTGTGAACAATCAAACCTAAGTGACCAGACTCTGTAGTTCTCCTCATATAGAGTATAAGAGGGTGCACGAATATTTCTGACCATTAGAGGGCACAAGGTGTGACCGATATAGAGTATGAGAGGGTGCACTCATATTTCTGACCGTTAGAGGGCACAAGGGGTAACCGATATAGAGTATGGGAGGATGGACTCATATTTCTGATCATTAGAGGGCACAAGAGGTAACTGATTGAATCAGCAGAAGGAAAAATAAAGAGCAAGTTTTTAGAGATTTTGATAGAATTGTCAATTTTGATAGAAAATGTTTAAAAATGAATTTGAAATATTGCTCCTATACTTTGATGCAGATATTACAAGTATCTTTCGCATCAACTTGGGTGCAAAGAAAAGAGTGACAAACCAAGTCCAATGATACATGAATGATGGATAATGCCAGAGAATGGATCATTCTGGGAGGTAAGGTCATAATACTTTAACGTCAATTTCTGTAAATTACAATATTGACTTAAATGAGAAAAATAAAATAAGCTCTTTCAAAATCCAGGCATTTTCTCCTAATATGTATTGATGATCTAACTCTTAGCACAATAGGAATAGAAAAGAATTTCCCTGACCTGACAAACAGAATGTTTAAAATCATTTAGGTTACTACCATACGTAATGTTGAAGTATTCAGAACTTTTCCCTTGAGATCCAGAATGAGGTTAGGATGCCATTAGTGAAACTTTATGTGTAAAAACAATTGTGAAAGTCTTAACCAGTGTAAGAAGGCAAGGAAAGAGGAAAATTAGTATAATTGGAAAATGTTTATTAATAGAGGTCGGTAGAAACACCACGAGACGCTGCTGTGAAACTGTTAGTATGTAATATATTGAGAATTCAAACTAGCAATCTCACAGCAAGAAAGCCAGTATAGGAAAATCAATTCCATGTCTCTATTGCCACAAGAAACAGTGAAGGTTAAATTGCAAACTCATGTAAAATGAATACAGCATGGAAATACTGAATTGCTCTCAGGAACAACCTATGACGTGTACATGGAAACACAGGAACTATTATTAAGAAGGTTAGGAAATCCTAAATCAATTGAGATATATTCTGTGATAAACGAGTAAAAGACTGTTTTAAAAAGGTCAGTTTTCTCATGTTTCATCTATTGATTTCATTAAAAACTCAATCACAATGAGTATGTGTGAGTAAATGGAAAAGGTCATTTTAAAATTCATACAAACGTGCAAATAACCAAACGTAGTCAAGGTAACTTTGAAGGAGAAAAGCAAAGTTAGAGGAATTGCTTTTACCAGGTATCAGAAAGTATTTCAAGGCTGTGCTGATTAAGACAGTGGATATTGGTGCAGGGAAAAAGAGCAAACTGAACCAAGAGAAGAGCTCAGAAATAACACTGCCACGCACACACACGAGGATCTTTGCTTTGTATGAACTGTGGCACCTCAGAGCAATGAAGGAAACTAATTTTCCAGTAAATGATGTTGAGTCAAATCGATAATTAGCTACAATAAAATAAAGAAAGGAAACTTGAACTCGACTTCACATCATACCTGAAATGGTATCTGAAGAGAAAGTTAGCTTTGAGAAACTGATGGGAATAATGAGAAAGCTTCTAGAAGATAACCAGCATTTGCCCAAGATTTGACGAGTTCCTAACTCCCCGGTTTGAAGCATGAAACCTGTGCTGAGATTCCTGTATTGAGGGATTGCGTTAGTGTAGCAGTGCTGCTGAATCCTCACGTACAAGGTGGAGATGGGCTGTGATTTCTCTCCCCATTTTACGTATTTCATGGGAGCTGCCTGCAGAGCCTCCCCTTCCCTGTACGTCTTGCAGCAGCATCTACACAGGGTAGACTATTATTTTGCCGGAGTTGTGCTAAGTCAGGGAAACCCTGGTGGTGTAGTGCTTAAGTGCTACGGCTGCTAAACAAAGGGTCAGCAGTTCAAATCCACCAGGTGCTCCTTGGAAACTCTATGGGGCAGTTCTACTCTGTCCTATAGGGTCGCTATGAGTCCGAGCCTCCTCGACGGCACCTAACAACAACAACCATAAGCATGAGTGTTACGTGCCACTCAAGCGGAACAAATGGAAACAAAGGCTTTCTTGGTCCTGCTTGGTTAAACACCCAGGAAACCAGGGAGCATCTTGAGAAGGAGAGCGGTGCTTACAACATAAAGGGCAGAGGCAGAGTCTAGGCAGCATCACAGGTAGTACTGGGATTCGACACTAGTTCAGAAGTGGTCAGCAGGGATGGGCCACTGGGAGCCTGTAGGTCCCATAGCCTTTTATCCCCAATAGCCGAGACCTGCTGAGCCGATATGGCTCCACACGCTTGATATTTAAAGGGTACACATCGAGTCAAAGCAATTGACTTCATCCTGCACACCAATTGGAGGTCTCACTTTTAGGCAGTATAGGAAGGAGGAGAGATTCAATTGAAAGGTCTAGAATTAGGCGTCAAAGGTTGAAGCCCTGAGTCACCACTCCCTCAGTGAGGAATTCATTTCGGGCAAGTGAATGACTCTTGTTTTCTCTTCTCTGGCAAACAGCAGGAGCAAGCATAATAGTGGTAAGAATAATGACGATTTCACAGATCCACAGGGAGAAATAAGGAAGGTAAATCTTATAAACTGACTGCAACCGTCTCTATTACAAGGGACAATCTTTGTCCTCTCCATCAATGTCGCTTCTTTTAGAACCACCCAGTGACTGATGCCTCTATCTCTGTCAAGCCCCCTTTTCTGCTATCTGAATAGAGCAGAAAGATGTCCACAGGGTCCCTGGTGGTCCCTAGCACGTGGGCGATAGTGAAAGAAAACTTATTGTGGCATGCTTATGGGAAACCTGATTTTTAGCTTGAAATTGTACGCAGTCATTTTTTCCCCCTCATCACTTGTGGTAGCCATGGGATTCCTGGTGGAATAAGACTCCCTTAGCTCATTCAAAAAGAGGGTGGGTTGACTTAAGGAATCCACATGCGATCACCCTAGCGAACAACGAGCGAATAAGAAAGTGACTAAAAATGTCTTTCAATTATGGATTGGGTATATAACTGATATACACGGAAACTTTACTATTATTACTTTGGTTTTCGTATCATAAAATTGGCATAATTATACAACTCATAGTGATTTCTATATAGTGTAATCAGACACTGAGGATCTGAAAGGGCACCTCAGCCCTCAGTGCTGCACGTGAATATACTCAGGACTCGGTGCCAAGGCCACAGCAAACGATGGACTGAGCTTATCTGAATTCCGGCCTTTGGAGGAGTGCTCTAACTTTTTAAACACAAAAATACACAGATTTTCTTCTGTGTTTCTTTTCCTGTTCCCTTACACGCCCAGAAGGTTGAGGCAAGAGAACTGTGAACAATCAAACCTAAGTGACCAGACTCTGTAGTTCTCCTCATATAGAGTATAAGAGGGTGCACGAATATTTCTGACCATTAGAGGGCACAAGGTGTGACCGATATAGAGTATGAGAGGGTGCACTCATATTTCTGACCGTTAGAGGGCACAAGGGGTAACCGATATAGAGTATGGGAGGATGCACTCATATTTCTGATCATTAGAGGGCACAAGAGGTAACTGATTGAATCAGCAGAAGGAAAAATAAAGAGCAAGTTTTTAGACATTTTGATAGAATTGTCAATTTTGATAGAAAATGTTTAAAAATGAATTTGAAATATTGCTCCTATACTTTGATGCAGATATTACAAGTATCTTTCGCATCAACTTGGGTGCAAAGAAAAGAGTGACAAACCAAGTCCAATGATACATGAATGATGGATAATGCCAGAGAATGGATCATTCTGGGAGGTAAGGTCATAATACTTTAACGTCAATTTCTGTAAATTACAATATTGACTTAAATGAGAAAAATAAAATAAGCTCTTTCAAAATCCAGGCATTTTCTCCTAATATGTATTGATGATCTAACTCTTAGCACAATAGGAATAGAAAAGAATTTCCCTGACCTGACAAACAGAATGTTTAAAATCATTTAGGTTACTACCATACGTAATGTTGAAGTATTCAGAACTTTTCCCTTGAGATCCAGAATGAGGTTAGGATGCCATTAGTGAAACTTTATGTGTAAAAACAATTGTGAAAGTCTTAACCAGTGTAAGAAGGCAAGGAAAGAGGAAAATTAGTATAATTGGAAAATGTTTATTAATAGAGGTCGGTAGAAACACCACGAGACGCTGCTGTGAAACTGTTAGTATGTAATATATTGAGAATTCAAACTAGCAATCTCACAGCAAGAAAGCCAGTATAGGAAAATCAATTCCATGTCTCTATTGCCACAAGAAACAGTGAAGGTTAAATTGCAAACTCATGTAAAATGAATACAGCATGGAAATACTGAATTGCTCTCAGGAACAACCTATGACGTGTACATGGAAACACAGGAACTATTATTAAGAAGGTTAGGAAATCCTAAATCAATTGAGATATATTCTGTGATAAACGAGTAAAAGACTGTTTTAAAAAGGTCAGTTTTCTCATGTTTCATCTATTGATTTCATTAAAAACTCAATCACAATGAGTATGTGTGAGTAAATGGAAAAGGTCATTTTAAAATTCATACAAACGTGCAAATAACCAAACGTAGTCAAGGTAACTTTGAAGGAGAAAAGCAAAGTTAGAGGAATTGCTTTTACCAGGTATCAGAAAGTATTTCAAGGCTGTGCTGATTAAGACAGTGGATATTGGTGCAGGGAAAAAGAGCAAACTGAACCAAGAGAAGAGCTCAGAAATAACACTGCCACGCACACACACGAGGATCTTTGCTTTGTATGAACTGTGGCACCTCAGAGCAATGAAGGAAACTAATTTTCCAGTAAATGATGTTGAGTCAAATCGATAATTAGCTACAATAAAATAAAGAAAGGAAACTTGAACTCGACTTCACATCATACCTGAAATGGTATCTGAAGAGAAAGTTAGCTTTGAGAAACTGATGGGAATAATGAGAAAGCTTCTAGAAGATAACCAGCATTTGCCCAAGATTTGACGAGTTCCTAACTCCCCGGTTTGAAGCATGAAACCTGTGCTGAGATTCCTGTATTGAGGGATTGCGTTAGTGTAGCAGTGCTGCTGAATCCTCACGTACAAGGTGGAGATGGGCTGTGATTTCTCTCCCCATTTTACGTATTTCATGGGAGCTGCCTGCAGAGCCTCCCCTTCCCTGTACGTCTTGCAGCAGCATCTACACAGGGTAGACTATTATTTTGCCGGAGTTGTGCTAAGTCAGGGAAACCCTGGTGGTGTAGTGCTTAAGTGCTACGGCTGCTAAACAAAGGGTCAGCAGTTCAAATCCACCAGGTGCTCCTTGGAAACTCTATGGGGCAGTTCTACTCTGTCCTATAGGGTCGCTATGAGTCCGAGCCTCCTCGACGGCACCTAACAACAACAACCATAAGCATGAGTGTTACGTGCCACTCAAGCGGAACAAATGGAAACAAAGGCTTTCTTGGTCCTGCTTGGTTAAACACCCAGGAAACCAGGGAGCATCTTGAGAAGGAGAGCGGTGCTTACAACATAAAGGGCAGAGGCAGAGTCTAGGCAGCATCACAGGTAGTACTGGGATTCGACACTAGTTCAGAAGTGGTCAGCAGGGATGGGCCACTGGGAGCCTGTAGGTCCCATAGCCTTTTATCCCCAATAGCCGAGACCTGCTGAGCCGATATGGCTCCACACGCTTGATATTTAAAGGGTACACATCGAGTCAAAGCAATTGACTTCATCCTGCACACCAATTGGAGGTCTCACTTTTAGGCAGTATAGGAAGGAGGAGAGATTCAATTGAAAGGTCTAGAATTAGGCGTCAAAGGTTGAAGCCCTGAGTCACCACTCCCTCAGTGAGGAATTCATTTCGGGCAAGTGAATGACTCTTGTTTTCTCTTCTCTGGCAAACAGCAGGAGCAAGCATAATAGTGGTAAGAATAATGACGATTTCACAGATCCACAGGGAGAAATAAGGAAGGTAAATCTTATAAACTGACTGCAACCGTCTCTATTACAAGGGACAATCTTTGTCCTCTCCATCAATGTCGCTTCTTTTAGAACCACCCAGTGACTGATGCCTCTATCTCTGTCAAGCCCCCTTTTCTGCTATCTGAATAGAGCAGAAAGATGTCCACAGGGTCCCTGGTGGTCCCTAGCACGTGGGCGATAGTGAAAGAAAACTTATTGTGGCATGCTTATGGGAAACCTGATTTTTAGCTTGAAATTGTACGCAGTCATTTTTTCCCCCTCATCACTTGTGGTAGCCATGGGATTCCTGGTGGAATAAGACTCCCTTAGCTCATTCAAAAAGAGGGTGGGTTGACTTAAGGAATCCACATGCGATCACCCTAGCGAACAACGAGCGAATAAGAAAGTGACTAAAAATGTCTTTCAATTATGGATTGGGTATATAACTGATATACACGGAAACTTTACTATTATTACTTTGGTTTTCGTATCATAAAATTGGCATAATTATACAACTCATAGTGATTTCTATATAGTGTAATCAGACACTGAGGATCTGAAAGGGCACCTCAGCCCTCAGTGCTGCACGTGAATATACTCAGGACTCGGTGCCAAGGCCACAGCAAACGATGGACTGAGCTTATCTGAATTCCGGCCTTTGGAGGAGTGCTCTAACTTTTTAAACACAAAAATACACAGATTTTCTTCTGTGTTTCTTTTCCTGTTCCCTTACACGCCCAGAAGGTTGAGGCAAGAGAACTGTGAACAATCAAACCTAAGTGACCAGACTCTGTAGTTCTCCTCATATAGAGTATAAGAGGGTGCACGAATATTTCTGACCATTAGAGGGCACAAGGTGTGACCGATATAGAGTATGAGAGGGTGCACTCATATTTCTGACCGTTAGAGGGCACAAGGGGTAACCGATATAGAGTATGGGAGGATGGACTCATATTTCTGATCATTAGAGGGCACAAGAGGTAACTGATTGAATCAGCAGAAGGAAAAATAAAGAGCAAGTTTTTAGAGATTTTGATAGAATTGTCAATTTTGATAGAAAATGTTTAAAAATGAATTTGAAATATTGCTCCTATACTTTGATGCAGATATTACAAGTATCTTTCGCATCAACTTGGGTGCAAAGAAAAGAGTGACAAACCAAGTCCAATGATACATGAATGATGGATAATGCCAGAGAATGGATCATTCTGGGAGGTAAGGTCATAATACTTTAACGTCAATTTCTGTAAATTACAATATTGACTTAAATGAGAAAAATAAAATAAGCTCTTTCAAAATCCAGGCATTTTCTCCTAATATGTATTGATGATCTAACTCTTAGCACAATAGGAATAGAAAAGAATTTCCCTGACCTGACAAACAGAATGTTTAAAATCATTTAGGTTACTACCATACGTAATGTTGAAGTATTCAGAACTTTTCCCTTGAGATCCAGAATGAGGTTAGGATGCCATTAGTGAAACTTTATGTGTAAAAACAATTGTGAAAGTCTTAACCAGTGTAAGAAGGCAAGGAAAGAGGAAAATTAGTATAATTGGAAAGTGTTTATTAATAGAGGTCGGTAGAAACACCACGAGACGCTGCTGTGAAACTGTTAGTATGTAATATATTGAGAATTCAAACTAGCAATCTCACAGCAAGAAAGCCAGTATAGGAAAATCAATTCCATGTCTCTATTGCCACAAGAAACAGTGAAGGTTAAATTGCAAACTCATGTAAAATGAATACAGCATGGAAATATTGAATTGCTCTCAGGAACAACCTATGACGTGTACATGGAAACACAGGAACTATTATTAAGAAGGTTAGGAAATCCTAAATCAATTGAGATATATTCTGTGATAAACGAGTAAAAGACTGTTTTAAAAAGGTCAGTTTTCTCATGTTTCATCTATTGATTTCATTAAAAACTCAATCACAATGAGTATGTGTGAGTAAATGGAAAAGGTCATTCTAAAATTCATACAAACGTGCAAATAACAAAACGTAGTCCAGGTAACTTTGAAGGAGAAGAGCAAAGTTAGAGGAATTGCTTTTACCAGGTATCAGAAAGTATTTCAAGGCTGTGCTGATGTAGACAGTGGATATTGGTGCAGGGAAAAAGAGCAAACTGAACCAAGAGAAGAGCTCAGAAATAACACTGCCACGCACACACACGAGGATCTTTGCTTTGTATGAACTGTGGCACCTCAGAGCAATGAAGGAAACTAATTTTCCAGTAAATGATGTTGAGTCAAATCGATAATTAGCTACAATAAAATAAAGAAAGGAAACTTGAACTCGACTTCACATCATACCTGAAATGGTATCTGAAGAGAAAGTTAGCTTTGAGAAACCGATGGGAATAATGAGAAAGCTTCTAGAAGATAACCAGCATTTGCCCAAGATTTGACCAGTTCCTAACTCCCCGGTTTGAAGCATGAAACCTGTGCTGAGATTCCTGTATTGAGGGATTGCGTTAGTGTAGCAGTGCTGCTGAATCCTCACGTACAAGGTGGAGATGGGCTGTGATTTCTCTCCCCATTTTACGTATTTCATGGGAGCTGCCTGCAGAGCCTCCCCTTCCCTGTACGTCTTGCAGCAGCATCTACACAGGGTAGACTATTATTTTGCCGGAGTTGTGCTAAGTCAGGGAAACCCTGGTGGTGTAGTGCTTAAGTGCTACGGCTGCTAAACAAAGGGTCAGCAGTTCAAATCCACCAGGTGCTCCTTGGAAATTCTATGGGGCAGTTCTACTCTGTCCTATAGGGTCGCTATGAGTCCGAGCCTCCTCGACGGCACCTAACAACAACAACCATAAGCATGAGTGTTACGTGCCACTCAAGCGGAACAAATGGAAACAAAGGCTTTCTTGGTCCTGCTTGGTTAAACACCCAGGAAACCAGGGAGCATCTTGAGAAGGAGAGCGGTGTTTACAACATAAAGGGCAGAGGCAGAGTCTAGGCAGCATCACAGGTAGTACTGGGATTCGACACTAGTTCAGAAGTGGTCAGCAGGGATGGGCCACTGGGAGCCTGTAGGTCCCATAGCCTTTTATCCCCAATAGCCGAGACCTGCTGAGCCGATATGGCTCCACACGGTTGATATTTAAAGGGTACACATCGAGTCAAAGCAATTGACTTCATCCTGCACACCAATTGGAGGTCTCACTTTTAGGCAGTATAGGAAGGAGGAGAGATTCAATTGAAAGGTCTAGAATTAGGCGTCAAAGGTTGAAGCCCTGAGTCACCACTCCCTCAGTGAGGAATTCATTTCGGGCAAGTGAATGACTCTTGTTTTCTCTTCTCTGGCAAACAGCAGGAGCAAGCATAATAGTGGTAAGAATAATGACGATTTCACAGATCCACAGGGAGAAATAAGGAAGGTATATCTTATAAACTGACTGCAACCGTCTCTATTACAAGGGACAATCTTTGTCCTCTCCATCAATGTCGCTTCTTTTAGAACCACCCAGTGACTGATGCCTCTATCTCTGTCAAGCCCCCTTTTCTGCTATCTGAATAGAGCAGAAAGATGTCCACAGGGTCCCTGGTGGTCCCTAGCACGTGGGCGATAGTGAAAGAAAACTTATTGTCGCATGCTTATGGGAAACCTGATTTTTAGCTTGAAGTTGTACGCAGTCATTTTTTCCCCCTCATCACTTGTGGTAGCCATGGGATTCCTGGTGGAATAAGACTCCCTTAGCTCATTCAAAAAGAGGGTGGGTTGACTTAAGGAATCCACATGCGATCACCCTAGCGAACAACGAGCGAATAAGAAAGTGACTAAAAATGTCTTTCAATTATGGATTGGGTATATAACTGATATACACGGAAACTTTACTATTATTACTTTGGTTTTCGTATCATAAAATTGGCATAATTATACAACTCATAGTGATTTCTATATAGTGTAATCAGACACTGAGGATCTGAAAGGGCACCTCAGCCCTCAGTGCTGCACGTGAATATACTCAGGACTCGGTGCCAAGGCCACAGCAAACGATGGACTGAGCTTATCTGAATTCCGGCCTTTGGAGGAGTGCTCTAACTTTTTAAACACAAAAATACACAGATTTTCTTCTGTGTTTCTTTTCCTGTTCCCTTACACGCCCAGAAGGTTGAGGCAAGAGAACTGTGAACAATCAAACCTAAGTGACCAGACTCTGTAGTTCTCCTCATATAGAGTATAAGAGGGTGCACGAATATTTCTGACCATTAGAGGGCACAAGGTGTGACCGATATAGAGTATGAGAGGGTGCACTCATATTTCTGACCGTTAGAGGGCACAAGGGTAACCGATATAGAGTATGGGAGGATGCACTCATATTTCTGATCATTAGAGGGCACAAGAGGTAACTGATTGAATCAGCAGAAGGAAAAAAAAAGAGCAAGTTTATAGAGATTTTGATAGAATTGTCAATTTTGATAGAAAATGTTTAAAAATGAATTTGAAATATTGCTCCTATACTTTGATGCAGATATTACAAGTATCTTTCGCATCAACTTGGGTGCAAAGAAAAGAGTGACAAACCAAGTCCAATGATACATGAATGATGGATAATGCCAGAGAATGGATCATTCTGGGAGGTAAGGTCATAATACTTTAACGTCAATTTCTGTAAATTACAATATTGACTTAAATGAGAAAAATAAAATAAGCTCTTTCAAAATCCAGGCATTTTCTCCTAATATGTATTGATGATCTAACTCTTAGCACAATAGGAATAGAAAAGAATTTCCCTGACCTGACAAACAGAATGTTTAAAATCATTTAGGTTACTACCATACGTAATGTTGAAGTATTCAGAACTTTTCCCTTGAGATCCAGAATGAGGTTAGGATGCCATTAGTGAAACTTTATGTGTAAAAACAATTGTGAAAGTCTTAACCAGTGTAAGAAGGCAAGGAAAGAGGAAAATTAGTATAATTGGAAAGTGTTTATTAATAGAGGTCGGTAGAAACACCACGAGACGCTGCTGTGAAACTGTTAGTATGTAATATATTGAGAATTCAAACTAGCAATCTCACAGCAAGAAAGCCAGTATAGGAAAATCAATTCCATGTCTCTATTGCCACAAGAAACAGTGAAGGTTAAATTGCAAACTCATGTAAAATGAATACAGCATGGAAATACTGAATTGCTCTCAGGAACAACCTATGACGTGTACATGGAAACACAGGAACTATTATTAAGAAGGTTAGGAAATCCTAAATCAATTGAGATATATTCTGTGATAAACGAGTAAAAGACTGTTTTAAAAAGGTCAGTTTTCTCATGTTTCATCTATTGATTTCATTAAAAACTCAATCACAATGAGTATGTGTGAGTAAATGGAAAAGGTCATTCTAAAATTCATACAAACGTGCAAATAACCAAACGTAGTCAAGGTAACTTTGAAGGAGAAAAGCAAAGTTAGAGGAATTGCTTTTACCAGGTATCAGAAAGTATTTCAAGGCTGTGCTGATTAAGACAGTGGATATTGGTGCAGGGAAAAAGAGCAAACTGAACCAAGAGAAGAGCTCAGAAATAACACTGCCACGCACACACACGAGGATCTTTGCTTTGTATGAACTGTGGCACCTCAGAGCAATGAAGGAAACTAATTTTCCAGTAAATGATGTTGAGTCAAATCGATAATTAGCTACAATAAAATAAAGAAAGGAAACTTGAACTCGACTTCACATCATACCTGAAATGGTATCTGAAGAGAAAGTTAGCTTTGAGAAACCGATGGGAATAATGAGAAAGCTTCTAGAAGATAACCAGCATTTGCCCAAGATTTGACGAGTTCCTAACTCCCCGGTTTGAAGCATGAAACCTGTGCTGAGATTCCTGTATTGAGGGATTGCGTTAGTGTAGCAGTGCTGCTGAATCCTCACGTACAAGGTGGAGATGGGCTGTGATTTCTCTCCCCATTTTACGTATTTCATGGGAGCTGCCTGCAGAGCCTCCCCTTCCCTGTACGTCTTGCAGCAGCATCTACACAGGGTAGACTATTATTTTGCCGGAGTTGTGCTAAGTCAGGGAAACCCTGGTGGTGTAGTGCTTAAGTGCTACGGCTGCTAAACAAAGGGTCAGCAGTTCAAATCCACCAGGTGCTCCTTGGAAACTCTATGGGGCAGTTCTACTCTGTCCTATAGGGTCGCTATGAGTCCGAGCCTCCTCGACGGCACCTAACAACAACAACCATAAGCATGAGTGTTACGTGCCACTCAAGCGGAACAAATGGAAACAAAGGCTTTCTTGGTCCTGCTTGGTTAAACACCCAGGAAACCAGGGAGCATCTTGAGAAGGAGAGCGGTGCTTACAACATAAAGGGCAGAGGCAGAGTCTAGGCAGCATCACAGGTAGTACTGGGATTCGACACTAGTTCAGAAGTGGTCAGCAGGGATGGGCCACTGGGAGCCTGTAGGTCCCATAGCCTTTTATCCCCAATAGCCGAGACCTGCTGAGCCGATATGGCTCCACACGCTTGATATTTAAAGGGTACACATCGAGTCAAAGCAATTGACTTCATCCTGCACACCAATTGGAGGTCTCACTTTTAGGCAGTATAGGAAGGAGGAGAGATTCAATTGAAAGGTCTAGAATTAGGCGTCAAAGGTTGAAGCCCTGAGTCACCACTCCCTCAGTGAGGAATTCATTTCGGGCAAGTGAATGACTCTTGTTTTCCCTTATGTGGCAAACAGCAGGAGCAAGCATAATAGTGGTAAGAATAATGACGATTTCACAGATCCACAGGGAGAAATAAGGAAGGTAAATCTTATAAACTGACTGCAACCGTCTCTATTACAAGGGACAATCTTTGTCCTCTCCATCAATGTCGCTTCTTTTAGAACCACCCAGTGACTGATGCCTCTATCTCTGTCAAGCCCCCTTTTCTGCTATCTGAATAGAGCAGAAAGATGTCCACAGGGTCCCTGGTGGTCCCTAGCACGTGGGCGATAGTGAAAGAAAACTTATTGTGGCATGCTTATGGGAAACCTGATTTTTAGCTTGAAATTGTACGCAGTCATTTTTTCCCCCTCATCACTTGTGGTAGCCATGGGATTCCTGGTGGAATAAGACTCCCTTAGCTCATTCAAAAAGAGGGTGGGTTGACTTAAGGAATCCACATGCGATCACCCTAGCGAACAACGAGCGAATAAGAAAGTGACTAAAAATGTCTTTCAATTATGGATTGGGTATATAACTGATATACACGGAAACTTTACTATTATTACTTTGGTTTTCGTATCATAAAATTGGCATAATTATACAACTCATAGTGATTTCTATATAGTGTAATCAGACACTGAGGATCTGAAAGGGCACCTCAGCCCTCAGTGCTGCACGTGAATATACTCAGGACTCGGTGCCAAGGCCACAGCAAACGATGGACTGAGCTTATCTGAATTCCGGCCTTTGGAGGAGTGCTCTAACTTTTTAAACACAAAAATACACAGATTTTCTTCTGTGTTTCTTTTCCTGTTCCCTTACACGCCCAGAAGGTTGAGGCAAGAGAACTGTGAACAATCAAACCTAAGTGACCAGACTCTGTAGTTCTCCTCATATAGAGTATAAGAGGGTGCAGGAATATTTCTGACCATTAGAGGGCACAAGGTGTGACCGATATAGAGTATGAGAGGGTGCACTCATATTTCTGACCGTTAGAGGGCACAAGGGGTAACCGATATAGAGTATGGGAGGATGCACTCATATTTCTGATCATTAGAGGGCACAAGAGGTAACTGATTGAATCAGCAGAAGGAAAAATAAAGAGCAAGTTTTTAGACATTTTGATAGAATTGTCAATTTTGATAGAAAATGTTTAAAAATGAATTTGAAATATTGCTCCTATACTTTGATGCAGATATTACAAGTATCTTTCGCATCAACTTGGGTGCAAAGAAAAGAGTGACAAACCAAGTCCAATGATACATGAATGATGGATAATGCCAGAGAATGGATCATTCTGGGAGGTAAGGTAATAATACTTTAACGTCAATTTCTGTAAATTACAATATTGACTTAAATGAGAAAAATAAAATAAGCTCTTTCAAAATCCAGGCATTTTCTCCTAATATGTATTGATGATCTAACTCTTAGCACAATAGGAATAGAAAAGAATTTCCCTGACCTGACAAACAGAATGTTTAAAATCATTTAGGTTACTCCCATACGTAATGTTGAAGTATTCAGAACTTTTCCCTTGAGATCCAGAATGAGGTTAGGATGCCATTAGTGAAACTTTATGTGTAAAAACAATTGTGAAAGTCTTAACCAGTGTAAGAAGGCAAGGAAAGAGGAAAATTAGTATAATTGGAAAATGTTTATTAATAGAGGTCGGTAGAAACACCACGAGACGCTGCTGTGAAACTGTTAGTATGTAATATATTGAGAATTCAAACTAGCAATCTCACAGCAAGAAAGCCAGTATAGGAAAATCAATTCCATGTCTCTATTGCCACAAGAAACAGTGAAGGTTAAATTGCAAACTCATGTAAAATGAATACAGCATGGAAATACTGAATTGCTCTCAGGAACAACCTATGACGTGTACATGGAAACACAGGAACTATTATTAAGAAGGTTAGGAAATCCTAAATCAATTGAGATATATTCTGTGATAAACGAGTAAAAGACTGTTTTAAAAAGGTCAGTTTTCTCATGTTTCATCTATTGATTTCATTAAAAACTCAATCACAATGAGTATGTGTGAGTAAATGGAAAAGGTCATTTTAAAATTCATACAAACGTGCAAATAACCAAACGTAGTCAAGGTAACTTTGAAGGAGAAAGGCAAAGTTAGAGGAATTGCTTTTACCAGGTATCAGAAAGTATTTCAAGGCTGTGCTGATTAAGACAGTGGATATTGGTGCAGGGAAAAAGAGCAAACTGAACCAAGAGAAGAGCTCAGAAATAACACTGCCACGCACACACACGAGGATCTTTGCTTTGTATGAACTGTGGCACCTCAGAGCAATGAAGGAAACTAATTTTCCAGTAAATGATGTTGAGTCAAATCGATAATTAGCTACAATAAAATAAAGAAAGGAAACTTGAACTCGACTTCACATCATACCTGAAATGGTATCTGAAGAGAAAGTTAGCTTTGAGAAACTGATGGGAATAATGAGAAAGCTTCTAGAAGATAACCAGCATTTGCCCAAGATTTGACGAGTTCCTAACTCCCCGGTTTGAAGCATGAAACCTGTGCTGAGATTCCTGTATTGAGGGATTGCGTTAGTGTAGCAGTGCTGCTGAATCCTCACGTACAAGGTGGAGATGGGCTGTGATTTCTCTCCCCATTTTACGTATTTCATGGGAGCTGCCTGCAGAGCCTCCCCTTCCCTGTACGTCTTGCAGCAGCATCTACACAGGGTAGACTATTATTTTGCCGGAGTTGTGCTAAGTCAGGGAAACCCTGGTGGTGTAGTGCTTAAGTGCTACGGCTGCTAAACAAAGGGTCAGCAGTTCAAATCCACCAGGTGCTCCTTGGAAACTCTATGGGGCAGTTCTACTCTGTCCTATAGGGTCGCTATGAGTCCGAGCCTCCTCGACGGCACCTAACAACAACAACCATAAGCATGAGTGTTACGTGCCACTCAAGCGGAACAAATGGAAACAAAGGCTTTCTTGGTCCTGCTTGGTTAAACACCCAGGAAACCAGGGAGCATCTTGAGAAGGAGAGCGGTGCTTACAACATAAAGGGCAGAGGCAGAGTCTAGGCAGCATCACAGGTAGTACTGGGATTCGACACTAGTTCAGAAGTGGTCAGCAGGGATGGGCCACTGGGAGCCTGTAGGTCCCATAGCCTTTTATCCCCAATAGCCGAGACCTGCTGAGCCGATATGGCTCCACACGCTTGATATTTAAAGGGTACACATCGAGTCAAAGCAATTGACTTCATCCTGCACACCAATTGGAGGTCTCACTTTTAGGCAGTATAGGAAGGAGGAGAGATTCAATTGAAAGGTCTAGAATTAGGCGTCAAAGGTTGAAGCCCTGAGTCACCACTCCCTCAGTGAGGAATTCATTTCGGGCAAGTGAATGACTCTTGTTTTCTCTTCTCTGGCAAACAGCAGGAGCAAGCATAATAGTGGTAAGAATAATGACGATTTCACAGATCCACAGGGAGAAATAAGGAAGGTAAATCTTATAAACTGACTGCAACCGTCTCTATTACAAGGGGCAATCTTTGTCCTCTCCATCAATGTCGCTTCTTTTAGAACCACCCAGTGACTGATGCCTCTATCTCTGTCAAGCCCCCTTTTCTGCTATCTGAATAGAGCAGAAAGATGTCCACAGGGTCCCTGGTGGTCCCTAGCACGTGGGCGATAGTGAAAGAAAACTTATTGTCGCATGCTTATGGGAAACCTGATTTTTAGCTTGAAATTGTACGCAGTCATTTTTTCCCCCTCATCACTTGTGGTAGCCATGGGATTCCTGGTGGAATAAGACTCCCTTAGCTCATTCAAAAAGAGGGTGGGTTGACTTAAGGAATCCACATGCGATCACCCTAGCGAACAACGAGCGAATAAGAAAGTGACTAAAAATGTCTTTCAATTATGGATTGGGTATATAACTGATATACACGGAAACTTTACTATTATTACTTTGGTTTTCGTATCATAAAATTGGCATAATTATACAACTCATAGTGATTTCTATATAGTGTAATCAGACACTGAGGATCTGAAAGGGCACCTCAGCCCTCAGTGCTGCACGTGAATATACTCAGGACTCGGTGCCAAGGCCACAGCAAACGATGGACTGAGCTTATCTGAATTCCGGCCTTTGGAGGAGTGCTCTAACTTTTTAAACACAAAAATACACAGATTTTCTTCTGTGTTTCTTTTCCTGTTCCCTTACACGCCCAGAAGGTTGAGGCAAGAGAACTGTGAACAATCAAACCTAAGTGACCAGACTCTGTAGTTCTCCTCATATAGAGTATAAGAGGGTGCACGAATATTTCTGACCATTAGAGGGCACAAGGTGTGACCGATATAGAGTATGACAGGGTGCACTCATATTTCTGACCGTTAGAGGGCACAAGGGGTAACCGATATAGAGTATGGGAGGATGGACTCATATTTCTGATCATTAGAGGGCACAAGAGGTAACTGATTGAATCAGCAGAAGGAAAAATAAAGAGCAAGTTTTTAGAGATTTTGATAGAATTGTCAATTTTGATAGAAAATGTTTAAAAATGAATTTGAAATATTGCTCCTATACTTTGATGCAGATATTACAAGTATCTTTCGCATCAACTTGGGTGCAAAGAAAAGAGTGACAAACCAAGTCCAATGATACATGAATGATGGATAATGCCAGAGAATGGATCATTCTGGGAGGTAAGGTCATAATACTTTAACGTCAATTTCTGTAAATTACAATATTGACTTAAATGAGAAAAATAAAATAAGCTCTTTCAAAATCCAGGCATTTTCTCCTAATATGTATTGATGATCTAACTCTTAGCACAATAGGAATAGAAAAGAATTTCCCTGACCTGACAAACAGAATGTTTAAAATCATTTAGGTTACTCCCATACGTAATGTTGAAGTATTCAGAACTTTTCCCTTGAGATCCAGAATGAGGTTAGGATGCCATTAGTGAAACTTTATGTGTAAAAACAATTGTGAAAGTCTTAACCAGTGTAAGAAGGCAAGGAAAGAGGAAAATTAGTATAATTGGAAAGTGTTTATTAATAGAGGTCGGTAGAAACACCACGAGACGCTGCTGTGAAACTGTTACTATGTAATATATTGAGAATTCAAACTAGCAATCTCACAGCAAGAAAGCCAGTATAGGAAAATCAATTCCATGTCTCTATTGCCACAAGAAACAGTGAAGGTTAAATTGCAAACTCATGTAAAACGAATACAGCATGGAAATATTGAATTGCTCTCAGGAACAACCTATGACGTGTACATGGAAACACAGGAACTATTATTAAGAAGGTTAGGAAATCCTAAATCAATTGAGATATATTCTGTGATAAACGAGTAAAAGACTGTTTTAAAAAGGTCAGTTTTCTCATGTTTCATCTATTGATTTCATTAAAAACTCAATCACAATGAGTATGTGTGAGTAAATGGAAAAGGTCATTCTAAAATTCATACAAACGTGCAAATAACCAAACGTAGTCAAGGTAACTTTGAAGGAGAAAAGCAAAGTTAGAGGAATTGCTCTTACCAGGTATCAGAAAGTATTTCAAGGCTGTGCTGATTAAGACAGTGGATATTGGTGCAGGGAAAAAGAGCAAACTGAACCAAGAGAAGAGCTCAGAAATAACACTGCCACGCACACACACGAGGATCTTTGCTTTGTATGAACTGTGGCACCTCAGAGCAATGAAGGAAACTAATTTTCCAGTAAATGATGTTGAGTCAAATCGATAATTAGCTACAATAAAATAAAGAAAGGAAACTTGAACTCGACTTCACATCATACCTGAAATGGTATCTGAAGAGAAAGTTAGCTTTGAGAAACCGATGGGAATAATGAGAAAGCTTCTAGAAGATAACCAGCATTTGCCCAAGATTTGACGAGTTCCTAACTCCCCGGTTTGAAGCATGAAACCTGTGCTGAGATTCCTGTATTGAGGGATTGCGTTAGTGTAGCAGTGCTGCTGAATCCTCACGTACAAGGTGGAGATGGGCTGTGATTTCTCTCCCCATTTTACGTATTTCATGGGAGCTGCCTGCAGAGCCTCCCCTTCCCTGTACGTCTTGCAGCAGCATCTACACAGGGTAGACTATTATTTTGCCGGAGTTGTGCTAAGTCAGGGAAACCCTGGTGGTGTAGTGCTTAAGTGCTACGGCTGCTAAACAAAGGGTCAGCAGTTCAAATCCACCAGGTGCTCCTTGGAAACTCTATGGGGCAGTTCTACTCTGTCCTATAGGGTCGCTATGAGTCCGAGCCTCCTCGACGGCACCTAACAACAACAACCATAAGCATGAGTGTTACGTGCCACTCAAGCGGAACAAATGGAAACAAAGGCTTTCTTGGTCCTGCTTGGTTAAACACCCAGGAAACCAGGGAGCATCTTGAGAAGGAGAGCGGTGCTTACAACATAAAGGGCAGAGGCAGAGTCTAGGCAGCATCACAGGTAGTACTGGGATTCGACACTAGTTCAGAAGTGGTCAGCAGGGATGGGCCACTGGGAGCCTGTAGGTCCCATAGCCTTTTATCCCCAATAGCCGAGACCTGCTGAGCCGATATGGCTCCACACGCTTGATATTTAAAGGGTACACATCGAGTCAAAGCAATTGACTTCATCCTGCACACCAATTGGAGGTCTCACTTTTAGGCAGTATAGGAAGGAGGAGAGATTCAATTGAAAGGTCTAGAATTAGGCGTCAAAGGTTGAAGCCCTGAGTCACCACTCCCTCAGTGAGGAATTCATTTCGGGCAAGTGAATGACTCTTGTTTTCTCTTCTCTGGCAAACAGCAGGAGCAAGCATAATAGTGGTAAGAATAATGACGATTTCACAGATCCACAGGGAGAAATAAGGAAGGTAAATCTTATAAACTGACTGCAACCGTCTCTATTACAAGGGGCAATCTTTGTCCTCTCCATCAATGTCGCTTCTTTTAGAACCACCCAGTGACTGATGCCTCTATCTCTGTCAAGCCCCCTTTTCTGCTATCTGAATAGAGCAGAAAGATGTCCACAGGGTCCCTGGTGGTCCCTAGCACGTGGGCGATAGTGAAAGAAAACTTATTGTCGCATGCTTATGGGAAACCTGATTTTTAGCTTGAAATTGTACGCAGTCATTTTTTCCCCCTCATCACTTGTGGTAGCCATGGGATTCCTGGTGGAATAAGACTCCCTTAGCTCATTCAAAAAGAGGGTGGGTTGACTTAAGGAATCCACATGCGATCACCCTAGCGAACAACGAGCGAATAAGAAAGTGACTAAAAATGTCTTTCAATTATGGATTGGGTATATAACTGATATACACGGAAACTTTACTATTATTACTTTGGTTTTCGTATCATAAAATTGGCATAATTATACAACTCATAGTGATTTCTATATAGTGTAATCAGACACTGAGGATCTGAAAGGGCACCTCAGCCCTCAGTGCTGCACGTGAATATACTCAGGACTCGGTGCCAAGGCCACAGCAAACGATGGACTGAGCTTATCTGAATTCCGGCCTTTGGAGGAGTGCTCTAACTTTTTAAACACAAAAATACACAGATTTTCTTCTGTGTTTCTTTTCCTGTTCCCTTACACGCCCAGAAGGTTGAGGCAAGAGAACTGTGAACAATCAAACCTAAGTGACCAGACTCTGTAGTTCTCCTCATATAGAGTATAAGAGGGTGCACGAATATTTCTGACCATTAGAGGGCACAAGGTGTGACCGATATAGAGTATGACAGGGTGCACTCATATTTCTGACCGTTAGAGGGCACAAGGGGTAACCGATATAGAGTATGGGAGGATGGACTCATATTTCTGATCATTAGAGGGCACAAGAGGTAACTGATTGAATCAGCAGAAGGAAAAATAAAGAGCAAGTTTTTAGAGATTTTGATAGAATTGTCAATTTTGATAGAAAATGTTTAAAAATGAATTTGAAATATTGCTCCTATACTTTGATGCAGATATTACAAGTATCTTTCGCATCAACTTGGGTGCAAAGAAAAGAGTGACAAACCAAGTCCAATGATACATGAATGATGGATAATGCCAGAGAATGGATCATTCTGGGAGGTAAGGTCATAATACTTTAACGTCAATTTCTGTAAATTACAATATTGACTTAAATGAGAAAAATAAAATAAGCTCTTTCAAAATCCAGGCATTTTCTCCTAATATGTATTGATGATCTAACTCTTAGCACAATAGGAATAGAAAAGAATTTCCCTGACCTGACAAACAGAATGTTTAAAATCATTTAGGTTACTCCCATACGTAATGTTGAAGTATTCAGAACTTTTCCCTTGAGATCCAGAATGAGGTTAGGATGCCATTAGTGAAACTTTATGTGTAAAAACAATTGTGAAAGTCTTAACCAGTGTAAGAAGGCAAGGAAAGAGGAAAATTAGTATAATTGGAAAGTGTTTATTAATAGAGGTCGGTAGAAACACCACGAGACGCTGCTGTGAAACTGTTACTATGTAATATATTGAGAATTCAAACTAGCAATCTCACAGCAAGAAAGCCAGTATAGGAAAATCAATTCCATGTCTCTATTGCCACAAGAAACAGTGAAGGTTAAATTGCAAACTCATGTAAAACGAATACAGCATGGAAATATTGAATTGCTCTCAGGAACAACCTATGACGTGTACATGGAAACACAGGAACTATTATTAAGAAGGTTAGGAAATCCTAAATCAATTGAGATATATTCTGTGATAAACGAGTAAAAGACTGTTTTAAAAAGGTCAGTTTTCTCATGTTTCATCTATTGATTTCATTAAAAACTCAATCACAATGAGTATGTGTGAGTAAATGGAAAAGGTCATTCTAAAATTCATACAAACGTGCAAATAACCAAACGTAGTCAAGGTAACTTTGAAGGAGAAAAGCAAAGTTAGAGGAATTGCTCTTACCAGGTATCAGAAAGTATTTCAAGGCTGTGCTGATTAAGACAGTGGATATTGGTGCAGGGAAAAAGAGCAAACTGAACCAAGAGAAGAGCTCAGAAATAACACTGCCACGCACACACACGAGGATCTTTGCTTTGTATGAACTGTGGCACCTCAGAGCAATGAAGGAAACTAATTTTCCAGTAAATGATGTTGAGTCAAATCGATAATTAGCTACAATAAAATAAAGAAAGGAAACTTGAACTCGACTTCACATCATACCTGAAATGGTATCTGAAGAGAAAGTTAGCTTTGAGAAACCGATGGGAATAATGAGAAAGCTTCTAGAAGATAACCAGCATTTGCCCAAGATTTGACCAGTTCCTAACTCCCCGGTTTGAAGCATGAAACCTGTGCTGAGATTCCTGTATTGAGGGATTGCGTTAGTGTAGCAGTGCTGCTGAATCCTCACGTACAAGGTGGAGATGGGCTGTGATTTCTCTCCCCATTTTACGTATTTCATGGGAGCTGCCTGCAGAGCCTCCCCTTCCCTGTACGTCTTGCAGCAGCATCTACACAGGGTAGACTATTATTTTGCCGGAGTTGTGCTAAGTCAGGGAAACCCTGGTGGTGTAGTGCTTAAGTGCTACGGCTGCTAAACAAAGGGTCAGCAGTTCAAATCCACCAGGTGCTCCTTGGAAACTCTATGGGGCAGTTCTCCTCTGTCCTATAGGGTCGCTATGAGTCCGAGCCTCCTCGACGGCACCTAACAACAACAACCATAAGCATGAGTGTTACGTGCCACTCAAGCGGAACAAATGGAAACAAAGGCTTTCTTGGTCCTGCTTGGTTAAACACCCAGGAAACCAGGGAGCATCTTGAGAAGGAGAGCGGTGCTTACAACATAAAGGGCAGAGGCAGAGTCTAGGCAGCATCACAGGTAGTACTGGGATTCGACACTAGTTCAGAAGTGGTCAGCAGGGATGGGCCACTGGGAGCCTGTAGGTCCCATAGCCTTTTATCCCCAATAGCCGAGACCTGCTGAGCCGATATGGCTCCACACGCTTGATATTTAAAGGGTACACATCGAGTCAAAGCAATTGACTTCATCCTGCACACCAATTGGAGGTCTCACTTTTAGGCAGTATAGGAAGGAGGAGAGATTCAATTGAAAGGTCTAGAATTAGGCGTCAAAGGTTGAAGCCCTGAGTCACCACTCCCTCAGTGAGGAATTCATTTCGGGCAAGTGAATGACTCTTGTTTTCCCTTATCTGGCAAACAGCAGGAGCAAGCATAATAGTGGTAAGAATAATGACGATTTCACAGATCCACAGGGAGAAATAAGGAAGGTAAATCTTATAAACTGACTGCAACCGTCTCTATTACAAGGGACGATCTTTGTCCTCTCCATCAATGTCGCTTCTTTTAGAACCACCCAGTGACTGATGCCTCTATCTCTGTCAAGCCCCCTTTTCTGCTATCTGAATAGAGCAGAAAGATGTCCACAGGGTCCCTGGTGGTCCCTAGCACGTGGGCGATAGTGAAAGAAAACTTATTGTGGCATGCTTATGGGAAACCTGATTTTTAGCTTGAAATTGTACGCAGTCATTTTTTCCCCCTCATCACTTGTGGTAGCCATGGGATTCCTGGTGGAATAAGACTCCCTTAGCTCATTCAAAAAGAGGGTGGGTTGACTTAAGGAATCCACATGCGATCACCCTAGCGAACAACGAGCGAATAAGAAAGTGACTAAAAATGTCTTTCAATTATGGATTGGGTATATAACTGATATACACGGAAACTTTACTATTATTACTTTGGTTTTCGTATCATAAAATTGGCATAATTATACAACTCATAGTGATTTCTATATAGTGTAATCAGACACTGAGGATCTGAAAGGGCACCTCAGCCCTCAGTGCTGCACGTGAATATACTCAGGACTCGGTGCCAAGGCCACAGCAAACGATGGACTGAGCTTATCTGAATTCCGGCCTTTGGAGGAGTGCTCTAACTTTTTAAACACAAAAATACACAGATTTTCTTCTGTGTTTCTTTTCCTGTTCCCTTACACGCCCAGAAGGTTGAGGCAAGAGAACTGTGAACAATCAAACCTAAGTGACCAGACTCTGTAGTTCTCCTCATATAGAGTATAAGAGGGTGCACGAATATTTCTGACCATTAGAGGGCACAAGGTGTGACCGATATAGAGTATGAGAGGGTGCACTCATATTTCTGACCGTTAGAGGGCACAAGGGTAACCGATATAGAGTATGGGAGGATGCACTCATATTTCTGATCATTAGAGGGCACAAGAGGTAACTGATTGAATCAGCAGAAGGAAAAAAAAAGAGCAAGTTTATAGAGATTTTGATAGAATTGTCAATTTTGATAGAAAATGTTTAAAAATGAATTTGAAATATTGCTCCTATACTTTGATGCAGATATTACAAGTATCTTTCGCATCAACTTGGGTGCAAAGAAAAGAGTGACAAACCAAGTCCAATGATACATGAATGATGGATAATGCCAGAGAATGGATCATTCTGGGAGGTAAGGTCATAATACTTTAACGTCAATTTCTGTAAATTACAATATTGACTTAAATGAGAAAAATAAAATAAGCTCTTTCAAAATCCAGGCATTTTCTCCTAATATGTATTGATGATCTAACTCTTAGCACAATAGGAATAGAAAAGAATTTCCCTGACCTGACAAACAGAATGTTTAAAATCATTTAGGTTACTACCATACGTAATGTTGAAGTATTCAGAACTTTTCCCTTGAGATCCAGAATGAGGTTAGGATGCCATTAGTGAAACTTTATGTGTAAAAGCAATTGTGAAAGTCTTAACCAGTGTAAGAAGGCAAGGAAAGAGGAAAATTAGTATAATTGGAAAGTGTTTATTAATAGAGGTCGGTAGAAACACCACGAGACGCTGCTGTGAAACTGTTAGTATGTAATATATTGAGAATTCAAACTAGCAATCTCACAGCAAGAAAGCCAGTATAGGAAAATCAATTCCATGTCTCTATTGCCACAAGAAACAGTGAAGGTTAAATTGCAAACTCATGTAAAATGAATACAGCATGGAAATATTGAATTGCTCTCAGGAACAACCTATGACGTGTACATGGAAACACAGGAACTATTATTAAGGTTAGGAAATCCTAAATCAATTGAGATATATTCTGTGATAAACGAGTAAAAGACTGTTTTAAAAAGGTCAGTTTTCTCATGTTTCATCTATTGATTTCATTAAAAACTCAATCACAATGAGTATGTGTGAGTAAATGGAAAAGGTCATTCTAAAATTCATACAAACGTGCAAATAACCAAACGTAGTCAAGGTAACTTTGAAGGAGAAAAGCAAAGTTAGAGGAATTGCTTTTACCAGGTATCAGAAAGTATTTCAAGGCTGTGCTGATTAAGACAGTGGATATTGGTGCAGGGAAAAAGAGCAAACTGAACCAAGAGAAGAGCTCAGAAATAACACTGCCACGCACACACACGAGGATCTTTGCTTTGTATGAACTGTGGCACCTCAGAGCAATGAAGGAAACTAATTTTCCAGTAAATGATGTTGAGTCAAATCGATAATTAGCTACAATAAAATAAAGAAAGGAAACTTGAACTCGACTTCACATCATACCTGAAATGGTATCTGAAGAGAAAGTTAGCTTTGAGAAACCGATGGGAATAATGAGAAAGCTTCTAGAAGATAACCAGCATTTGCCCAAGATTTGACGAGTTCCTAACTCCCCGGTTTGAAGCATGAAACCTGTGCTGAGATTCCTGTATTGAGGGATTGCGTTAGTGTAGCAGTGCTGCTGAATCCTCACGTACAAGGTGGAGATGGGCTGTGATTTCTCTCCCCATTTTACGTATTTCATGGGAGCTGCCTGCAGAGCCTCCCCTTCCCTGTACGTCTTGCAGCAGCATCTACACAGGGTAGACTATTATTTTGCCGGAGTTGTGCTAAGTCAGGGAAACCCTGGTGGTGTAGTGCTTAAGTGCTACGGCTGCTAAACAAAGGGTCAGCAGTTCAAATCCACCAGGTGCTCCTTGGAAACTCTATGGGGCAGTTCTCCTCTGTCCTATAGGGTCGCTATGAGTCCGAGCCTCCTCGACGGCACCTAACAACAACAACCATAAGCATGAGTGTTACGTGCCACTCAAGCGGAACAAATGGAAACAAAGGCTTTCTTGGTCCTGCTTGGTTAAACACCCAGGAAACCAGGGAGCATCTTGAGAAGGAGAGCGGTGCTTACAACATAAAGGGCAGAGGCAGAGTCTAGGCAGCATCACAGGTAGTACTGGGATTCGACACTAGTTCAGAAGTGGTCAGCAGGGATGGGCCACTGGGAGCCTGTAGGTCCCATAGCCTTTTATCCCCAATAGCCGAGACCTGCTGAGCCGATATGGCTCCACACGCTTGATATTTAAAGGGTACACATCGAGTCAAAGCAATTGACTTCATCCTGCACACCAATTGGAGGTCTCACTTTTAGGCAGTATAGGAAGGAGGAGAGATTCAATTGAAAGGTCTAGAATTAGGCGTCAAAGGTTGAAGCCCTGAGTCACCACTCCCTCAGTGAGGAATTCATTTCGGGCAAGTGAATGACTCTTGTTTTCTCTTCTCTGGCAAACAGCAGGAGCAAGCATAATAGTGGTAAGAATAATGACGATTTCACAGATCCACAGGGAGAAATAAGGAAGGTAAATCTTATAAACTGACTGCAACCGTCTCTATTACAAGGGACAATCTTTGTCCTCTCCATCAATGTCGCTTCTTTTAGAACCACCCAGTGACTGATGCCTCTATCTCTGTCAAGCCCCCTTTTCTGCTATCTGAATAGAGCAGAAAGATGTCCACAGGGTCCCTGGTGGTCCCTAGCACGTGGGCGATAGTGAAAGAAAACTTATTGTCGCATGCTTATGGGAAACCTGATTTTTATCTTGAAATTGTACGCAGTCATTTTTTCCCCCCTCATCACTTGTGGTAGCCATGGGATTCCTGGTGGAATAAGACTCCCTTAGCTCATTCAAAAAGAGGGTGGGTTGACTTAAGGAATCCACATGCGATCACCCTAGCGAACAACGAGCGAATAAGAAAGTGACTAAAAATGTCTTTCAATTATGGATTGGGTATATAAGTGATATACACGTAAACTTTACTATTATTACTTTGGTTTTCGTATCATAAAATTGGCATAATTATACAACTCATAGTGATTTCTATATAGTGTAATCAGACACTGAGGATCTGAAAGGGCACCTCAGCCCTCAGTGCTGCACGTGAATATACTCAGGACTCGGTGCCAAGGCCACAGCAAACGATGGACTGAGCTTATCTGAATTCCGGCCTTTGGAGGAGTGCTCTAACTTTTTAAACACAAAAATACACAGATTTTCTTCTGTGTTTCTTTTCCTGTTCCCTTACACGCCCAGAAGGTTGAGGCAAGAGAACTGTGAACAATCAAACCTAAGTGGCCAGACTCTGTAGTTCTCCTCATATAGAGTATAAGAGGGTGCACGAATATTTCTGACCATTAGAGGGCACAAGGTGTGACCGATATAGAGTATGAGAGGGTGCACTCATATTTCTGACCGTTAGAGGGCACAAGGGGTAACCGATATAGAGTATGGGAGGATGCACTCATATTTCTGATCATTAGAGGGCACAAGAGGTAACTGATTGAATCCGCAGAAGGAAAAAAAAAGAGCAAGTTTATAGAGATTTTGATAGAATTGTCAGTTTTGATAGAAAATGTTTAAAAATGAATTTGAAATATTGCTCCTATACTTTGATGCAGATATTACAAGTATCTTTCGCATCAACTTGGGTGCAAAGAAAAGAGTGACAAACCAAGTCCAATGATACATGAATGATGGATAATGCCAGAGAATGGATCATTCTGGGAGGTAAGGTCATAATACTTTAACGTCAATTTCTGTAAATTACAATATTGACTTAAATGAGAAAAATAAAATAAGCTCTTTCAAAATCCAGGCATTTTCTCCTAATATGTATTGATGATCTAACTCTTAGCACAATAGGAATAGAAAAGAATTTCCCTGACCTGACAAACAGAATGTTTAAAATCATTTAGGTTACTACCATACGTAATGTTGAAGTATTCAGAACTTTTCCCTTGAGATCCAGAATGAGGTTAGGATGCCATTAGTGAAACTTTATGTGTAAAAGCAATTGTGAAAGTCTTAACCAGTGTAAGAAGGCAAGGAAAGAGGAAAATTAGTATAATTGGAAAGTGTTTATTAATAGAGGTCGGTAGAAACACCACGAGACGCTGCTGTGAAACTGTTAGTATGTAATATATTGAGAATTCAAACTAGCAATCTCACAGCAAGAAAGCCAGTATAGGAAAATCAATTCCATGTCTCTATTGCCACAAGAAACAGTGAAGGTTAAATTGCAAACTCATGTAAAATGAATACAGCATGGAAATATTGAATTGCTCTCAGGAACAATCTATGACGTGTACATGGAAACACAGGAACTATTATTAAGGTTAGGAAATCCTAAATCAATTGAGATATATTCTGTGATAAACGAGTAAAAGACTGTTTTAAAAAGGTCAGTTTTCTCATGTTTCATCTATTGATTTCATTAAAAACTCAATCACAATGAGTATGTGTGAGTAAATGGAAAAGGTCATTCTAAAATTCATACAAACGTGCAAATAACCAAACGTAGTCAAGGTAACTTTGAAGGAGAAAAGCAAAGTTAGAGGAATTGCTTTTACCAGGTATCAGAAAGTATTTCAAGGCTGTGCTGATTAAGACAGTGGATATTGGTGCAGGGAAAAAGAGCAAACTGAACCAAGAGAAGAGCTCAGAAATAACACTGCCACGCACACACACGAGGATCTTTGCTTTGTATGAACTGTGGCACCTCAGAGCAATGAAGGAAACTAATTTTCCAGTAAATGATGTTGAGTCAAATCGATAATTAGCTACAATAAAATAAAGAAAGGAAACTTGAACTCGACTTCACATCATACCTGAAATGGTATCTGAAGAGAAAGTTAGCTTTGAGAAACCGATGGGAATAATGAGAAAGCTTCTAGAAGATAACCAGCATTTGCCCAAGATTTGACGAGTTCCTAACTCCCCGGTTTGAAGCATGAAACCTGTGCTGAGATTCCTGTATTGAGGGATTGCGTTAGTGTAGCAGTGCTGCTGAATCCTCACGTACAAGGTGGAGATGGGCTGTGATTTCTCTCCCCATTTTACGTATTTCATGGGAGCTGCCTGCAGAGCCTCCCCTTCCCTGTACGTCTTGCAGCAGCATCTACACAGGGTAGACTATTATTTTGCCGGAGTTGTGCTAAGTCAGGGAAACCCTGGTGGTGTAGTGCTTAAGTGCTACGGCTGCTAAACAAAGGGTCAGCAGTTCAAATCCACCAGGTGCTCCTTGGAAACTCTATGGGGCAGTTCTCCTCTGTCCTATAGGGTCGCTATGAGTCCGAGCCTCCTCGACGGCACCTAACAACAACAACCATAAGCATGAGTGTTACGTGCCACTCAAGCGGAACAAATGGAAACAAAGGCTTTCTTGGTCCTGCTTGGTTAAACACCCAGGAAACCAGGGAGCATCTTGAGAAGGAGAGCGGTGCTTACAACATAAAGGGCAGAGGCAGAGTCTAGGCAGCATCACAGGTAGTACTGGGATTCGACACTAGTTCAGAAGTGGTCAGCAGGGATGGGCCACTGGGAGCCTGTAGGTCCCATAGCCTTTTATCCCCAATAGCCGAGACCTGCTGAGCCGATATGGCTCCACACGGTTGATATTTAAAGGGTACACATCGAGTCAAAGCAATTGACTTCATCCTGCACACCAATTGGAGGTCTCACTTTTAGGCAGTATAGGAAGGAGGAGAGATTCAATTGAAAGGTCTAGAATTAGGCGTCAAAGGTTGAAGCCCTGAGTCACCACTCCCTCAGTGAGGAATTCATTTCGGGCAAGTGAATGACTCTTGTTTTCTCTTCTCTGGCAAACAGCAGGAGCAAGCATAATAGTGGTAAGAATAATGACGATTTCACAGATCCACAGGGAGAAATAAGGAAGGTAAATCTTATAAACTGACTGCAACCGTCTCTATTACAAGGGACAATCTTTGTCCTCTCCATCAATGTCGCTTCTTTTAGAACCACCCAGTGACTGATGCCTCTATCTCTGTCAAGCCCCCTTTTCTGCTATCTGAATAGAGCAGAAAGATGTCCACAGGGTCCCTGGTGGTCCCTAGCACGTGGGCGATAGTGAAAGAAAACTTATTGTCGCATGCTTATGGGAAACCTGATTTTTATCTTGAAATTGTACGCAGTCATTTTTTCCCCCCCTCATCACTTGTGGTAGCCATGGGATTCCTGGTGGAATAAGACTCCCTTAGCTCATTCAAAAAGAGGGTGGGTTGACTTAAGGAATCCACATGCGATCACCCTAGCGAACAACGAGCGAATAAGAAAGTGACTAAAAATGTCTTTCAATTATGGATTGGGTATATAACTGATATACACGGAAACTTTACTATTATTACTTTGGTTTTCGTATCATAAAATTGGCATAATTATACAACTCATAGTGATTTCTATATAGTGTAATCAGACACTGAGGATCTGAAAGGGCACCTCAGCCCTCAGTGCTGCACGTGAATATACTCAGGACTCGGTGCCAAGGCCACAGCAAACGATGGACTGAGCTTATCTGAATTCCGGCCTTTGGAGGAGTGCTCTAACTTTTTAAACACAAAAATACACAGATTTTCTTCTGTGTTTCTTTTCCTGTTCCCTTACACGCCCAGAAGGTTGAGGCAAGAGAACTGTGAACAATCAAACCTAAGTGGCCAGACTCTGTAGTTCTCCTCATATAGAGTATAAGAGGGTGCACGAATATTTCTGACCATTAGAGGGCACAAGGTGTGACCGATATAGAGTATGAGAGGGTGCACTCATATTTCTGACCGTTAGAGGGCACAAGGGGTAACCGATATAGAGTATGGGAGGATGCACTCATATTTCTGATCATTAGAGGGCACAAGAGGTAACTGATTGAATCCGCAGAAGGAAAAAAAAAGAGCAAGTTTATAGAGATTTTGATAGAATTGTCAGTTTTGATAGAAAATGTTTAAAAATGAATTTGAAATATTGCTCCTATACTTTGATGCAGATATTACAAGTATCTTTCGCATCAACTTGGGTGCAAAGAAAAGAGTGACAAACCAAGTCCAATGATACATGAATGATGGATAATGCCAGAGAATGGATCATTCTGGGAGGTAAGGTCATAATACTTTAACGTCAATTTCTGTAAATTACAATATTGACTTAAATGAGAAAAATAAAATAAGCTCTTTCAAAATCCAGGCATTTTCTCCTAATATGTATTGATGATCTAACTCTTAGCACAATAGGAATAGAAAAGAATTTCCCTGACCTGACAAACAGAATGTTTAAAATCATTTAGGTTACTACCATACGTAATGTTGAAGTATTCAGAACTTTTCCCTTGAGATCCAGAATGAGGTTAGGATGCCATTAGTGAAACTTTATGTGTAAAAGCAATTGTGAAAGTCTTAACCAGTGTAAGAAGGCAAGGAAAGAGGAAAATTAGTATAATTGGAAAGTGTTTATTAATAGAGGTCGGTAGAAACACCACGAGACGCTGCTGTGAAACTGTTAGTATGTAATATATTGAGAATTCAAACTAGCAATCTCACAGCAAGAAAGCCAGTATAGGAAAATCAATTCCATGTCTCTATTGCCACAAGAAACAGTGAAGGTTAAATTGCAAACTCATGTAAAATGAATACAGCATGGAAATATTGAATTGCTCTCAGGAACAATCTATGACGTGTACATGGAAACACAGGAACTATTATTAAGGTTAGGAAATCCTAAATCAATTGAGATATATTCTGTGATAAACGAGTAAAAGACTGTTTTAAAAAGGTCAGTTTTCTCATGTTTCATCTATTGATTTCATTAAAAACTCAATCACAATGAGTATGTGTGAGTAAATGGAAAAGGTCATTCTAAAATTCATACAAACGTGCAAATAACCAAACGTAGTCAAGGTAACTTTGAAGGAGAAAAGCAAAGTTAGAGGAATTGCTTTTACCAGGTATCAGAAAGTATTTCAAGGCTGTGCTGATTAAGACAGTGGATATTGGTGCAGGGAAAAAGAGCAAACTGAACCAAGAGAAGAGCTCAGAAATAACACTGCCACGCACACACACGAGGATCTTTGCTTTGTATGAACTGTGGCACCTCAGAGCAATGAAGGAAACTAATTTTCCAGTAAATGATGTTGAGTCAAATCGATAATTAGCTACAATAAAATAAAGAAAGGAAACTTGAACTCGACTTCACATCATACCTGAAATGGTATCTGAAGAGAAAGTTAGCTTTGAGAAACTGATGGGAATAATGAGAAAGCTTCTAGAAGATAACCAGCATTTGCCCAAGATTTGACGAGTTCCTAACTCCCCGGTTTGAAGCATGAAACCTGTGCTGAGATTCCTGTATTGAGGGATTGCGTTAGTGTAGCAGTGCTGCTGAATCCTCACGTACAAGGTGGAGATGGGCTGTGATTTCTCTCCCCATTTTACGTATTTCATGGGAGCTGCCTGCAGAGCCTCCCCTTCCCTGTACGTCTTGCAGCAGCATCTACACAGGGTAGACTATTATTTTGCCGGAGTTGTGCTAAGTCAGGGAAACCCTGGTGGTGTAGTGCTTAAGTGCTACGGCTGCTAAACAAAGGGTCAGCAGTTCAAATCCACCAGGTGCTCCTTGGAAACTCTATGGGGCAGTTCTACTCTGTCCTATAGGGTCGCTATGAGTCCGAGCCTCCTCGACGGCACCTAACAACAACAACCATAAGCATGAGTGTTACGTGCCACTCAAGCGGAACAAATGGAAACAAAGGCTTTCTTGGTCCTGCTTGGTTAAACACCCAGGAAACCAGGGAGCATCTTGAGAAGGAGAGCGGTGCTTACAACATAAAGGGCGGAGGCAGAGTCTAGGCAGCATCACAGGTAGTACTGGGATTCGACACTAGTTCAGAAGTGGTCAGCAGGGATGGGCCACTGGGAGCCTGTAGGTCCCATAGCCTTTTATCCCCAATAGCCGAGACCTGCTGAGCCGATATGGCTCCACACGCTTGATATTTAAAGGGTACACATCGAGTCAAAGCAATTGACTTCATCCTGCACACCAATTGGAGGTCTCACTTTTAGGCAGTATAGGAAGGAGGAGAGATTCAATTGAAAGGTCTAGAATTAGGCGTCAAAGGTTGAAGCCCTGAGTCACCACTCCCTCAGTGAGGAATTCATTTCGGGCAAGTGAATGACTCTTGTTTTCTCTTCTCTGGCAAACAGCAGGAGCAAGCATAATAGTGGTAAGAATAATGACGATTTCACAGATCCACAGGGAGAAATAAGGAAGGTAAATCTTATAAACTGACTGCAACCGTCTCTATTACAAGGGACAATCTTTGTCCTCTCCATCAATGTCGCTTCTTTTAGAACCACCCAGTGACTGATGCCTCTATCTCTGTCAAGCCCCCTTTTCTGCTATCTGAATAGAGCATAAAGATGTCCACAGGGTCCCTGGTGGTCCCTAGCACGTGGGCGATAGTGAAAGAAAACTTATTGTCGCATGCTTATGGGAAACCTGATTTTTATCTTGAAATTGTATGCAGTCATTTTTTCCCCCCTCATCACTTGTGGTAGCCATGGGATTCCTGGTGGAATAAGACTCCCTTAGCTCATTCAAAAAGAGGGTGGGTTGACTTAAGGAATCCACATGCGATCACCCTAGCGAACAACGAGCGAATAAGAAAGTGACTAAAAATGTCTTTCAATTATGGATTGGGTATATAACTGATATACACGGAAACTTTACTATTATTACTTTGGTTTTCGTATCATAAAATTGGCATAATTATACAACTCATAGTGATTTCTATATAGTGTAATCAGACACTGACGATCTGAAAGGGCACCTCAGCCCTCAGTGCTGCACGTGAATATACTCAGGACTCGGTGCCAAGGCCACAGCAAACGATGGACTGAGCTTATCTGAATTCCGGCCTTTGGAGGAGTGCTCTAACTTTTTAAACACAAAAATACACAGATTTTCTTCTGTGTTTCTTTTCCTGTTCCCTTACACGCCCAGAAGGTTGAGGCAAGAGAACTGTGAACAATCAAACCTAAGTGACCAGACTCTGTAGTTCTCCTCATATAGAGTATAAGAGGGTGCACGAATATTTCTGACCATTAGAGGGCACAAGGTGTGACCGATATAGAGTATGAGAGGGTGCACTCATATTTCTGACCGTTAGAGGGCACAAGGGGTAACCGATATAGAGTATGGGAGGATGCACTCATATTTCTGATCATTAGAGGGCACAAGAGGTAACTGATTGAATCCGCAGAAGGAAAAAAAAAGAGCAAGTTTATAGAGATTTTGATAGAATTGTCAGTTTTGATAGAAAATGTTTAAAAATGAATTTGAAATATTGCTCCTATACTTTGATGCAGATATTACAAGTATCTTTCGCATCAACTTGGGTGCAAAGAAAAGAGTGACAAACCAAGTCCAATGATACATGAATGATGGATAATGCCAGAGAATGGATCATTCTGGGAGGTAAGGTCATAATACTTTAACGTCAATTTCTGTAAATTACAATATTGACTTAAATGAGAAAAATAAAATAAGCTCTTTCAAAATCCAGGCATTTTCTCCTAATATGTATTGATGATCTAACTCTTAGCACAATAGGAATAGAAAAGAATTTCCCTGACCTGACAAACAGAATGTTTAAAATCATTTAGGTTACTACCATACGTAATGTTGAAGTATTCAGAACTTTTCCCTTGAGATCCAGAATGAGGTTAGGATGCCATTAGTGAAACTTTATGTGTAAAAGCAATTGTGAAAGTCTTAACCAGTGTAAGAAGGCAAGGAAAGAGGAAAATTAGTATAATTGGAAAACGTTTATTAATAGAGGTCGGTAGAAACACCACGAGACGCTGCTGTGAAACTGTTAGTATGTAATATATTGAGAATTCAAACTAGCAATCTCACAGCAAGAAAGCCAGTATAGGAAAATCAATTCCATGTCTCTATTGCCACAAGAAACAGTGAAGGTTAAATTGCAAACTCATGTAAAACGAATACAGCATGGAAATATTGAATTGCTCTCAGGAACAACCTATGACGTGTACATGGAAACACAGGAACTATTATTAAGAAGGTTAGGAAATCCTAAATCAATTGAGATATATTCTGTGATAAACGAGTAAAAGACTGTTTTAAAAAGGTCAGTTTTCTCATGTTTCATCTATTGATTTCATTAAAAACTCAATCACAATGAGTATGTGTGAGTAAATGGAAAAGGTCATTCTAAAATTCATACAAACGTGCAAATAACCAAACGTAGTCAAGGTAACTTTGAAGGAGAAAAGCAAAGTTAGAGGAATTGCTTTTACCAGGTATCAGAAAGTATTTCAAGGCTGTGCTGATTAAGACAGTGGATATTGGTGCAGGGAAAAAGAGCAAACTGAACCAAGAGAAGAGCTCAGAAATAACACTGCCACGCACACACACGAGGATCTTTGCTTTGTATGAACTGTGGCACCTCAGAGCAATGAAGGAAACTAATTTTCCAGTAAATGATGTTGAGTCAAATCGATAATTAGCTACAATAAAATAAAGAAAGGAAACTTGAACTCGACTTCACATCATACCTGAAATGGTATCTGAAGAGAAAGTTAGCTTTGAGAAACTGATGGGAATAATGAGAAAGCTTCTAGAAGATAACCAGCATTTGCCCAAGATTTGACGAGTTCCTAACTCCCCGGTTTGAAGCATGAAACCTGTGCTGAGATTCCTGTATTGAGGGATTGCGTTAGTGTAGCAGTGCTGCTGAATCCTCACGTACAAGGTGGAGATGGGCTGTGATTTCTCTCCCCATTTTACGTATTTCATGGGAGCTGCCTGCAGAGCCTCCCCTTCCCTGTACGTCTTGCAGCAGCATCTACACAGGGTAGACTATTATTTTGCCGGAGTTGTGCTAAGTCAGGGAAACCCTGGTGGTGTAGTGCTTAAGTGCTACGGCTGCTAAACAAAGGGTCAGCAGTTCAAATCCACCAGGTGCTCCTTGGAAACTCTATGGGGCAGTTCTCCTCTGTCCTATAGGGTCGCTATGAGTCCGAGCCTCCTCGACGGCACCTAACAACAACAACCATAAGCATGAGTGTTACGTGCCACTCAAGCGGAACAAATGGAAACAAAGGCTTTCTTGGTCCTGCTTGGTTAAACACCCAGGAAACCAGGGAGCATCTTGAGAAGGAGAGCGGTGCTTACAACATAAAGGGCGGAGGCAGAGTCTAGGCAGCATCACAGGTAGTACTGGGATTCGACACTAGTTCAGAAGTGGTCAGCAGGGATGGGCCACTGGGAGCCTGTAGGTCCCATAGCCTTTTATCCCCAATAGCCGAGACCTGCTGAGCCGATATGGCTCCACACGCTTGATATTTAAAGGGTACACATCGAGTCAAAGCAATTGACTTCATCCTGCACACCAATTGGAGGTCTCACTTTTAGGCAGTATAGGAAGGAGGAGAGATTCAATTGAAAGGTCTAGAATTAGGCGTCAAAGGTTGAAGCCCTGAGTCACCACTCCCTCAGTGAGGAATTCATTTCGGGCAAGTGAATGACTCTTGTTTTCCCTTATCTGGCAAACAGCAGGAGCAAGCATAATAGTGGTAAGAATAATGACGATTTCACAGATCCACAGGGAGAAATAAGGAAGGTAAATCTTATAAACTGACTGCAACCGTCTCTATTACAAGGGACGATCTTTGTCCTCTCCATCAATGTCGCTTCTTTTAGAACCACCCAGTGACTGATGCCTCTATCTCTGTCAAGCCCCCTTTTCTGCTATCTGAATAGAGCAGAAAGATGTCCACAGGGTCCCTGGTGGTCCCTAGCACGTGGGCGATAGTGAAAGAAAACTTATTGTCGCATGCTTATGGGAAACCTGATTTTTAGCTTGAAATTGTACGCAGTCATTTTTTCCCCCTCATCACTTGTGGTAGCCATGGGATTCCTGGTGGAATAAGACTCCCTTAGCTCATTCAAAAAGAGGGTGGGTTGACTTAAGGAATCCACATGCGATCACCCTAGCGAACAACGAGCGAATAAGAAAGTGACTAAAAATGTCTTTCAATTATGGATTGGGTATATAACTGATATACACGGAAACTTTACTATTATTACTTTGGTTTTCGTATCATAAAATTGGCATAATTATACAACTCATAGTGATTTCTATATAGTGTAATCAGACACTGAGGATCTGAAAGGGCACCTCAGCCCTCAGTGCTGCACGTGAATATACTCAGGACTCGGTGCCAAGGCCACAGCAAACGATGGACTGAGCTTATCTGAATTCCGGCCTTTGGAGGAGTGCTCTAACTTTTTAAACACAAAAATACACAGATTTTCTTCTGTGTTTCTTTTCCTGTTCCCTTACACGCCCAGAAGGTTGAGGCAAGAGAACTGTGAACAATCAAACCTAAGTGACCAGACTCTGTAGTTCTCCTCATATAGAGTATAAGAGGGTGCACGAATATTTCTGACCATTAGAGGGCACAAGGTGTGACCGATATAGAGTATGAGAGGGTGCACTCATATTTCTGACCGTTAGAGGGCACAAGGGGTAACCGATATAGAGTATGGGAGGATGCACTCATATTTCTGATCATTAGAGGGCACAAGAGGTAACTGATTGAATCAGCAGAAGGAAAAATAAAGAGCAAGTTTTTAGAGATTTTGATAGAATTGTCAATTTTGATAGAAAATGTTTAAAAATGAATTTGAAATATTGCTCCTATACTTTGATGCAGATATTACAAGTATCTTTCGCATCAACTTGGGTGCAAAGAAAAGAGTGACAAACCAAGTCCAATGATACATGAATGATGGATAATGCCAGAGAATGGATCATTCTGGGAGGTAAGGTCATAATACTTTAACGTCAATTTCTGTAAATTACAATATTGACTTAAATGAGAAAAATAAAATAAGCTCTTTCAAAATCCAGGCATTTTCTCCTAATATGTATTGATGATCTAACTCTTAGCACAATAGGAATAGAAAAGAATTTCCCTGACCTGACAAACAGAATGTTTAAAATCATTTAGGTTACTACCATACGTAATGTTGAAGTATTCAGAACTTTTCCCTTGAGATCCAGAATGAGGTTAGGATGCCATTAGTGAAACTTTATGTGTAAAAACAATTGTGAAAGTCTTAACCAGTGTAAGAAGGCAAGGAAAGAGGAAAATTAGTATAATTGGAAAGTGTTTATTAATAGAGGTCGGTAGAAACACCACGAGACGCTGCTGTGAAACTGTTACTATGTAATATATTGAGAATTCAAACTAGCAATCTCACAGCAAGAAAGCCAGTATAGGAAAATCAATTCCATGTCTCTATTGCCACAAGAAACAGTGAAGGTTAAATTGCAAACTCATGTAAAACGAATACAGCATGGAAATATTGAATTGCTCTCAGGAACAACCTATGACGTGTACATGGAAACACAGGAACTATTATTAAGAAGGTTAGGAAATCCTAAATCAATTGAGATATATTCTGTGATAAACGAGTAAAAGACTGTTTTAAAAAGGTCAGTTTTCTCATGTTTCATCTATTGATTTCATTAAAAACTCAATCACAATGAGTATGTGTGAGTAAATGGAAAAGGTCATTCTAAAATTCATACAAACGTGCAAATAACCAAACGTAGTCAAGGTAACTTTGAAGGAGAAAAGCAAAGTTAGAAGAATTGCTTTTACCAGGTATCAGAAAGTATTTCAAGGCTGTGCTGATTAAGACAGTGGATATTGGTGCAGGGAAAAAGAGCAAACTGAACCAAGAGAAGAGCTCAGAAATAACACTGCCACGCACACACACGAGGATCTTTGCTTTGTATGAACTGTGGCACCTCAGAGCAATGAAGGAAACTAATTTTCCAGTAAATGATGTTGAGTCAAATCGATAATTAGCTACAATAAAATAAAGAAAGGAAACTTGAACTCGACTTCACATCATACCTGAAATGGTATCTGAAGAGAAAGTTAGCTTTGAGAAACTGATGGGAATAATGAGAAAGCTTCTAGAAGATAACCAGCATTTGCCCAAGATTTGACGAGTTCCTAACTCCCCGGTTTGAAGCATGAAACCTGTGCTGAGATTCCTGTATTGAGGGATTGCGTTAGTGTAGCAGTGCTGCTGAATCCTCACGTACAAGGTGGAGATGGGCTGTGATTTCTCTCCCCATTTTACGTATTTCATGGGAGCTGCCTGCAGAGCCTCCCCTTCCCTGTACGTCTTGCAGCAGCATCTACACAGGGTAGACTATTATTTTGCCGGAGTTGTGCTAAGTCAGGGAAACCCTGGTGGTGTAGTGCTTAAGTGCTACGGCTGCTAAACAAAGGGTCAGCAGTTCAAATCCACCAGGTGCTCCTTGGAAACTCTATGGGGCAGTTCTCCTCTGTCCTATAGGGTCGCTATGAGTCCGAGCCTCCTCGACGGCACCTAACAACAACAACCATAAGCATGAGTGTTACGTGCCACTCAAGCGGAACAAATGGAAACAAAGGCTTTCTTGGTCCTGCTTGGTTAAACACCCAGGAAACCAGGGAGCATCTTGAGAAGGAGAGCGGTGCTTACAACATAAAGGGCGGAGGCAGAGTCTAGGCAGCATCACAGGTAGTACTGGGATTCGACACTAGTTCAGAAGTGGTCAGCAGGGATGGGCCACTGGGAGCCTGTAGGTCCCATAGCCTTTTATCCCCAATAGCCGAGACCTGCTGAGCCGATATGGCTCCACACGCTTGATATTTAAAGGGTACACATCGAGTCAAAGCAATTGACTTCATCCTGCACACCAATTGGAGGTCTCACTTTTAGGCAGTATAGGAAGGAGGAGAGATTCAATTGAAAGGTCTAGAATTAGGCGTCAAAGGTTGAAGCCCTGAGTCACCACTCCCTCAGTGAGGAATTCATTTCGGGCAAGTGAATGACTCTTGTTTTCCCTTATCTGGCAAACAGCAGGAGCAAGCATAATAGTGGTAAGAATAATGACGATTTCACAGATCCACAGGGAGAAATAAGGAAGGTAAATCTTATAAACTGACTGCAACCGTCTCTATTACAAGGGACGATCTTTGTCCTCTCCATCAATGTCGCTTCTTTTAGAACCACCCAGTGACTGATGCCTCTATCTCTGTCAAGCCCCCTTTTCTGCTATCTGAATAGAGCAGAAAGATGTCCACAGGGTCCCTGGTGGTCCCTAGCACGTGGGCGATAGTGAAAGAAAACTTATTGTCGCATGCTTATGGGAAACCTGATTTTTAGCTTGAAATTGTACGCAGTCATTTTTTCCCCCTCATCACTTGTGGTAGCCATGGGATTCCTGGTGGAATAAGACTCCCTTAGCTCATTCAAAAAGAGGGTGGGTTGACTTAAGGAATCCACATGCGATCACCCTAGCGAACAACGAGCGAATAAGAAAGTGACTAAAAATGTCTTTCAATTATGGATTGGGTATATAACTGATATACACGGAAACTTTACTATTATTACTTTGGTTTTCGTATCATAAAATTGGCATAATTATACAACTCATAGTGATTTCTATATAGTGTAATCAGACACTGAGGATCTGAAAGGGCACCTCAGCCCTCAGTGCTGCACGTGAATATACTCAGGACTCGGTGCCAAGGCCACAGCAAACGATGGACTGAGCTTATCTGAATTCCGGCCTTTGGAGGAGTGCTCTAACTTTTTAAACACAAAAATACACAGATTTTCTTCTGTGTTTCTTTTCCTGTTCCCTTACACGCCCAGAAGGTTGAGGCAAGAGAACTGTGAACAATCAAACCTAAGTGACCAGACTCTGTAGTTCTCCTCATATAGAGTATAAGAGGGTGCACGAATATTTCTGACCATTAGAGGGCACAAGGTGTGACCGATATAGAGTATGAGAGGGTGCACTCATATTTCTGACCGTTAGAGGGCACAAGGGGTAACCGATATAGAGTATGGGAGGATGCACTCATATTTCTGATCATTAGAGGGCACAAGAGGTAACTGATTGAATCAGCAGAAGGAAAAATAAAGAGCAAGTTTTTAGAGATTTTGATAGAATTGTCAATTTTGATAGAAAATGTTTAAAAATGAATTTGAAATATTGCTCCTATACTTTGATGCAGATATTACAAGTATCTTTCGCATCAACTTGGGTGCAAAGAAAAGAGTGACAAACCAAGTCCAATGATACATGAATGATGGATAATGCCAGAGAATGGATCATTCTGGGAGGTAAGGTCATAATACTTTAACGTCAATTTCTGTAAATTACAATATTGACTTAAATGAGAAAAATAAAATAAGCTCTTTCAAAATCCAGGCATTTTCTCCTAATATGTATTGATGATCTAACTCTTAGCACAATAGGAATAGAAAAGAATTTCCCTGACCTGACAAACAGAATGTTTAAAATCATTTAGGTTACTACCATACGTAATGTTGAAGTATTCAGAACTTTTCCCTTGAGATCCAGAATGAGGTTAGGATGCCATTAGTGAAACTTTATGTGTAAAAACAATTGTGAAAGTCTTAACCAGTGTAAGAAGGCAAGGAAAGAGGAAAATTAGTATAATTGGAAAGTGTTTATTAATAGAGGTCGGTAGAAACACCACGAGACGCTGCTGTGAAACTGTTACTATGTAATATATTGAGAATTCAAACTAGCAATCTCACAGCAAGAAAGCCAGTATAGGAAAATCAATTCCATGTCTCTATTGCCACAAGAAACAGTGAAGGTTAAATTGCAAACTCATGTAAAACGAATACAGCATGGAAATATTGAATTGCTCTCAGGAACAACCTATGACGTGTACATGGAAACACAGGAACTATTATTAAGAAGGTTAGGAAATCCTAAATCAATTGAGATATATTCTGTGATAAACGAGTAAAAGACTGTTTTAAAAAGGTCAGTTTTCTCATGTTTCATCTATTGATTTCATTAAAAACTCAATCACAATGAGTATGTGTGAGTAAATGGAAAAGGTCATTCTAAAATTCATACAAACGTGCAAATAACCAAACGTAGTCAAGGTAACTTTGAAGGAGAAAAGCAAAGTTAGAGGAATTGCTCTTACCAGGTATCAGAAAGTATTTCAAGGCTGTGCTGATTAAGACAGTGGATATTGGTGCAGGGAAAAAGAGCAAACTGAACCAAGAGAAGAGCTCAGAAATAACACTGCCACGCACACACACGAGGATCTTTGCTTTGTATGAACTGTGGCACCTCAGAGCAATGAAGGAAACTAATTTTCCAGTAAATGATGTTGAGTCAAATCGATAATTAGCTACAATAAAATAAAGAAAGGAAACTTGAACTCGACTTCACATCATACCTGAAATGGTATCTGAAGAGAAAGTTAGCTTTGAGAAACCGATGGGAATAATGAGAAAGCTTCTAGAAGATAACCAGCATTTGCCCAAGATTTGACGAGTTCCTAACTCCCCGGTTTGAAGCATGAAACCTGTGCTGAGATTCCTGTATTGAGGGATTGCGTTAGTGTAGCAGTGCTGCTGAATCCTCACGTACAAGGTGGAGATGGGCTGTGATTTCTCTCCCCATTTTACGTATTTCATGGGAGCTGCCTGCAGAGCCTCCCCTTCCCTGTACGTCTTGCAGCAGCATCTACACAGGGTAGACTATTATTTTGCCGGAGTTGTGCTAAGTCAGGGAAACCCTGGTGGTGTAGTGCTTAAGTGCTACGGCTGCTAAACAAAGGGTCAGCAGTTCAAATCCACCAGGTGCTCCTTGGAAACTCTATGGGGCAGTTCTCCTCTGTCCTATAGGGTCGCTATGAGTCCGAGCCTCCTCGACGGCACCTAACAACAACAACCATAAGCATGAGTGTTACGTGCCACTCAAGCGGAACAAATGGAAACAAAGGCTTTCTTGGTCCTGCTTGGTTAAACACCCAGGAAACCAGGGAGCATCTTGAGAAGGAGAGCGGTGCTTACAACATAAAGGGCGGAGGCAGAGTCTAGGCAGCATCACAGGTAGTACTGGGATTCGACACTAGTTCAGAAGTGGTCAGCAGGGATGGGCCACTGGGAGCCTGTAGGTCCCATAGCCTTTTATCCCCAATAGCCGAGACCTGCTGAGCCGATATGGCTCCACACGGTTGATACTTAAAGGGTACACATCGAGTCAAAGCAATTGACTTCATCCTGCACACCAATTGGAGGTCTCACTTTTAGGCAGTATAGGAAGGAGGAGAGATTCAATTGAAAGGTCTAGAATTAGGCGTCAAAGGTTGAAGCCCTGAGTCACCACTCCCTCAGTGAGGAATTCATTTCGGGCAAGTGAATGACTCTTGTTTTCCCTTATCTGGCAAACAGCAGGAGCAAGCATAATAGTGGTAAGAATAATGACGATTTCACAGATCCACAGGGAGAAATAAGGAAGGTAAATCTTATAAACTGACTGCAACCGTCTCTATTACAAGGGACGATCTTTGTCCTCTCCATCAATGTCGCTTCTTTTAGAACCACCCAGTGACTGATGCCTCTATCTCTGTCAAGCCCCCTTTTCTGCTATCTGAATAGAGCAGAAAGATGTCCACAGGGTCCCTGGTGGTCCCTAGCACGTGGGCGATAGTGAAAGAAAACTTATTGTCGCATGCTTATGGGAAACCTGATTTTTAGCTTGAAATTGTACGCAGTCGTTTTTTCCCCCTCATCACTTGTGGTAGCCATGGGATTCCTGGTGGAATAAGACTCCCTTAGCTCATTCAAAAAGAGGGTGGGTTGACTTAAGGAATCCACATGCGATCACCCTAGCGAACAACGAGCGAATAAGAAAGTGACTAAAAATGTCTTTCAATTATGGATTGGGTATATAACTGATATACACGGAAACTTTACTATTATTACTTTGGTTTTCGTATCATAAAATTGGCATAATTATACAACTCATAGTGATTTCTATATAGTGTAATCAGACACTGACGATCTGAAAGGGCACCTCAGCCCTCAGTGCTGCACGTGAATATACTCAGGACTCGGTGCCAAGGCCACAGCAAACGATGGACTGAGCTTATCTGAATTCCGGCCTTTGGAGGAGTGCTCTAACTTTTTAAACACAAAAATACACAGATTTTCTTCTGTGTTTCTTTTCCTGTTCCCTTACACGCCCAGAAGGTTGAGGCAAGAGAACTGTGAACAATCAAACCTAAGTGACCAGACTCTGTAGTTCTCCTCATATAGAGTATAAGAGGGTGCACGAATATTTCTGACCATTAGAGGGCACAAGGTGTGACCGATATAGAGTATGAGAGGGTGCACTCATATTTCTGACCGTTAGAGGGCACAAGGGGTAACCGATATAGAGTATGGGAGGATGGACTCATATTTCTGATCATTAGAGGGCACAAGAGGTAACTGATTGAATCCGCAGAAGGAAAAATAAAGAGCAAGTTTTTAGAGATTTTGATAGAATTGTCAATTTTGATAGAAAATGTTTAAAAATGAATTTGAAATATTGCTCCTATACTTTGATGCAGATATTACAAGTATCTTTCGCATCAACTTGGGTGCAAAGAAAAGAGTGACAAACCAAGTCCAATGATACATGAATGATGGATAATGCCAGAGAATGGATCATTCTGGGAGGTAAGGTCATAATACTTTAACGTCAATTTCTGTAAATTACAATATTGACTTAAATGAGAAAAATAAAATAAGCTCTTTCAAAATCCAGGCATTTTCTCCTAATATGTATTGATGATCTAACTCTTAGCACAATAGGAATAGAAAAGAATTTCCCTGACCTGACAAACAGAATGTTTAAAATCATTTAGGTTACTACCATACGTAATGTTGAAGTATTCAGAACTTTTCCCTTGAGATCCAGAATGAGGTTAGGATGCCATTAGTGAAACTTTATGTGTAAAAACAATTGTGAAAGTCTTAACCAGTGTAAGAAGGCAAGGAAAGAGGAAAATTAGTATAATTGGAAAGTGTTTATTAATAGAGGTCGGTAGAAACACCACGAGACGCTGCTGTGAAACTGTTACTATGTAATATATTGAGAATTCAAACTAGCAATCTCACAGCAAGAAAGCCAGTATAGGAAAATCAATTCCATGTCTCTATTGCCACAAGAAACAGTGAAGGTTAAATTGCAAACTCATGTAAAACGAATACAGCATGGAAATATTGAATTGCTCTCAGGAACAACCTATGACGTGTACATGGAAACACAGGAACTATTATTAAGAAGGTTAGGAAATCCTAAATCAATTGAGATATATTCTGTGATAAACGAGTAAAAGACTGTTTTAAAAAGGTCAGTTTTCTCATGTTTCATCTATTGATTTCATTAAAAACTCAATCACAATGAGTATGTGTGAGTAAATGGAAAAGGTCATTCTAAAATTCATACAAACGTGCAAATAACCAAACGTAGTCAAGGTAACTTTGAAGGAGAAAAGCAAAGTTAGAGGAATTGCTCTTACCAGGTATCAGAAAGTATTTCAAGGCTGTGCTGATTAAGACAGTGGATATTGGTGCAGGGAAAAAGAGCAAACTGAACCAAGAGAAGAGCTCAGAAATAACACTGCCACGCACACACACGAGGATCTTTGCTTTGTATGAACTGTGGCACCTCAGAGCAATGAAGGAAACTAATTTTCCAGTAAATGATGTTGAGTCAAATCGATAATTAGCTACAATAAAATAAAGAAAGGAAACTTGAACTCGACTTCACATCATACCTGAAATGGTATCTGAAGAGAAAGTTAGCTTTGAGAAACCGATGGGAATAATGAGAAAGCTTCTAGAAGATAACCAGCATTTGCCCAAGATTTGACGAGTTCCTAACTCCCCGGTTTGAAGCATGAAACCTGTGCTGAGATTCCTGTATTGAGGGATTGCGTTAGTGTAGCAGTGCTGCTGAATCCTCACGTACAAGGTGGAGATGGGCTGTGATTTCTCTCCTCATTTTACGTATTTCATGGGAGCTGCCTGCAGAGCCTCCCCTTCCCTGTACGTCTTGCAGCAGCATCTACACAGGGTAGACTATTATTTTGCCGGAGTTGTGCTAAGTCAGGGAAACCCTGGTGGTGTAGTGCTTAAGTGCTACGGCTGCTAAACAAAGGGTCAGCAGTTCAAATCCACCAGGTGCTCCTTGGAAACTCTATGGGGCAGTTCTCCTCTGTCCTATAGGGTCGCTATGAGTCCGAGCCTCCTCGACGGCACCTAACAACAACAACCATAAGCATGAGTGTTACGTGCCACTCAAGCGGAACAAATGGAAACAAAGGCTTTCTTGGTCCTGCTTGGTTAAACACCCAGGAAACCAGGGAGCATCTTGAGAAGGAGAGCGGTGCTTACAACATAAAGGGCGGAGGCAGAGTCTAGGCAGCATCACAGGTAGTACTGGGATTCGACACTAGTTCAGAAGTGGTCAGCAGGGATGGGCCACTGGGAGCCTGTAGGTCCCATAGCCTTTTATCCCCAATAGCCGAGACCTGCTGAGCCGATATGGCTCCACACGGTTGATATTTAAAGGGTACACATCGAGTCAAAGCAATTGACTTCATCCTGCACACCAATTGGAGGTCTCACTTTTAGGCAGTATAGGAAGGAGGAGAGATTCAATTGAAAGGTCTAGAATTAGGCGTCAAAGGTTGAAGCCCTGAGTCACCACTCCCTCAGTGAGGAATTCATTTCGGGCAAGTGAATGACTCTTGTTTTCCCTTATCTGGCAAACAGCAGGAGCAAGCATAATAGTGGTAAGAATAATGACGATTTCACAGATCCACAGGGAGAAATAAGGAAGGTAAATCTTATAAACTGACTGCAACCGTCTCTATTACAAGGGACGATCTTTGTCCTCTCCATCAATGTCGCTTCTTTTAGAACCACCCAGTGACTGATGCCTCTATCTCTGTCAAGCCCCCTTTTCTGCTATCTGAATAGAGCAGAAAGATGTCCACAGGGTCCCTGGTGGTCCCTAGCACGTGGGCGATAGTGAAAGAAAACTTATTGTCGCATGCTTATGGGAAACCTGATTTTTAGCTTGAAATTGTACGCAGTCATTTTTTCCCCCTCATCACTTGTGGTAGCCATGGGATTCCTGGTGGAATAAGACTCCCTTAGCTCATTCAAAAAGAGGGTGGGTTGACTTAAGGAATCCACATGCGATCACCCTAGCGAACAACGAGCGAATAAGAAAGTGACTAAAAATGTCTTTCAATTATGGATTGGGTATATAACTGATATACACGGAAACTTTACTATTATTACTTTGGTTTTCGTATCATAAAATTGGCATAATTATACAACTCATAGTGATTTCTATATAGTGTAATCAGACACTGAGGATCTGAAAGGGCACCTCAGCCCTCAGTGCTGCACGTGAATATACTCAGGACTCGGTGCCAAGGCCACAGCAAACGATGGACTGAGCTTATCTGAATTCCGGCCTTTGGAGGAGTGCTCTAACTTTTTAAACACAAAAATACACAGATTTTCTTCTGTGTTTCTTTTCCTGTTCCCTTACACGCCCAGAAGGTTGAGGCAAGAGAACTGTGAACAATCAAACCTAAGTGACCAGACTCTGTAGTTCTCCTCATATAGAGTATAAGAGGGTGCACGAATATTTCTGACCATTAGAGGGCACAAGGTGTGACCGATATAGAGTATGAGAGGGTGCACTCATATTTCTGACCGTTAGAGGGCACAAGGGGTAACCGATATAGAGTATGGGAGGATGCACTCATATTTCTGATCATTAGAGGGCACAAGAGGTAACTGATTGAATCAGCAGAAGGAAAAATAAAGAGCAAGTTTTTAGAGATTTTGATAGAATTGTCAATTTTGATAGAAAATGTTTAAAAATGAATTTGAAATATTGCTCCTATACTTTGATGCAGATATTACAAGTATCTTTCGCATCAACTTGGGTGCAAAGAAAAGAGTGACAAACCAAGTCCAATGATACATGAATGATGGATAATGCCAGAGAATGGATCATTCTGGGAGGTAAGGTCATAATACTTTAACGTCAATTTCTGTAAATTACAATATTGACTTAAATGAGAAAAATAAAATAAGCTCTTTCAAAATCCAGGCATTTTCTCCTAATATGTATTGATGATCTAACTCTTAGCACAATAGGAATAGAAAAGAATTTCCCTGACCTGACAAACAGAATGTTTAAAATCATTTAGGTTACTACCATACGTAATGTTGAAGTATTCAGAACTTTTCCCTTGAGATCCAGAATGAGGTTAGGATGCCATTAGTGAAACTTTATGTGTAAAAACAATTGTGAAAGTCTTAACCAGTGTAAGAAGGCAAGGAAAGAGGAAAATTAGTATAATTGGAAAGTGTTTATTAATAGAGGTCGGTAGAAACACCACGAGACGCTGCTGTGAAACTGTTACTATGTAATATATTGAGAATTCAAACTAGCAATCTCACAGCAAGAAAGCCAGTATAGGAAAATCAATTCCATGTCTCTATTGCCACAAGAAACAGTGAAGGTTAAATTGCAAACTCATGTAAAACGAATACAGCATGGAAATATTGAATTGCTCTCAGGAACAACCTATGACGTGTACATGGAAACACAGGAACTATTATTAAGAAGGTTAGGAAATCCTAAATCAATTGAGATATATTCTGTGATAAACGAGTAAAAGACTGTTTTAAAAAGGTCAGTTTTCTCATGTTTCATCTATTGATTTCATTAAAAACTCAATCACAATGAGTATGTGTGAGTAAATGGAAAAGGTCATTCTAAAATTCATACAAACGTGCAAATAACCAAACGTAGTCAAGGTAACTTTGAAGGAGAAAAGCAAAGTTAGAGGAATTGCTCTTACCAGGTATCAGAAAGTATTTCAAGGCTGTGCTGATTAAGACAGTGGATATTGGTGCAGGGAAAAAGAGCAAACTGAACCAAGAGAAGAGCTCAGAAATAACACTGCCACGCACACACACGAGGATCTTTGCTTTGTATGAACTGTGGCACCTCAGAGCAATGAAGGAAACTAATTTTCCAGTAAATGATGTTGAGTCAAATCGATAATTAGCTACAATAAAATAAAGAAAGGAAACTTGAACTCGACTTCACATCATACCTGAAATGGTATCTGAAGAGAAAGTTAGCTTTGAGAAACCGATGGGAATAATGAGAAAGCTTCTAGAAGATAACCAGCATTTGCCCAAGATTTGACGAGTTCCTAACTCCCCGGTTTGAAGCATGAAACCTGTGCTGAGATTCCTGTATTGAGGGATTGCGTTAGTGTAGCAGTGCTGCTGAATCCTCACGTACAAGGTGGAGATGGGCTGTGATTTCTCTCCCCATTTTACGTATTTCATGGGAGCTGCCTGCAGAGCCTCCCCTTCCCTGTACGTCTTGCAGCAGCATCTACACAGGGTAGACTATTATTTTGCCGGAGTTGTGCTAAGTCAGGGAAACCCTGGTGGTGTAGTGCTTAAGTGCTACGGCTGCTAAACAAAGGGTCAGCAGTTCAAATCCACCAGGTGCTCCTTGGAAACTCTATGGGGCAGTTCTCCTCTGTCCTATAGGGTCGCTATGAGTCCGAGCCTCCTCGACGGCACCTAACAACAACAACCATAAGCATGAGTGTTACGTGCCACTCAAGCGGAACAAATGGAAACAAAGGCTTTCTTGGTCCTGCTTGGTTAAACACCCAGGAAACCAGGGAGCATCTTGAGAAGGAGAGCGGTGCTTACAACATAAAGGGCGGAGGCAGAGTCTAGGCAGCATCACAGGTAGTACTGGGATTCGACACTAGTTCAGAAGTGGTCAGCAGGGATGGGCCACTGGGAGCCTGTAGGTCCCATAGCCTTTTATCCCCAATAGCCGAGACCTGCTGAGCCGATATGGCTCCACACGGTTGATACTTAAAGGGTACACATCGAGTCAAAGCAATTGACTTCATCCTGCACACCAATTGGAGGTCTCACTTTTAGGCAGTATAGGAAGGAGGAGAGATTCAATTGAAAGGTCTAGAATTAGGCGTCAAAGGTTGAAGCCCTGAGTCACCACTCCCTCAGTGAGGAATTCATTTCGGGCAAGTGAATGACTCTTGTTTTCCCTTATCTGGCAAACAGCAGGAGCAAGCATAATAGTGGTAAGAATAATGACGATTTCACAGATCCACAGGGAGAAATAAGGAAGGTAAATCTTATAAACTGACTGCAACCGTCTCTATTACAAGGGACGATCTTTGTCCTCTCCATCAATGTCGCTTCTTTTAGAACCACCCAGTGACTGATGCCTCTATCTCTGTCAAGCCCCCTTTTCTGCTATCTGAATAGAGCAGAAAGATGTCCACAGGGTCCCTGGTGGTCCCTAGCACGTGGGCGATAGTGAAAGAAAACTTATTGTCGCATGCTTATGGGAAACCTGATTTTTAGCTTGAAATTGTACGCAGTCGTTTTTTCCCCCTCATCACTTATGGTAGCCATGGGATTCCTGGTGGAATAAGACTCCCTTAGCTCATTCAAAAAGAGGGTGGGTTGACTTAAGGAATCCACATGCGATCACCCTAGCGAACAACGAGCGAATAAGAAAGTGACTAAAAATGTCTTTCAATTATGGATTGGGTATATAACTGATATACACGGAAACATTACTATTATTACTTTGGTTTTCGTATCATAAAATTGGCATAATTATACAACTCATAGTGATTTCTATATAGTGTAATCAGACACTGAGGATCTGAAAGGGCACCTCAGCCCTCAGTGCTGCACGTGAATATACTCAGGACTCGGTGCCAAGGCCACAGCAAACGATGGACTGAGCTTATCTGAATTCCGGCCTTTGGAGGAGTGCTCTAACTTTTTAAACACAAAAATACACAGATTTTCTTCTGTGTTTCTTTTCCTGTTCCCTTACACGCCCAGAAGGTTGAGGCAAGAGAACTGTGAACAATCAAACCTAAGTGACCAGACTCTGTAGTTCTCCTCATATAGAGTATAAGAGGGTGCACGAATATTTCTGACCATTAGAGGGCACAAGGTGTGACCGATATAGAGTATGAGAGGGTGCACTCATATTTCTGACCGTTAGAGGGCACAAGGGGTAACCGATATAGAGTATGGGAGGATGGACTCATATTTCTGATCATTAGAGGGCACAAGAGGTAACTGATTGAATCCGCAGAAGGAAAAATAAAGAGCAAGTTTTTAGAGATTTTGATAGAATTGTCAATTTTGATAGAAAATGTTTAAAAATGAATTTGAAATATTGCTCCTATACTTTGATGCAGATATTACAAGTATCTTTCGCATCAACTTGGGTGCAAAGAAAAGAGTGACAAACCAAGTCCAATGATACATGAATGATGGATAATGCCAGAGAATGGATCATTCTGGGAGGTAAGGTCATAATACTTTAACGTCAATTTCTGTAAATTACAATATTGACTTAAATGAGAAAAATAAAATAAGCTCTTTCAAAATCCAGGCATTTTCTCCTAATATGTATTGATGATCTAACTCTTAGCACAATAGGAATAGAAAAGAATTTCCCTGACCTGACAAACAGAATGTTTAAAATCATTTAGGTTACTCCCATACGTAATGTTGAAGTATTCAGAACTTTTCCCTTGAGATCCAGAATGAGGTTAGGATGCCATTAGTGAAACTTTATGTGTAAAAACAATTGTGAAAGTCTTAACCAGTGTAAGAAGGCAAGGAAAGAGGAAAATTAGTATAATTGGAAAGTGTTTATTAATAGAGGTCGGTAGAAACACCACGAGACGCTGCTGTGAAACTGTTACTATGTAATATATTGAGAATTCAAACTAGCAATCTCACAGCAAGAAAGCCAGTATAGGAAAATCAATTCCATGTCTCTATTGCCACAAGAAACAGTGAAGGTTAAATTGCAAACTCATGTAAAACGAATACAGCATGGAAATATTGAATTGCTCTCAGGAACAACCTATGACGTGTACATGGAAACACAGGAACTATTATTAAGAAGGTTAGGAAATCCTAAATCAATTGAGATATATTCTGTGATAAACGAGTAAAAGACTGTTTTAAAAAGGTCAGTTTTCTCATGTTTCATCTATTGATTTCATTAAAAACTCAATCACAATGAGTATGTGTGAGTAAATGGAAAAGGTCATTCTAAAATTCATACAAACGTGCAAATAGCAAACGTAGTCAAGGTAACTTTGAAGGAGAAAAGCAAAGTTAGAGGAATTGCTCTTACCAGGTATCAGAAAGTATTTCAAGGCTGTGCTGATTAAGACAGTGGATATTGGTGCAGGGAAAAAGAGCAAACTGAACCAAGAGAAGAGCTCAGAAATAACACTGCCACGCACACACACGAGGATCTTTGCTTTGTATGAACTGTGGCACCTCAGAGCAATGAAGGAAACTAATTTTCCAGTAAATGATGTTGAGTCAAATCGATAATTAGCTACAATAAAATAAAGAAAGGAAACTTGAACTCGACTTCACATCATACCTGAAATGGTATCTGAAGAGAAAGTTAGCTTTGAGAAACCGATGGGAATAATGAGAAAGCTTCTAGAAGATAACCAGCATTTGCCCAAGATTTGACGAGTTCCTAACTCCCCGGTTTGAAGCATGAAACCTGTGCTGAGATTCCTGTATTGAGGGATTGCGTTAGTGTAGCAGTGCTGCTGAATCCTCACGTACAAGGTGGAGATGGGCTGTGATTTCTCTCCTCATTTTACGTATTTCATGGGAGCTGCCTGCAGAGCCTCCCCTTCCCTGTACGTCTTGCAGCAGCATCTACACAGGGTAGACTATTATTTTGCCGGAGTTGTGCTAAGTCAGGGAAACCCTGGTGGTGTAGTGCTTAAGTGCTACGGCTGCTAAACAAAGGGTCAGCAGTTCAAATCCACCAGGTGCTCCTTGGAAACTCTATGGGGCAGTTCTCCTCTGTCCTATAGGGTCGCTATGAGTCCGAGCCTCCTCGACGGCACCTAACAACAACAACCATAAGCATGAGTGTTACGTGCCACTCAAGCGGAACAAATGGAAACAAAGGCTTTCTTGGTCCTGCTTGGTTAAACACCCAGGAAACCAGGGAGCATCTTGAGAAGGAGAGCGGTGCTTACAACATAAAGGGTGGAGGCAGAGTCTAGGCAGCATCACAGGTAGTACTGGGATTCGACACTAGTTCAGAAGTGGTCAGCAGGGATGGGCCACTGGGAGCCTGTAGGTCCCATAGCCTTTTATCCCCAATAGCCGAGACCTGCTGAGCCGATATGGCTCCACACGGTTGATATTTAAAGGGTACACATCGAGTCAAAGCAATTGACTTCATCCTGCACACCAATTGGAGGTCTCACTTTTAGGCAGTATAGGAAGGAGGAGAGATTCAATTGAAAGGTCTAGAATTAGGCGTCAAAGGTTGAAGCCCTGAGTCACCACTCCCTCAGTGAGGAATTCATTTCGGGCAAGTGAATGACTCTTGTTTTCCCTTATCTGGCAAACAGCAGGAGCAAGCATAATAGTGGTAAGAATAATGACGATTTCACAGATCCACAGGGAGAAATAAGGAAGGTAAATCTTATAAACTGACTGCAACCGTCTCTATTACAAGGGACGATCTTTGTCCTCTCCATCAATGTCGCTTCTTTTAGAACCACCCAGTGACTGATGCCTCTATCTCTGTCAAGCCCCCTTTTCTGCTATCTGAATAGAGCAGAAAGATGTCCACAGGGTCCCTGGTGGTCCCTAGCACGTGGGCGATAGTGAAAGAAAACTTATTGTCGCATGCTTATGGGAAACCTGATTTTTAGCTTGAAATTGTACGCAGTCATTTTTTCCCCCTCATCACTTGTGGTAGCCATGGGATTCCTGGTGGAATAAGACTCCCTTAGCTCATTCAAAAAGAGGGTGGGTTGACTTAAGGAATCCACATGCGATCACCCTAGCGAACAACGAGCGAATAAGAAAGTGACTAAAAATGTCTTTCAATTATGGATTGGGTATATAACTGATATACACGGAAACTTTACTATTATTACTTTGGTTTTCGTATCATAAAATTGGCATAATTATACAACTCATAGTGATTTCTATATAGTGTAATCAGACACTGAGGATCTGAGAGGGCACCTCAGCCCTCAGTGCTGCACGTGAATATACTCAGGACTCGGTGCCAAGGCCACAGCAAACGATGGACTGAGCTTATCTGAATTCCGGCCTTTGGAGGAGTGCTCTAACTTTTTAAACACAAAAATACACAGATTTTCTTCTGTGTTTCTTTTCCTGTTCCCTTACACGCCCAGAAGGTTGAGGCAAGAGAACTGTGAACAATCAAACCTAAGTGACCAGACTCTGTAGTTCTCCTCATATAGAGTATAAGAGGGTGCACGAATATTTCTGACCATTAGAGGGCACAAGGTGTGACCGATATAGAGTATGAGAGGGTGCACTCATATTTCTGACCGTTAGAGGGCACAAGGGGTAACCGATATAGAGTATGGGAGGATGGACTCATATTTCTGATCATTAGAGGGCACAAGAGGTAACTGATTGAATCAGCAGAAGGAAAAATAAAGAGCAAGTTTTTAGAGATTTTGATAGAATTGTCAATTTTGATAGAAAATGTTTAAAAATGAATTTGAAATATTGCTCCTATACTTTGATGCAGATATTACAAGTATCTTTCGCATCAACTTGGGTGCAAAGAAAAGAGTGACAAACCAAGTCCAATGATACATGAATGATGGATAATGCCAGAGAATGGATCATTCTGGGAGGTAAGGTCATAATACTTTAACGTCAATTTCTGTAAATTACAATATTGACTTAAATGAGAAAAATAAAATAAGCTCTTTCAAAATCCAGGCATTTTCTCCTAATATGTATTGATGATCTAACTCTTAGCACAATAGGAATAGAAAAGAATTTCCCTGACCTGACAAACAGAATGTTTAAAATCATTTAGGTTACTACCATACGTAATGTTGAAGTATTCAGAACTTTTCCCTTGAGATCCAGAATGAGGTTAGGATGCCATTAGTGAAACTTTATGTGTAAAAACAATTGTGAAAGTCTTAACCAGTGTAAGAAGGCAAGGAAAGAGGAAAATTAGTATAATTGGAAAGTGTTTATTAATAGAGGTCGGTAGAAACACCACGAGACGCTGCTGTGAAACTGTTACTATGTAATATATTGAGAATTCAAACTAGCAATCTCACAGCAAGAAAGCCAGTATAGGAAAATCAATTCCATGTCTCTATTGCCACAAGAAACAGTGAAGGTTAAATTGCAAACTCATGTAAAACGAATACAGCATGGAAATATTGAATTGCTCTCAGGAACAACCTATGACGTGTACATGGAAACACAGGAACTATTATTAAGAAGGTTAGGAAATCCTAAATCAATTGAGATATATTCTGTGATAAACGAGTAAAAGACTGTTTTAAAAAGGTCGGTTTTCTCATGTTTCATCTATTGATTTCATTAAAAACTCAATCACAATGAGTATGTGTGAGTAAATGGAAAAGGTCATTCTAAAATTCATACAAACGTGCAAATAACCAAACATAGTCAAGGTAACTTTGAAGGAGAAAGGCAAAGTTAGAGGAATTGCTTTTACCAGGTATCAGAAAGTATTTCAAGGCTGTGCTGATTAAGACAGTGGATATTGGTGCAGGGAAAAAGAGCAAACTGAACCAAGAGAAGAGCTCAGAAATAACACTGCCACGCACACACACGAGGATCTTTGCTTTGTATGAACTGTGGCACCTCAGAGCAATGAAGGAAACTAATTTTCCAGTAAATGATGTTGAGTCAAATCGATAATTAGCTACAATAAAATAAAGAAAGGAAACTTGAACTCGACTTCACATCATACCTGAAATGGTATCTGAAGAGAAAGTTAGCTTTGAGAAACCGATGGGAATAATGAGAAAGCTTCTAGAAGATAACCAGCATTTGCCCAAGATTTGACGAGTTCCTAACTCCCCGGTTTGAAGCATGAAACCTGTGCTGAGATTCCTGTATTGAGGGATTGCGTTAGTGTAGCAGTGCTGCTGAATCCTCACGTACAAGGTGGAGATGGGCTGTGATTTCTCTCCTCATTTTACGTATTTCATGGGAGCTGCCTGCAGAGCCTCCCCTTCCCTGTACGTCTTGCAGCAGCATCTACACAGGGTAGACTATTATTTTGCCGGAGTTGTGCTAAGTCAGGGAAACCCTGGTGGTGTAGTGCTTAAGTGCTACGGCTGCTAAACAAAGGGTCAGCAGTTCAAATCCACTAGGTGCTCCTTGGAAACTCTATGGGGCAGTTCTCCTCTGTCCTATAGGGTCGCTATGAGTCCGAGCCTCCTCGACGGCACCTAACAACAACAACCATAAGCATGAGTGTTACGTGCCACTCAAGCGGAACAAATGGAAACAAAGGCTTTCTTGGTCCTGCTTGGTTAAACACCCAGGAAACCAGGGAGCATCTTGAGAAGGAGAGCGGTGCTTACAACATAAAGGGCAGAGGCAGAGTCTAGGCAGCATCACAGGTAGTACTGGGATTCGACACTAGTTCAGAAGTGGTCAGCAGGGATGGGCCACTGGGAGCCTGTAGGTCCCATAGCCTTTTATCCCCAATAGCCGAGACCTGCTGAGCCGATATGGCTCCACACGGTTGATATTTAAAGGGTACACATCGAGTCAAAGCAATTGACTTCATCCTGCACACCAATTGGAGGTCTCACTTTTAGGCAGTATAGGAAGGAGGAGAGATTCAATTGAAAGGTCTAGAATTAGGCGTCAAAGGTTGAAGCCCTGAGTCACCACTCCCTCAGTGAGGAATTCATTTCGGGCAAGTGAATGACTCTTGTTTTCTCTTCTCTGGCAAACAGCAGGAGCAAGCATAATAGTGGTAAGAATAATGACGATTTCACAGATCCACAGGGAGAAATAAGGAAGGTAAATCTTATAAACTGACTGCAACCGTCTCTATTACAAGGGACAATCTTTGTCCTCTCCATCAATGTCGCTTCTTTTAGAACCACCCAGTGACTGATGCCTCTATCTCTGTCAAGCCCCCTTTTCTGCTATCTGAATAGAGCAGAAAGATGTCCACAGGGTCCCTGGTGGTCCCTAGCACGTGGGCAATAGTGAAAGAAAACTTATTGTCGCATGCTTATGGGAAACCTGATTTTTAGCTTGAAATTGTACGCAGTCATTTTTTCCCCCTCATCACTTGTGGTAGCCATGGGATTCCTGGTGGAATAAGACTCCCTTAGCTCATTCAAAAAGAGGGTGGGTTGACTTAAGGAATCCACATGCGATCACCCTAGCGAACAACGAGCGAATAAGAAAGTGACTAAAAATGTCTTTCAATTATGGATTGGGTATATAACTGATATACACGGAAACTTTACTATTATTACTTTGGTTTTCGTATCATAAAATTGGCATAATTATACAACTCATAGTGATTTCTATATAGTGTAATCAGACACTGAGGATCTGAAAGGGCACCTCAGCCCTCAGTGCTGCACGTGAATATACTCAGGACTCGGTGCCAAGGCCACAGCAAACGATGGACTGAGCTTATCTGAATTCCGGCCTTTGGAGGAGTGCTCTAACTTTTTAAACACAAAAATACACAGATTTTCTTCTGTGTTTCTTTTCCTGTTCCCTTACACGCCCAGAAGGTTGAGGCAAGAGAACTGTGAACAATCAAACCTAAGTGACCAGACTCTGTAGTTCTCCTCATATAGATTATAAGAGGGTACAGGAATATTTCTGACCATTAGAGGGCACAAGGTGTGACCGATATAGAGTATGAGAGGGTGCACTCATATTTCTGACCGTTAGAGGGCACAAGGGGTAACCGATATAGAGTATGGGAGGATGCACTCATATTTCTGATCATTAGAGGGCACAAGAGGTAACTGATTGAATCAGCAGAAGGAAAAATAAAGAGCAAGTTTTTAGAGATTTTGATAGAATTGTCAATTTTGATAGAAAATGTTTAAAAATGAATTTGAAATATTGCTCCTATACTTTGATGCAGATATTACAAGTATCTTTCGCATCAACTTGGGTGCAAAGAAAAGAGTGACAAACCAAGTCCAATGATACATGAATGATGGATAATGCCAGAGAATGGATCATTCTGGGAGGTAAGGTCATAATACTTTAACGTCAATTTCTGTAAATTACAATATTGACTTAAATGAGAAAAATAAAATAAGCTCTTTCAAAATCCAGGCATTTTCTCCTAATATGTATTGATGATCTAACTCTTAGCACAATAGGAATAGAAAAGAATTTCCCTGACCTGACAAACAGAATGTTTAAAATCATTTAGGTTACTACCATACGTAATGTTGAAGTATTCAGAACTTTTCCCTTGAGATCCAGAATGAGGTTAGGATGCCATTAGTGAAACTTTATGTGTAAAAGCAATTGTGAAAGTCTTAACCAGTGTAAGAAGGCAAGGAAAGAGGAAAATTAGTATAATTGGAAAGTGTTTATTAATAGAGGTCGGTAGAAACACCACGAGACGCTGCTGTGAAACTGTTAGTATGTAATATATTGAGAATTCAAACTAGCAATCTCACAGCAAGAAAGCCAGTAGAGGAAAATCAATTCCATTTCTCTATTGCCACAAGAAACAGTGAAGGTTAAATTGCAAACTCATGTAAAATGAATACAGCATGGAAATATTGAATTGCTCTCAGGAACAATCTATGACGTGTACATGGAAACACAGGAACTATTATTAAGGTTAGGAAATCCTAAATCAATTGAGATATATTCTGTGATAAACGAGTAAAAGACTGTTTTAAAAAGGTCAGTTTTCTCATGTTTCATCTATTGATTTCATTAAAAACTCAATCACAATGAGTATGTGTGAGTAAATGGAAAAGGTCATTCTAAAATTCATACAAACGTGCAAATAACCAAACGTAGTCAAGGTAACTTTGAAGGAGAAAAGCAAAGTTAGAGGAATTGCTTTTACCAGGTATCAGAAAGTATTTCAAGGCTGTGCTGATTAAGACAGTGGATATTGGTGCAGGGAAAAAGAGCAAACTGAACCAAGAGAAGAGCTCAGAAATAACACTGCCACGCACACACACGAGGATCTTTGCTTTGTATGAACTGTGGCACCTCAGAGCAATGAAGGAAACTAATTTTCCAGTAAATGATGTTGAGTCAAATCGATAATTAGCTACAATAAAATAAAGAAAGGAAACTTGAACTCGACTTCACATCATACCTGAAATGGTATCTGAAGAGAAAGTTAGCTTTGAGAAACCGATGGGAATAATGAGAAAGCTTCTAGAAGATAACCAGCATTTGCCCAAGATTTGACGAGTTCCTAACTCCCCGGTTTGAAGCATGAAACCTGTGCTGAGATTCCTGTATTGAGGGATTGCGTTAGTGTAGCAGTGCTGCTGAATCCTCACGTACAAGGTGGAGATGGGCTGTGATTTCTCTCCCCATTTTACGTATTTCATGGGAGCTGCCTGCAGAGCCTCCCCTTCCCTGTACGTCTTGCAGCAGCATCTACACAGGGTAGACTATTATTTTGCCGGAGTTGTGCTAAGTCAGGGAAACCCTGGTGGTGTAGTGCTTAAGTGCTACGGCTGCTAAACAAAGGGTCAGCAGTTCAAATCCACCAGGTGCTCCTTGGAAACTCTATGGGGCAGTTCTACTCTGTCCTATAGGGTCGCTATGAGTCCGAGCCTCCTCGACGGCACCTAACAACAACAACCATAAGCATGAGTGTTACGTGCCACTCAAGCGGAACAAATGGAAACAAAGGCTTTCTTGGTCCTGCTTGGTTAAACACCCAGGAAACCAGGGAGCATCTTGAGAAGGAGAGCGGTGCTTACAACATAAAGGGCAGAGGCAGAGTCTAGGCAGCATCACAGGTAGTACTGGGATTCGACACTAGTTCAGAAGTGGTCAGCAGGGATGGGCCACTGGGAGCCTGTAGGTCCCATAGCCTTTTATCCCCAATAGCCGAGACCTGCTGAGCCGATATGGCTCCACACGGTTGATATTTAAAGGGTACACATCGAGTCAAAGCAATTGACTTCATCCTGCACACCAATTGGAGGTCTCACTTTTAGGCAGTATAGGAAGGAGGAGAGATTCAATTGAAAGGTCTAGAATTAGGCGTCAAAGGTTGAAGCCCTGAGTCACCACTCCCTCAGTGAGGAATTCATTTCGGGCAAGTGAATGACTCTTGTTTTCTCTTCTCTGGCAAACAGCAGGAGCAAGCATAATAGTGGTAAGAATAATGACGATTTCACAGATCCACAGGGAGAAATAAGGAAGGTAAATCTTATAAACTGACTGCAACCGTCTCTATTACAAGGGACAATCTTTGTCCTCTCCATCAATGTCGCTTCTTTTAGAACCACCCAGTGACTGATGCCTCTATCTCTGTCAAGCCCCCTTTTCTGCTATCTGAATAGAGCAGAAAGATGTCCACAGGGTCCCTGGTGGTCCCTAGCACGTGGGCGATAGTGAAAGAAAACTTATTGTCGCATGCTTATGGGAAACCTGATTTTTATCTTGAAATTGTATGCAGTCATTTTTTCCCCCCTCATCACTTGTGGTAGCCATGGGATTCCTGGTGGAATAAGACTCCCTTAGCTCATTCAAAAAGAGGGTGGGTTGACTTAAGGAATCCACATGCGATCACCCTAGCGAACAACGAGCGAATAAGAAAGTGACTAAAAATGTCTTTCAATTATGGATTGGGTATATAACTGATATACACGGAAACTTTACTATTATTACTTTGGTTTTCGTATCATAAAATTGGCATAATTATACAACTCATAGTGATTTCTATATAGTGTAATCAGACACTGAGGATCTGAAAGGGCACCTCAGCCCTCAGTGCTGCACGTGAATATACTCAGGACTCGGTGCCAAGGCCACAGCAAACGATGGACTGAGCTTATCTGAATTCCGGCCTTTGGAGGAGTGCTCTAACTTTTTAAACACAAAAATACACAGATTTTCTTCTGTGTTTCTTTTCCTGTTCCCTTACACGCCCAGAAGGTTGAGGCAAGAGAACTGTGAACAATCAAACCTAAGTGGCCAGACTCTGTAGTTCTCCTCATATAGAGTATAAGAGGGTGCAGGAATATTTCTGACCATTAGAGGGCACAAGGTGTGACCGATATAGAGTATGAGAGGGTGCACTCATATTTCTGACCGTTAGAGGGCACAAGGGGTAACCGATATAGAGTATGGGAGGATGCACTCATATTTCTGATCATTAGAGGGCACAAGAGGTAACTGATTGAATCCGCAGAAGGAAAAAAAAAGAGCAAGTTTATAGAGATTTTGATAGAATTGTCAGTTTTGATAGAAAATGTTTAAAAATGAATTTGAAATATTGCTCCTATACTTTGATGCAGATATTACAAGTATCTTTCGCATCAACTTGGGTGCAAAGAAAAGAGTGACAAACCAAGTCCAATGATACATGAATGATGGATAATGCCAGAGAATGGATCATTCTGGGAGGTAAGGTCATAATACTTTAACGTCAATTTCTGTAAATTACAATATTGACTTAAATGAGAAAAATAAAATAAGCTCTTTCAAAATCCAGGCATTTTCTCCTAATATGTATTGATGATCTAACTCTTAGCACAATAGGAATAGAAAAGAATTTCCCTGACCTGACAAACAGAATGTTTAAAATCATTTAGGTTACTACCATACGTAATGTTGAAGTATTCAGAACTTTTCCCTTGAGATCCAGAATGAGGTTAGGATGCCATTAGTGAAACTTTATGTGTAAAAGCAATTGTGAAAGTCTTAACCAGTGTAAGAAGGCAAGGAAAGAGGAAAATTAGTATAATTGGAAAGTGTTTATTAATAGAGGTCGGTAGAAACACCACGAGACGCTGCTGTGAAACTGTTAGTATGTAATATATTGAGAATTCAAACTAGCAATCTCACAGCAAGAAAGCCAGTATAGGAAAATCAATTCCATGTCTCTATTGCCACAAGAAACAGTGAAGGTTAAATTGCAAACTCATGTAAAATGAATACAGCATGGAAATATTGAATTGCTCTCAGGAACAATCTATGACGTGTACATGGAAACACAGGAACTATTATTAAGGTTAGGAAATCCTAAATCAATTGAGATATATTCTGTGATAAACGAGTAAAAGACTGTTTTAAAAAGGTCAGTTTTCTCATGTTTCATCTATTGATTTCATTAAAAACTCAATCACAATGAGTATGTGTGAGTAAATGGAAAAGGTCATTCTAAAATTCATACAAACGTGCAAATAACCAAACGTAGTCAAGGTAACTTTGAAGGAGAAAAGCAAAGTTAGAGGAATTGCTTTTACCAGGTATCAGAAAGTATTTCAAGGCTGTGCTGATTAAGACAGTGGATATTGGTGCAGGGAAAAAGAGCAAACTGAACCAAGAGAAGAGCTCAGAAATAACACTGCCACGCACACACACGAGGATCTTTGCTTTGTATGAACTGTGGCACCTCAGAGCAATGAAGGAAACTAATTTTCCAGTAAATGATGTTGAGTCAAATCGATAATTAGCTACAATAAAATAAAGAAAGGAAACTTGAACTCGACTTCACATCATACCTGAAATGGTATCTGAAGAGAAAGTTAGCTTTGAGAAACCGATGGGAATAATGAGAAAGCTTCTAGAAGATAACCAGCATTTGCCCAAGATTTGACGAGTTCCTAACTCCCCGGTTTGAAGCATGAAACCTGTGCTGAGATTCCTGTATTGAGGGATTGCGTTAGTGTAGCAGTGCTGCTGAATCCTCACGTACAAGGTGGAGATGGGCTGTGATTTCTCTCCCCATTTTACGTATTTCATGGGAGCTGCCTGCAGAGCCTCCCCTTCCCTGTACGTCTTGCAGCAGCATCTACACAGGGTAGACTATTATTTTGCCGGAGTTGTGCTAAGTCAGGGAAACCCTGGTGGTGTAGTGCTTAAGTGCTACGGCTGCTAAACAAAGGGTCAGCAGTTCAAATCCACCAGGTGCTCCTTGGAAACTCTATGAGGCAGTTCTACTCTGTCCTATAGGGTCGCTATGAGTCCGAGCCTCCTCGACGGCACCTAACAACAACAACCATAAGCATGAGTGTTACGTGCCACTCAAGCGGAACAAATGGAAACAAAGGCTTTCTTGGTCCTGCTTGGTTAAACACCCAGGAAACCAGGGAGCATCTTGAGAAGGAGAGCGGTGCTTACAACATAAAGGGCAGAGGCAGAGTCTAGGCAGCATCACAGGTAGTACTGGGATTCGACACTAGTTCAGAAGTGGTCAGCAGGGATGGGCCACTGGGAGCCTGTAGGTCCCATAGCCTTTTATCCCCAATAGCCGAGACCTGCTGAGCCGATATGGCTCCACACGGTTGATATTTAAAGGGTACACATCGAGTCAAAGCAATTGACTTCATCCTGCACACCAATTGGAGGTCTCACTTTTAGGCAGTATAGGAAGGAGGAGAGATTCAATTGAAAGGTCTAGAATTAGGCGTCAAAGGTTGAAGCCCTGAGTCACCACTCCCTCAGTGAGGAATTCATTTCGGGCAAGTGAATGACTCTTGTTTTCTCTTCTCTGGCAAACAGCAGGAGCAAGCATAATAGTGGTAAGAATAATGACGATTTCACAGATCCACAGGGAGAAATAAGGAAGGTAAATCTTATAAACTGACTGCAACCGTCTCTATTACAAGGGACAATCTTTGTCCTCTCCATCAATGTCGCTTCTTTTAGAACCACCCAGTGACTGATGCCTCTATCTCTGTCAAGCCCCCTTTTCTGCTATCTGAATAGAGCAGAAAGATGTCCACAGGGTCCCTGGTGGTCCCTAGCACGTGGGCGATAGTGAAAGAAAACTTATTGTCGCATGCTTATGGGAAACCTGATTTTTATCTTGAAATTGTATGCAGTCATTTTTTCCCCCCTCATCACTTGTGGTAGCCATGGGATTCCTGGTGGAATAAGACTCCCTTAGCTCATTCAAAAAGAGGGTGGGTTGACTTAAGGAATCCACATGCGATCACCCTAGCGAACAACGAGCGAATAAGAAAGTGACTAAAAATGTCTTTCAATTATGGATTGGGTATATAACTGATATACACGGAAACTTTACTATTATTACTTTGGTTTTCGTATCATAAAATTGGCATAATTATACAACTCATAGTGATTTCTATATAGTGTAATCAGACACTGAGGATCTGAAAGGGCACCTCAGCCCTCAGTGCTGCACGTGAATATACTCAGGACTCGGTGCCAAGGCCACAGCAAACGATGGACTGAGCTTATCTGAATTCCGGCCTTTGGAGGAGTGCTCTAACTTTTTAAACACAAAAATACACAGATTTTCTTCTGTGTTTCTTTTCCTGTTCCCTTACACGCCCAGAAGGTTGAGGCAAGAGAACTGTGAACAATCAAACCTAAGTGACCAGACTCTGTAGTTCTCCTCATATAGAGTATAAGAGGGTGCACGAATATTTCTGACCATTAGAGGGCACAAGGTGTGACCGATATAGAGTATGAGAGGGTGCACTCATATTTCTGACCGTTAGAGGGCACAAGGGGTAACCGATATAGAGTATGGGAGGATGCACTCATATTTCTGATCATTAGAGGGCACAAGAGGTAACTGATTGAATCCGCAGAAGGAAAAAAAAAGAGCAAGTTTATAGAGATTTTGATAGAATTGTCAGTTTTGATAGAAAATGTTTAAAAATGAATTTGAAATATTGCTCCTATACTTTGATGCAGATATTACAAGTATCTTTCGCATCAACTTGGGTGCAAAGAAAAGAGTGACAAACCAAGTCCAATGATACATGAATGATGGATAATGCCAGAGAATGGATCATTCTGGGAGGTAAGGTCATAATACTTTAACGTCAATTTCTGTAAATTACAATATTGACTTAAATGAGAAAAATAAAATAAGCTCTTTCAAAATCCAGGCATTTTCTCCTAATATGTATTGATGATCTAACTCTTAGCACAATAGGAATAGAAAAGAATTTCCCTGACCTGACAAACAGAATGTTTAAAATCATTTAGGTTACTACCATACGTAATGTTGAAGTATTCAGAACTTTTCCCTTGAGATCCAGAATGAGGTTAGGATGCCATTAGTGAAACTTTATGTGTAAAAACAATTGTGAAAGTCTTAACCAGTGTAAGAAGGCAAGGAAAGAGGAAAATTAGTATAATTGGAAAGTGTTTATTAATAGAGGTCGGTAGAAACACCACGAGACGCTGCTGTGAAACTGTTACTATGTAATATATTGAGAATTCAAACTAGCAATCTCACAGCAAGAAAGCCAGTATAGGAAAATCAATTCCATGTCTCTATTGCCACAAGAAACAGTGAAGGTTAAATTGCAAACTCATGTAAAACGAATACAGCATGGAAATATTGAATTGCTCTCAGGAACAACCTATGACGTGTACATGGAAACACAGGAACTATTATTAAGAAGGTTAGGAAATCCTAAATCAATTGAGATATATTCTGTGATAAACGAGTAAAAGACTGTTTTAAAAAGGTCGGTTTTCTCATGTTTCATCTATTGATTTCATTAAAAACTCAATCACAATGAGTATGTGTGAGTAAATGGAAAAGGTCATTCTAAAATTCATACAAACGTGCAAATAACCAAACATAGTCAAGGTAACTTTGAAGGAGAAAGGCAAAGTTAGAGGAATTGCTTTTACCAGGTATCAGAAAGTATTTCAAGGCTGTGCTGATTAAGACAGTGGATATTGGTGCAGGGAAAAAGAGCAAACTGAACCAAGAGAAGAGCTCAGAAATAACACTGCCACGCACACACACGAGGATCTTTGCTTTGTATGAACTGTGGCACCTCAGAGCAATGAAGGAAACTAATTTTCCAGTAAATGATGTTGAGTCAAATCGATAATTAGCTACAATAAAATAAAGAAAGGAAACTTGAACTCGACTTCACATCATACCTGAAATGGTATCTGAAGAGAAAGTTAGCTTTGAGAAACCGATGGGAATAATGAGAAAGCTTCTAGAAGATAACCAGCATTTGCCCAAGATTTGACGAGTTCCTAACTCCCCGGTTTGAAGCATGAAACCTGTGCTGAGATTCCTGTATTGAGGGATTGCGTTAGTGTAGCAGTGCTGCTGAATCCTCACGTACAAGGTGGAGATGGGCTGTGATTTCTCTCCTCATTTTACGTATTTCATGGGAGCTGCCTGCAGAGCCTCCCCTTCCCTGTACGTCTTGCAGCAGCATCTACACAGGGTAGACTATTATTTTGCCGGAGTTGTGCTAAGTCAGGGAAACCCTGGTGGTGTAGTGCTTAAGTGCTACGGCTGCTAAACAAAGGGTCAGCAGTTCAAATCCACTAGGTGCTCCTTGGAAACTCTATGGGGCAGTTCTCCTCTGTCCTATAGGGTCGCTATGAGTCCGAGCCTCCTCGACGGCACCTAACAACAACAACCATAAGCATGAGTGTTACGTGCCACTCAAGCGGAACAAATGGAAACAAAGGCTTTCTTGGTCCTGCTTGGTTAAACACCCAGGAAACCAGGGAGCATCTTGAGAAGGAGAGCGGTGCTTACAACATAAAGGGCAGAGGCAGAGTCTAGGCAGCATCACAGGTAGTACTGGGATTCGACACTAGTTCAGAAGTGGTCAGCAGGGATGGGCCACTGGGAGCCTGTAGGTCCCATAGCCTTTTATCCCCAATAGCCGAGACCTGCTGAGCCGATATGGCTCCACACGGTTGATATTTAAAGGGTACACATCGAGTCAAAGCAATTGACTTCATCCTGCACACCAATTGGAGGTCTCACTTTTAGGCAGTATAGGAAGGAGGAGAGATTCAATTGAAAGGTCTAGAATTAGGCGTCAAAGGTTGAAGCCCTGAGTCACCACTCCCTCAGTGAGGAATTCATTTCGGGCAAGTGAATGACTCTTGTTTTCTCTTCTCTGGCAAACAGCAGGAGCAAGCATAATAGTGGTAAGAATAATGACGATTTCACAGATCCACAGGGAGAAATAAGGAAGGTAAATCTTATAAACTGACTGCAACCGTCTCTATTACAAGGGACAATCTTTGTCCTCTCCATCAATGTCGCTTCTTTTAGAACCACCCAGTGACTGATGCCTCTATCTCTGTCAAGCCCCCTTTTCTGCTATCTGAATAGAGCAGAAAGATGTCCACAGGGTCCCTGGTGGTCCCTAGCACGTGGGCAATAGTGAAAGAAAACTTATTGTCGCATGCTTATGGGAAACCTGATTTTTAGCTTGAAATTGTACGCAGTCATTTTTTCCCCCTCATCACTTGTGGTAGCCATGGGATTCCTGGTGGAATAAGACTCCCTTAGCTCATTCAAAAAGAGGGTGGGTTGACTTAAGGAATCCACATGCGATCACCCTAGCGAACAACGAGCGAATAAGAAAGTGACTAAAAATGTCTTTCAATTATGGATTGGGTATATAAGTGATATACACGGAAACTTTACTATTATTACTTTGGTTTTCGTATCATAAAATTGGCATAATTATACAACTCATAGTGATTTCTATATAGTGTAATCAGACACTGAGGATCTGAAAGGGCACCTCAGCCCTCAGTGCTGCACGTGAATATACTCAGGACTCGGTGCCAAGGCCACAGCAAACGATGGACTGAGCTTATCTGAATTCCGGCCTTTGGAGGAGTGCTCTAACTTTTTAAACACAAAAATACACAGATTTTCTTCTGTGTTTCTTTTCCTGTTCCCTTACACGCCCAGAAGGTTGAGGCAAGAGAACTGTGAACAATCAAACCTAAGTGACCAGACTCTGTAGTTCTCCTCATATAGATTATAAGAGGGTACAGGAATATTTCTGACCATTAGAGGGCACAAGGTGTGACCGATATAGAGTATGAGAGGGTGCACTCATATTTCTGACCGTTAGAGGGCACAAGGGGTAACCGATATAGAGTATGGGAGGATGCACTCATATTTCTGATCATTAGAGGGCACAAGAGGTAACTGATTGAATCAGCAGAAGGAAAAATAAAGAGCAAGTTTTTAGAGATTTTGATAGAATTGTCAATTTTGATAGAAAATGTTTAAAAATGAATTTGAAATATTGCTCCTATACTTTGATGCAGATATTACAAGTATCTTTCGCATCAACTTGGGTGCAAAGAAAAGAGTGACAAACCAAGTCCAATGATACATGAATGATGGATAATGCCAGAGAATGGATCATTCTGGGAGGTAAGGTCATAATACTTTAACGTCAATTTCTGTAAATTACAATATTGACTTAAATGAGAAAAATAAAATAAGCTCTTTCAAAATCCAGGCATTTTCTCCTAATATGTATTGATGATCTAACTCTTAGCACAATAGGAATAGAAAAGAATTTCCCTGACCTGACAAACAGAATGTTTAAAATCATTTAGGTTACTACCATACGTAATGTTGAAGTATTCAGAACTTTTCCCTTGAGATCCAGAATGAGGTTAGGATGCCATTAGTGAAACTTTATGTGTAAAAGCAATTGTGAAAGTCTTAACCAGTGTAAGAAGGCAAGGAAAGAGGAAAATTAGTATAATTGGAAAGTGTTTATTAATAGAGGTCGGTAGAAACACCACGAGACGCTGCTGTGAAACTGTTAGTATGTAATATATTGAGAATTCAAACTAGCAATCTCACAGCAAGAAAGCCAGTAGAGGAAAATCAATTCCATTTCTCTATTGCCACAAGAAACAGTGAAGGTTAAATTGCAAACTCATGTAAAATGAATACAGCATGGAAATATTGAATTGCTCTCAGGAACAATCTATGACGTGTACATGGAAACACAGGAACTATTATTAAGGTTAGGAAATCCTAAATCAATTGAGATATATTCTGTGATAAACGAGTAAAAGACTGTTTTAAAAAGGTCAGTTTTCTCATGTTTCATCTATTGATTTCATTAAAAACTCAATCACAATGAGTATGTGTGAGTAAATGGAAAAGGTCATTCTAAAATTCATACAAACGTGCAAATAACCAAACGTAGTCAAGGTAACTTTGAAGGAGAAAAGCAAAGTTAGAGGAATTGCTTTTACCAGGTATCAGAAAGTATTTCAAGGCTGTGCTGATTAAGACAGTGGATATTGGTGCAGGGAAAAAGAGCAAACTGAACCAAGAGAAGAGCTCAGAAATAACACTGCCACGCACACACACGAGGATCTTTGCTTTGTATGAACTGTGGCACCTCAGAGCAATGAAGGAAACTAATTTTCCAGTAAATGATGTTGAGTCAAATCGATAATTAGCTACAATAAAATAAAGAAAGGAAACTTGAACTCGACTTCACATCATACCTGAAATGGTATCTGAAGAGAAAGTTAGCTTTGAGAAACCGATGGGAATAATGAGAAAGCTTCTAGAAGATAACCAGCATTTGCCCAAGATTTGACGAGTTCCTAACTCCCCGGTTTGAAGCATGAAACCTGTGCTGAGATTCCTGTATTGAGGGATTGCGTTAGTGTAGCAGTGCTGCTGAATCCTCACGTACAAGGTGGAGATGGGCTGTGATTTCTCTCCCCATTTTACGTATTTCATGGGAGCTGCCTGCAGAGCCTCCCCTTCCCTGTACGTCTTGCAGCAGCATCTACACAGGGTAGACTATTATTTTGCCGGAGTTGTGCTAAGTCAGGGAAACCCTGGTGGTGTAGTGCTTAAGTGCTACGGCTGCTAAACAAAGGGTCAGCAGTTCAAATCCACCAGGTGCTCCTTGGAAACTCTATGGGGCAGTTCTACTCTGTCCTATAGGGTCGCTATGAGTCCGAGCCTCCTCGACGGCACCTAACAACAACAACCATAAGCATGAGTGTTACGTGCCACTCAAGCGGAACAAATGGAAACAAAGGCTTTCTTGGTCCTGCTTGGTTAAACACCCAGGAAACCAGGGAGCATCTTGAGAAGGAGAGCGGTGCTTACAACATAAAGGGCAGAGGCAGAGTCTAGGCAGCATCACAGGTAGTACTGGGATTCGACACTAGTTCAGAAGTGGTCAGCAGGGATGGGCCACTGGGAGCCTGTAGGTCCCATAGCCTTTTATCCCCAATAGCCGAGACCTGCTGAGCCGATATGGCTCCACACGGTTGATATTTAAAGGGTACACATCGAGTCAAAGCAATTGACTTCATCCTGCACACCAATTGGAGGTCTCACTTTTAGGCAGTATAGGAAGGAGGAGAGATTCAATTGAAAGGTCTAGAATTAGGCGTCAAAGGTTGAAGCCCTGAGTCACCACTCCCTCAGTGAGGAATTCATTTCGGGCAAGTGAATGACTCTTGTTTTCTCTTCTCTGGCAAACAGCAGGAGCAAGCATAATAGTGGTAAGAATAATGACGATTTCACAGATCCACAGGGAGAAATAAGGAAGGTAAATCTTATAAACTGACTGCAACCGTCTCTATTACAAGGGACAATCTTTGTCCTCTCCATCAATGTCGCTTCTTTTAGAACCACCCAGTGACTGATGCCTCTATCTCTGTCAAGCCCCCTTTTCTGCTATCTGAATAGAGCAGAAAGATGTCCACAGGGTCCCTGGTGGTCCCTAGCACGTGGGCGATAGTGAAAGAAAACTTATTGTCGCATGCTTATGGGAAACCTGATTTTTATCTTGAAATTGTATGCAGTCATTTTTTCCCCCCTCATCACTTGTGGTAGCCATGGGATTCCTGGTGGAATAAGACTCCCTTAGCTCATTCAAAAAGAGGGTGGGTTGACTTAAGGAATCCACATGCGATCACCCTAGCGAACAACGAGCGAATAAGAAAGTGACTAAAAATGTCTTTCAATTATGGATTGGGTATATAACTGATATACACGGAAACTTTACTATTATTACTTTGGTTTTCGTATCATAAAATTGGCATAATTATACAACTCATAGTGATTTCTATATAGTGTAATCAGACACTGAGGATCTGAAAGGGCACCTCAGCCCTCAGTGCTGCACGTGAATATACTCAGGACTCGGTGCCAAGGCCACAGCAAACGATGGACTGAGCTTATCTGAATTCCGGCCTTTGGAGGAGTGCTCTAACTTTTTAAACACAAAAATACACAGATTTTCTTCTGTGTTTCTTTTCCTGTTCCCTTACACGCCCAGAAGGTTGAGGCAAGAGAACTGTGAACAATCAAACCTAAGTGGCCAGACTCTGTAGTTCTCCTCATATAGAGTATAAGAGGGTGCACGAATATTTCTGACCATTAGAGGGCACAAGGTGTGACCGATATAGAGTATGAGAGGGTGCACTCATATTTCTGACCGTTAGAGGGCACAAGGGGTAACCGATATAGAGTATGGGAGGATGCACTCATATTTCTGATCATTAGAGGGCACAAGAGGTAACTGATTGAATCCGCAGAAGGAAAAAAAAAGAGCAAGTTTATAGAGATTTTGATAGAATTGTCAGTTTTGATAGAAAATGTTTAAAAATGAATTTGAAATATTGCTCCTATACTTTGATGCAGATATTACAAGTATCTTTCGCATCAACTTGGGTGCAAAGAAAAGAGTGACAAACCAAGTCCAATGATACATGAATGATGGATAATGCCAGAGAATGGATCATTCTGGGAGGTAAGGTCATAATACTTTAACGTCAATTTCTGTAAATTACAATATTGACTTAAATGAGAAAAATAAAATAAGCTCTTTCAAAATCCAGGCATTTTCTCCTAATATGTATTGATGATCTAACTCTTAGCACAATAGGAATAGAAAAGAATTTCCCTGACCTGACAAACAGAATGTTTAAAATCATTTAGGTTACTACCATACGTAATGTTGAAGTATTCAGAACTTTTCCCTTGAGATCCAGAATGAGGTTAGGATGCCATTAGTGAAACTTTATGTGTAAAAGCAATTGTGAAAGTCTTAACCAGTGTAAGAAGGCAAGGAAAGAGGAAAATTAGTATAATTGGAAAGTGTTTATTAATAGAGGTCGGTAGAAACACCACGAGACGCTGCTGTGAAACTGTTAGTATGTAATATATTGAGAATTCAAACTAGCAATCTCACAGCAAGAAAGCCAGTATAGGAAAATCAATTCCATGTCTCTATTGCCACAAGGAACAGTGAAGGTTAAATTGCAAACTCATGTAAAATGAATACAGCATGGAAATATTGAATTGCTCTCAGGAACAATCTATGACGTGTACATGGAAACACAGGAACTATTATTAAGGTTAGGAAATCCTAAATCAATTGAGATATATTCTGTGATAAACGAGTAAAAGACTGTTTTAAAAAGGTCAGTTTTCTCATGTTTCATCTATTGATTTCATTAAAAACTCAATCACAATGAGTATGTGTGAGTAAATGGAAAAGGTCATTCTAAAATTCATACAAACGTGCAAATAACCAAACGTAGTCAAGGTAACTTTGAAGGAGAAAAGCAAAGTTAGAGGAATTGCTTTTACCAGGTATCAGAAAGTATTTCAAGGCTGTGCTGATTAAGACAGTGGATATTGGTGCAGGGAAAAAGAGCAAACTGAACCAAGAGAAGAGCTCAGAAATAACACTGCCACGCACACACACGAGGATCTTTGCTTTGTATGAACTGTGGCACCTCAGAGCAATGAAGGAAACTAATTTTCCAGTAAATGATGTTGAGTCAAATCGATAATTAGCTACAATAAAATAAAGAAAGGAAACTTGAACTCGACTTCACATCATACCTGAAATGGTATCTGAAGAGAAAGTTAGCTTTGAGAAACCGATGGGAATAATGAGAAAGCTTCTAGAAGATAACCAGCATTTGCCCAAGATTTGACGAGTTCCTAACTCCCCGGTTTGAAGCATGAAACCTGTGCTGAGATTCCTGTATTGAGGGATTGCGTTAGTGTAGCAGTGCTGCTGAATCCTCACGTACAAGGTGGAGATGGGCTGTGATTTCTCTCCCCATTTTACGTATTTCATGGGAGCTGCCTGCAGAGCCTCCCCTTCCCTGTACGTCTTGCAGCAGCATCTACACAGGGTAGACTATTATTTTGCCGGAGTTGTGCTAAGTCAGGGAAACCCTGGTGGTGTAGTGCTTAAGTGCTACGGCTGCTAAACAAAGGGTCAGCAGTTCAAATCCACCAGGTGCTCCTTGGAAACTCTATGAGGCAGTTCTACTCTGTCCTATAGGGTCGCTATGAGTCCGAGCCTCCTCGACGGCACCTAACAACAACAACCATAAGCATGAGTGTTACGTGCCACTCAAGCGGAACAAATGGAAACAAAGGCTTTCTTGGTCCTGCTTGGTTAAACACCCAGGAAACCAGGGAGCATCTTGAGAAGGAGAGCGGTGCTTACAACATAAAGGGCAGAGGCAGAGTCTAGGCAGCATCACAGGTAGTACTGGGATTCGACACTAGTTCAGAAGTGGTCAGCAGGGATGGGCCACTGGGAGCCTGTAGGTCCCATAGCCTTTTATCCCCAATAGCCGAGACCTGCTGAGCCGATATGGCTCCACACGGTTGATATTTAAAGGGTACACATCGAGTCAAAGCAATTGACTTCATCCTGCACACCAATTGGAGGTCTCACTTTTAGGCAGTATAGGAAGGAGGAGAGATTCAATTGAAAGGTCTAGAATTAGGCGTCAAAGGTTGAAGCCCTGAGTCACCACTCCCTCAGTGAGGAATTCATTTCGGGCAAGTGAATGACTCTTGTTTTCTCTTCTCTGGCAAACAGCAGGAGCAAGCATAATAGTGGTAAGAATAATGACGATTTCACAGATCCACAGGGAGAAATAAGGAAGGTAAATCTTATAAACTGACTGCAACCGTCTCTATTACAAGGGACAATCTTTGTCCTCTCCATCAATGTCGCTTCTTTTAGAACCACCCAGTGACTGATGCCTCTATCTCTGTCAAGCCCCCTTTTCTGCTATCTGAATAGAGCAGAAAGATGTCCACAGGGTCCCTGGTGGTCCCTAGCACGTGGGCGATAGTGAAAGAAAACTTATTGTCGCATGCTTATGGGAAACCTGATTTTTATCTTGAAATTGTATGCAGTCATTTTTTCCCCCCTCATCACTTGTGGTAGCCATGGGATTCCTGGTGGAATAAGACTCCCTTAGCTCATTCAAAAAGAGGGTGGGTTGACTTAAGGAATCCACATGCGATCACCCTAGCGAACAACGAGCGAATAAGAAAGTGACTAAAAATGTCTTTCAATTATGGATTGGGTATATAACTGATATACACGGAAACTTTACTATTATTACTTTGGTTTTCGTATCATAAAATTGGCATAATTATACAACTCATAGTGATTTCTATATAGTGTAATCAGACACTGAGGATCTGAAAGGGCACCTCAGCCCTCAGTGCTGCACGTGAATATACTCAGGACTCGGTGCCAAGGCCACAGCAAACGATGGACTGAGCTTATCTGAATTCCGGCCTTTGGAGGAGTGCTCTAACTTTTTAAACACAAAAATACACAGATTTTCTTCTGTGTTTCTTTTCCTGTTCCCTTACACGCCCAGAAGGTTGAGGCAAGAGAACTGTGAACAATCAAACCTAAGTGACCAGACTCTGTAGTTCTCCTCATATAGAGTATAAGAGGGTGCACGAATATTTCTGACCATTAGAGGGCACAAGGTGTGACCGATATAGAGTATGAGAGGGTGCACTCATATTTCTGACCGTTAGAGGGCACAAGGGGTAACCGATATAGAGTATGGGAGGATGCACTCATATTTCTGATCATTAGAGGGCACAAGAGGTAACTGATTGAATCCGCAGAAGGAAAAAAAAAGAGCAAGTTTATAGAGATTTTGATAGAATTGTCAGTTTTGATAGAAAATGTTTAAAAATGAATTTGAAATATTGCTCCTATACTTTGATGCAGATATTACAAGTATCTTTCGCATCAACTTGGGTGCAAAGAAAAGAGTGACAAACCAAGTCCAATGATACATGAATGATGGATAATGCCAGAGAATGGATCATTCTGGGAGGTAAGGTCATAATACTTTAACGTCAATTTCTGTAAATTACAATATTGACTTAAATGAGAAAAATAAAATAAGCTCTTTCAAAATCCAGGCATTTTCTCCTAATATGTATTGATGATCTAACTCTTAGCACAATAGGAATAGAAAAGAATTTCCCTGACCTGACAAACAGAATGTTTAAAATCATTTAGGTTACTCCCATACGTAATGTTGAAGTATTCAGAACTTTTCCCTTGAGATCCAGAATGAGGTTAGGATGCCATTAGTGAAACTTTATGTGTAAAAACAATTGTGAAAGTCTTAACCAGTGTAAGAAGGCAAGGAAAGAGGAAAATTAGTATAATTGGAAAACGTTTATTAATAGAGGTCGGTAGAAACACCACGAGACGCTGCTGTGAAACTGTTAGTATGTAATATATTGAGAATTCAAACTAGCAATCTCACAGCAAGAAAGCCAGTATAGGAAAATCAATTCCATGTCTCTATTGCCACAAGAAACAGTGAAGGTTAAATTGCAAACTCATGTAAAACGAATACAGCATGGAAATATTGAATTGCTCTCAGGAACAACCTATGACGTGTACATGGAAACACAGGAACTATTATTAAGAAGGTTAGGAAATCCTAAATCAATTGAGATATATTCTGTGATAAACGAGTAAAAGACTGTTTTAAAAAGGTCAGTTTTCTCATGTTTCATCTATTGATTTCATTAAAAACTCAATCACAATGAGTATGTGTGAGTAAATGGAAAAGGTCATTCTAAAATTCATACAAACGTGCAAATAACCAAACGTAGTCAAGGTAACTTTGAAGGAGAAAAGCAAAGTTAGAGGAATTGCTTTTACCAGGTATCAGAAAGTATTTCAAGGCTGTGCTGATTAAGACAGTGGATATTGGTGCAGGGAAAAAGAGCAAACTGAACCAAGAGAAGAGCTCAGAAATAACACTGCCACGCACACACACGAGGATCTTTGCTTTGTATGAACTGTGGCACCTCAGAGCAATGAAGGAAACTAATTTTCCAGTAAATGATGTTGAGTCAAATCGATAATTAGCTACAATAAAATAAAGAAAGGAAACTTGAACTCGACTTCACATCATACCTGAAATGGTATCTGAAGAGAAAGTTAGCTTTGAGAAACCGATGGGAATAATGAGAAAGCTTCTAGAAGATAACCAGCATTTGCCCAAGATTTGACGAGTTCCTAACTCCCCGGTTTGAAGCATGAAACCTGTGCTGAGATTCCTGTATTGAGGGATTGCGTTAGTGTAGCAGTGCTGCTGAATCCTCACGTACAAGGTGGAGATGGGCTGTGATTTCTCTCCCCATTTTACGTATTTCATGGGAGCTGCCTGCAGAGCCTCCCCTTCCCTGTACGTCTTGCAGCAGCATCTACACAGGGTAGACTATTATTTTGCCGGAGTTGTGCTAAGTCAGGGAAACCCTGGTGGTGTAGTGCTTAAGTGCTACGGCTGCTAAACAAAGGGTCAGCAGTTCAAATCCACCAGGTGCTCCTTGGAAACTCTATGGGGCAGTTCTCCTCTGTCCTATAGGGTCGCTATGAGTCCGAGCCTCCTCGACGGCACCTAACAACAACAACCATAAGCATGAGTGTTACGTGCCACTCAAGCGGAACAAATGGAAACAAAGGCTTTCTTGGTCCTGCTTGGTTAAACACCCAGGAAACCAGGGAGCATCTTGAGAAGGAGAGCGGTGCTTACAACATAAAGGGCGGAGGCAGAGTCTAGGCAGCATCACAGGTAGTACTGGGATTCGACACTAGTTCAGAAGTGGTCAGCAGGGATGGGCCACTGGGAGCCTGTAGGTCCCATAGCCTTTTATCCCCAATAGCCGAGACCTGCTGAGCCGATATGGCTCCACACGCTTGATATTTAAAGGGTACACATCGAGTCAAAGCAATTGACTTCATCCTGCACACCAATTGGAGGTCTCACTTTTAGGCAGTATAGGAAGGAGGAGAGATTCAATTGAAAGGTCTAGAATTAGGCGTCAAAGGTTGAAGCCCTGAGTCACCACTCCCTCAGTGAGGAATTCATTTCGGGCAAGTGAATGACTCTTGTTTTCCCTTATCTGGCAAACAGCAGGAGCAAGCATAATAGTGGTAAGAATAATGACGATTTCACAGATCCACAGGGAGAAATAAGGAAGGTAAATCTTATAAACTGACTGCAACCGTCTCTATTACAAGGGACGATCTTTGTCCTCTCCATCAATGTCGCTTCTTTTAGAACCACCCATTGACTGATGCCTCTATCTTTGTCAAGTCCCCTTTTCTGCTATCTGAATAGAGCAGAAAGATGTCCACAGGGTCCCTGGTGGTCCCTAGCACGTGGGCGATAGTGAAAGAAAACTTATTGTCGCATGCTTATGGGAAACCTGATTTTTAGCTTGAAATTGTACGCAGTCGTTTTTTCCCCCTCATCACTTGTGGTAGCCATGGGATTCCTGGTGGAATAAGACTCCCTTAGCTCATTCAAAAAGAGGGTGGGTTGACTTAAGGAATCCACATGCGATCACCCTAGCGAACAACGAGCGAATAAGAAAGTGACTAAAAATGTCTTTCAATTATGGATTGGGTATATAACTGATATACACGGAAACTTTACTATTATTACTTTGGTTTTTGTATCATAAAATTGGCATAATTATACAACTCATAGTGATTTCTATATAGTGTAATCAGACACTTAGGATCTGAAAGGGCACCTCAGCCCTCAGTGCTGCACGTGAATATACTCAGGACTCGGTGCCAAGGCCACAGCAAACGATGGACTGAGCTTATCTGAATTCCGGCCTTTGGAGGAGTGCTCTAACTTTTTAAACACAAAAATACACAGATTTTCTTCTGTGTTTCTTTTCCTGTTCCCTTACACGCCCAGAAGGTTGAGGCAAGAGAACTGTGAACAATCAAACCTAAGTGACCAGACTCTTTAGTTCTCCTCATATAGAGTATAAGAGGGTGCACGAATATTTCTGACCATTAGAGGGCACAAGGTGTGACCGATATAGAGTATGAGAGGGTGCACTCATATTTCTGACCGTTAGAGGGCACAAGGGGTAACCGATATAGAGTATGGGAGGATGCACTCATATTTCTGATCATTAGAGGGCACAAGAGGTAACTGATTGAATCAGCAGAAGGAAAAATAAAGAGCAAGTTTATAGAGATTTTGATAGAATTGTCAATTTTGATAGAAAATGTTTAAAAATGAATTTGAAATATTGCTCCTATACTTTGATGCAGATATTACAAGTATCTTTCGCATCAACTTGGGTGCAAAGAAAAGAGTGACAAACCAAGTCCAATGATACATGAATGATGGATAATGCCAGAGAATGGATCATTCTGGGAGGTAAGGTCATAATACTTTAACGTCAATTTCTGTAAATTACAATATTGACTTAAATGAGAAAAATAAAATAAGCTCTTTCAAAATCCAGGCATTTTCTCCTAATATGTATTGATGATCTAACTCTTAGCACAATAGGAATAGAAAAGAATTTCCCTGACCTGACAAACAGAATGTTTAAAATCATTTAGGTTACTACCATACGTAATGTTGAAGTATTCAGAACTTTTCCCTTGAGATCCAGAATGAGGTTAGGATGCCATTAGTGAAACTTTATGTGTAAAAACAATTGTGAAAGTCTTAACCAGTGTAAGAAGGCAAGGAAAGAGGAAAATTAGTATAATTGGAAAGTGTTTATTAATAGAGGTCGGTAGAAACACCACGAGACGCTGCTGTGAAACTGTTACTATGTAATATATTGAGAATTCAAACTAGCAATCTCACAGCAAGAAAGCCAGTATAGGAAAATCAATTCCATGTCTCTATTGCCACAAGAAACAGTGAAGGTTAAATTGCAAACTCATGTAAAACGAATACAGCATGGAAATATTGAATTGCTCTCAGGAACAACCTATGACGTGTACATGGAAACACAGGAACTATTATTAAGAAGGTTAGGAAATCCTAAATCAATTAAGATATATTCTGTGATAAACGAGTAAAAGACTGTTTTAAAAAGGTCAGTTTTCTCATGTTTCATCTATTGATTTCATTAAAAACTCAATCACAATGAGTATGTGTGAGTAAATGGAAAAGGTCATTCTAAAATTCATACAAACGTGCAAATAACCAAACGTAGTCAAGGTAACTTTGAAGGAGAAAAGCAAAGTTAGAGGAATTGCTCTTACCAGGTATCAGAAAGTATTTCAAGGCTGTGCTGATTAAGACAGTGGATATTGGTGCAGGGAAAAAGAGCAAACTGAACCAAGAGAAGAGCTCAGAAATAACACTGCCACGCACACACACGAGGATCTTTGCTTTGTATGAACTGTGGCACCTCAGAGCAATGAAGGAAACTAATTTTCCAGTAAATGATGTTGAGTCAAATCGATAATTAGCTACAATAAAATAAAGAAAGGAAACTTGAACTCGACTTCACATCATACCTGAAATGGTATCTGAAGAGAAAGTTAGCTTTGAGAAACCGATGGGAATAATGAGAAAGCTTCTAGAAGATAACCAGCATTTGCCCAAGATTTGACGAGTTCCTAACTCCCCGGTTTGAAGCATGAAACCTGTGCTGAGATTCCTGTATTGAGGGATTGCGTTAGTGTAGCAGTGCTGCTGAATCCTCACGTACAAGGTGGAGATGGGCTGTGATTTCTCTCCCCATTTTACGTATTTCATGGGAGCTGCCTGCAGAGCCTCCCCTTCCCTGTACGTCTTGCAGCAGCATCTACACAGGGTAGACTATTATTTTGCCGGAGTTGTGCTAAGTCAGGGAAACCCTGGTGGTGTAGTGCTTAAGTGCTACGGCTGCTAAACAAAGGGTCAGCAGTTCAAATCCACCAGGTGCTCCTTGGAAACTCTATGGGGCAGTTCTACTCTGTCCTATAGGGTCGCTATGAGTCCGAGCCTCCTCGACGGCACCTAACAACAACAACCATAAGCATGAGTGTTACGTGCCACTCAAGCGGAACAAATGGAAACAAAGGCTTTCTTGGTCCTGCTTGGTTAAACACCCAGGAAACCAGGGAGCATCTTGAGAAGGAGAGCGGTGCTTACAACATAAAGGGCGGAGGCAGAGTCTAGGCAGCATCACAGGTAGTACTGGGATTCGACACTAGTTCAGAAGTGGTCAGCAGGGATGGGCCACTGGGAGCCTGTAGGTCCCATAGCCTTTTATCCCCAATAGCCGAGACCTGCTGAGCCGATATGGCTCCACACGCTTGATATTTAAAGGGTACACATCGAGTCAAAGCAATTGACTTCATCCTGCACACCAATTGGAGGTCTCACTTTTAGGCAGTATAGGAAGGAGGAGAGATTCAATTGAAAGGTCTAGAATTAGGCGTCAAAGGTTGAAGCCCTGAGTCACCACTCCCTCAGTGAGGAATTCATTTCGGGCAAGTGAATGACTCTTGTTTTCCCTTATCTGGCAAACAGCAGGAGCAAGCATAATAGTGGTAAGAATAATGACGATTTCACAGATCCACAGGGAGAAATAAGGAAGGTAAATCTTATAAACTGACTGCAACCGTCTCTATTACAAGGGACGATCTTTGTCCTCTCCATCAATGTCGCTTCTTTTAGAACCACCCAGTGACTGATGCCTCTATCTCTGTCAAGCCCCCTTTTCTGCTATCTGAATAGAGCAGAAAGATGTCCACAGGGTCCCTGGTGGTCCCTAGCACGTGGGCGATAGTGAAAGAAAACTTATTGTCGCATGCTTATGGGAAACCTGATTTTTAGCTTGAAATTGTACGCAGTCATTTTTTCCCCCTCATCACTTGTGGTAGCCATGGGATTCCTGGTGGAATAAGACTCCCTTAGCTCATTCAAAAAGAGGGTGGGTTGACTTAAGGAATCCACATGCGATCACCCTAGCGAACAACGAGCGAATAAGAAAGTGACTAAAAATGTCTTTCAATTATGGATTGGGTATATAACTGATATACACGGAAACTTTACTATTATTACTTTGGTTTTTGTATCATAAAATTGGCATAATTATACAACTCATAGTGATTTCTATATAGTGTAATCAGACACTGAGGATCTGAGAGGGCACCTCAGCCCTCAGTGCTGCACGTGAATATACTCAGGACTCGGTGCCAAGGCCACAGCAAACGATGGACTGAGCTTATCTGAATTCCGGCCTTTGGAGGAGTGCTCTAACTTTTTAAACACAAAAATACACAGATTTTCTTCTGTGTTTCTTTTCCTGTTCCCTTACACGCCCAGAAGGTTGAGGCAAGAGAACTGTGAACAATCAAACCTAAGTGACCAGACTCTGTAGTTCTCCTCATATAGAGTATAAGAGGGTGCACGAATATTTCTGACTATTAGAGGGCACAAGGTGTGACCGATATAGAGTATGAGAGGGTGCACTCATATTTCTGACCGTTAGAGGGCACAAGGGGTAACCGATATAGAGTATGGGAGGATGCACTCATATTTCTGATCATTAGAGGGCACAAGAGGTAACTGATTGAATCAGCAGAAGGAAAAATAAAGAGCAAGTTTTTAGAGATTTTGATAGAATTGTCAATTTTGATAGAAAATGTTTAAAAATGAATTTGAAATATTGCTCCTATACTTTGATGCAGATATTACAAGTATCTTTCGCATCAACTTGGGTGCAAAGAAAAGAGTGACAAACCAAGTCCAATGATACATGAATGATGGATAATGCCAGAGAATGGATCATTCTGGGAGGTAAGGTCATAATACTTTAACGTCAATTTCTGTAAATTACAATATTGACTTAAATGAGAAAAATAAAATAAGCTCTTTCAAAATCCAGGCATTTTCTCCTAATATGTATTGATGATCTAACTCTTAGCACAATAGGAATAGAAAAGAATTTCCCTGACCTGACAAACAGAATGTTTAAAATCATTTAGGTTACTACCATACGTAATGTTGAAGTATTCAGAACTTTTCCCTTGAGATCCAGAATGAGGTTAGGATGCCATTAGTGAAACTTTATGTGTAAAAGCAATTGTGAAAGTCTTAACCAGTGTAAGAAGGCAAGGAAAGAGGAAAATTAGTATAATTGGAAAGTGTTTATTAATAGAGGTCGGTAGAAACACCACGAGACGCTGCTGTGAAACTGTTAGTATGTAATATATTGAGAATTCAAACTAGCAATCTCACAGCAAGAAAGCCAGTATAGGAAAATCAATTCCATTTCTCTATTGCCACAAGAAACAGTGAAGGTTAAATTGCAAACTCATGTAAAATGAATACAGCATGGAAATATTGAATTGCTCTCAGGAACAATCTATGACGTGTACATGGAAACACAGGAACTATTATTAAGGTTAGGAAATCCTAAATCAATTGAGATATATTCTGTGATAAACGAGTAAAAGACTGTTTTAAAAAGGTCAGTTTTCTCATGTTTCATCTATTGATTTCATTAAAAACTCAATCACAATGAGTATGTGTGAGTAAATGGAAAAGGTCATTCTAAAATTCATACAAACGTGCAAATAACCAAACGTAGTCAAGGTAACTTTGAAGGAGAAAAGCAAAGTTAGAGGAATTGCTTTTACCAGGTATCAGAAAGTATTTCAAGGCTGTGCTGATTAAGACAGTGGATATTGGTGCAGGGAAAAAGAGCAAACTGAACCAAGAGAAGAGCTCAGAAATAACACTGCCACGCACACACACGAGGATCTTTGCTTTGTATGAACTGTGGCACCTCAGAGCAATGAAGGAAACTAATTTTCCAGTAAATGATGTTGAGTCAAATCGATAATTAGCTACAATAAAATAAAGAAAGGAAACTTGAACTCGACTTCACATCATACCTGAAATGGTATCTGAAGAGAAAGTTAGCTTTGAGAAACCGATGGGAATAATGAGAAAGCTTCTAGAAGACAACCAGCATTTGCCCAAGATTTGACGAGTTCCTAACTCCCCGGTTTGAAGCATGAAACCTGTGCTGAGATTCCTGTATTGAGGGATTGCGTTAGTGTAGCAGTGCTGCTGAATCCTCACGTACAAGGTGGAGATGGGCTGTGATTTCTCTCCCCATTTTACGTATTTCATGGGAGCTGCCTGCAGAGCCTCCCCTTCCCTGTACGTCTTGCAGCAGCATCTACACAGGGTAGACTATTATTTTGCCGGAGTTGTGCTAAGTCAGGGAAACCCTGGTGGTGTAGTGCTTAAGTGCTACGGCTGCTAAACAAAGGGTCAGCAGTTCAAATCCACCAGGTGCTCCTTGGAAACTCTATGGGGCAGTTCTACTCTGTCCTATAGGGTCGCTATGAGTCCGAGCCTCCTCGACGGCACCTAACAACAACAACCATAAGCATGAGTGTTACGTGCCACTCAAGCGGAACAAATGGAAACAAAGGCTTTCTTGGTCCTGCTTGGTTAAACACCCAGGAAACCAGGGAGCATCTTGAGAAGGAGAGCGGTGCTTACAACATAAAGGGCGGAGGCAGAGTCTAGGCAGCATCACAGGTAGTACTGGGATTCGACACTAGTTCAGAAGTGGTCAGCAGGGATGGGCCACTGGGAGCCTGTAGGTCCCATAGCCTTTTATCCCCAATAGCCGAGACCTGCTGAGCCGATATGGCTCCACACGCTTGATATTTAAAGGGTACACATCGAGTCAAAGCAATTGACTTCATCCTGCACACCAATTGGAGGTCTCACTTTTAGGCAGTATAGGAAGGAGGAGAGATTCAATTGAAAGGTCTAGAATTAGGCGTCAAAGGTTGAAGCCCTGAGTCACCACTCCCTCAGTGAGGAATTCATTTCGGGCAAGTGAATGACTCTTGTTTTCCCTTATCTGGCAAACAGCAGGAGCAAGCATAATAGTGGTAAGAATAATGACGATTTCACAGATCCACAGGGAGAAATAAGGAAGGTAAATCTTATAAACTGACTGCAACCGTCTCTATTACAAGGGACGATCTTTGTCCTCTCCATCAATGTCGCTTCTTTTAGAACCACCCAGTGACTGATGCCTCTATCTCTGTCAAGCCCCCTTTTCTGCTATCTGAATAGAGCAGAAAGATGTCCACAGGGTCCCTGGTGGTCCCTAGCACGTGGGCGATAGTGAAAGAAAACTTATTGTCGCATGCTTATGGGAAACCTGATTTTTAGCTTGAAATTGTACGCAGTCGTTTTTTCCCCCTCATCACTTGTGGTAGCCATGGGATTCCTGGTGGAATAAGACTCCCTTAGCTCATTCAAAAAGAGGGTGGGTTGACTTAAGGAATCCACATGCGATCACCCTAGCGAACAACGAGCGAATAAGAAAGTGACTAAAAATGTCTTTCAATTATGGATTGGGTATATAACTGATATACACGGAAACTTTACTATTATTACTTTGGTTTTCGTATCATAAAATTGGCATAATTATACAACTCATAGTGATTTCTATATAGTGTAATCAGACACTGAGGATCTGAGAGGGCACCTCAGCCCTCAGTGCTGCACGTGAATATACTCAGGACTCGGTGCCAAGGCCACAGCAAACGATGGACTGAGCTTATCTGAATTCCGGCCTTTGGAGGAGTGCTCTAACTTTTTAAACACAAAAATACACAGATTTTCTTCTGTGTTTCTTTTCCTGTTCCCTTACACGCCCAGAAGGTTGAGGCAAGAGAACTGTGAACAATCAAACCTAAGTGACCAGACTCTGTAGTTCTCCTCATATAGAGTATAAGAGGGTGCACGAATATTTCTGACCATTAGAGGGCACAAGGTGTGACCGATATAGAGTATGAGAGGGTGCACTCATATTTCTGACCGTTAGAGGGCACAAGGGGTAACCGATATAGAGTATGGGAGGATGCACTCATATTTCTGATCATTAGAGGGCACAAGAGGTAACTGATTGAATCAGCAGAAGGAAAAATAAAGAGCAAGTTTTTAGAGATTTTGATAGAATTGTCAATTTTGATAGAAAATGTTTAAAAATGAATTTGAAATATTGCTCCTATACTTTGATGCAGATATTACAAGTATCTTTCGCATCAACTTGGGTGCAAAGAAAAGAGTGACAAACCAAGTCCAATGATACATGAATGATGGATAATGCCAGAGAATGGATCATTCTGGGAGGTAAGGTCATAATACTTTAACGTCAATTTCTGTAAATTACAATATTGACTTAAATGAGAAAAATAAAATAAGCTCTTTCAAAATCCAGGCATTTTCTCCTAATATGTATTGATGATCTAACTCTTAGCACAATAGGAATAGAAAAGAATTTCCCTGACCTGACAAACAGAATGTTTAAAATCATTTAGGTTACTACCATACGTAATGTTGAAGTATTCAGAACTTTTCCCTTGAGATCCAGAATGAGGTTAGGATGCCATTAGTGAAACTTTATGTGTAAAAGCAATTGTGAAAGTCTTAACCAGTGTAAGAAGGCAAGGAAAGAGGAAAATTAGTATAATTGGAAAGTGTTTATTAATAGAGGTCGGTAGAAACACCACGAGACGCTGCTGTGAAACTGTTAGTATGTAATATATTGAGAATTCAAACTAGCAATCTCACAGCAAGAAAGCCAGTATAGGAAAATCAATTCCATTTCTCTATTGCCACAAGAAACAGTGAAGGTTAAATTGCAAACTCATGTAAAATGAATACAGCATGGAAATATTGAATTGCTCTCAGGAACAATCTATGACGTGTACATGGAAACACAGGAACTATTATTAAGGTTAGGAAATCCTAAATCAATTGAGATATATTCTGTGATAAACGAGTAAAAGACTGTTTTAAAAAGGTCAGTTTTCTCATGTTTCATCTATTGATTTCATTAAAAACTCAATCACAATGAGTATGTGTGAGTAAATGGAAAAGGTCATTCTAAAATTCATACAAACGTGCAAATAACCAAACGTAGTCAAGGTAACTTTGAAGGAGAAAAGCAAAGTTAGAGGAATTGCTTTTACCAGGTATCAGAAAGTATTTCAAGGCTGTGCTGATTAAGACAGTGGATATTGGTGCAGGGAAAAAGAGCAAACTGAACCAAGAGAAGAGCTCAGAAATAACACTGCCACGCACACACACGAGGATCTTTGCTTTGTATGAACTGTGGCACCTCAGAGCAATGAAGGAAACTAATTTTCCAGTAAATGATGTTGAGTCAAATCGATAATTAGCTACAATAAAATAAAGAAAGGAAACTTGAACTCGACTTCACATCATACCTGAAATGGTATCTGAAGAGAAAGTTAGCTTTGAGAAACCGATGGGAATAATGAGAAAGCTTCTAGAAGACAACCAGCATTTGCCCAAGATTTGACGAGTTCCTAACTCCCCGGTTTGAAGCATGAAACCTGTGCTGAGATTCCTGTATTGAGGGATTGCGTTAGTGTAGCAGTGCTGCTGAATCCTCACGTACAAGGTGGAGATGGGCTGTGATTTCTCTCCCCATTTTACGTATTTCATGGGAGCTGCCTGCAGAGCCTCCCCTTCCCTGTACGTCTTGCAGCAGCATCTACACAGGGTAGACTATTATTTTGCCGGAGTTGTGCTAAGTCAGGGAAACCCTGGTGGTGTAGTGCTTAAGTGCTACGGCTGCTAAACAAAGGGTCAGCAGTTCAAATCCACCAGGTGCTCCTTGGAAACTCTATGGGGCAGTTCTACTCTGTCCTATAGGGTCGCTATGAGTCCGAGCCTCCTCGACGGCACCTAACAACAACAACCATAAGCATGAGTGTTACGTGCCACTCAAGCGGAACAAATGGAAACAAAGGCTTTCTTGGTCCTGCTTGGTTAAACACCCAGGAAACCAGGGAGCATCTTGAGAAGGAGAGCGGTGCTTACAACATAAAGGGCAGAGGCAGAGTCTAGGCAGCATCACAGGTAGTACTGGGATTCGACACTAGTTCAGAAGTGGTCAGCAGGGATGGGCCACTGGGAGCCTGTAGGTCCCATAGCCTTTTATCCCCAATAGCCGAGACCTGCTGAGCCGATATGGCTCCACACGCTTGATATTTAAAGGGTACACATCGAGTCAAAGCAATTGACTTCATCCTGCACACCAATTGGAGGTCTCACTTTTAGGCAGTATAGGAAGGAGGAGAGATTCAATTGAAAGGTCTAGAATTAGGCGTCAAAGGTTGAAGCCCTGAGTCACCACTCCCTCAGTGAGGAATTCATTTCGGGCAAGTGAATGACTCTTGTTTTCTCTTCTCTGGCAAACAGCAGGAGCAAGCATAATAGTGGTAAGAATAATGACGATTTCACAGATCCACAGGGAGAAATAAGGAAGGTAAATCTTATAAACTGACTGCAACCGTCTCTATTACAAGGGACGATCTTTGTCCTCTCCATCAATGTCGCTTCTTTTAGAACCACCCAGTGACTGATGCCTCTATCTCTGTCAAGCCCCCTTTTCTGCTATCTGAATAGAGCAGAAAGATGTCCACAGGGTCCCTGGTGGTCCCTAGCACGTGGGCGATAGTGAAAGAAAACTTATTGTCGCATGCTTATGGGAAACCTGATTTTTAGCTTGAAATTGTACGCAGTCATTTTTTCCCCCTCATCACTTGTGGTAGCCATGGGATTCCTGGTGGAATAAGACTCCCTTAGCTCATTCAAAAAGAGGGTGGGTTGACTTAAGGAATCCACATGCGATCACCCTAGCGAACAACGAGCGAATAAGAAAGTGACTAAAAATGTCTTTCAATTATGGATTGGGTATATAACTGATATACACGGAAACTTTACTATTATTACTTTGGTTTTCGTATCATAAAATTGGCATAATTATACAACTCATAGTGATTTCTATATAGTGTAATCAGACACTGAGGATCTGAAAGGGCACCTCAGCCCTCAGTGCTGCACGTGAATATACTCAGGACTCGGTGCCAAGGCCACAGCAAACGATGGACTGAGCTTATCTGAATTCCGGCCTTTGGAGGAGTGCTCTAACTTTTTAAACACAAAAATACACAGATTTTCTTCTGTGTTTCTTTTCCTGTTCCCTTACACGCCCAGAAGGTTGAGGCAAGAGAACTGTGAACAATCAAACCTAAGTGGCCAGACTCTGTAGTTCTCCTCATATAGAGTATAAGAGGGTGCAGGAATATTTCTGACCATTAGAGGGCACAAGGTGTGACCGATATAGAGTATGAGAGGGTGCACTCATATTTCTGACCGTTAGAGGGCACAAGGGGTAACCGATATAGAGTATGGGAGGATGCACTCATATTTCTGATCATTAGAGGGCACAAGAGGTAACTGATTGAATCCGCAGAAGGAAAAAAAAAGAGCAAGTTTTTAGAGATTTTGATAGAATTGTCAGTTTTGACAGAAAATGTTTAAAAATGAATTTGAAATATTGCTCCTATACTTTGATGCAGATATTACAAGTATCTTTCGCATCAACTTGGGTGCAAAGAAAAGAGTGACAAACCAAGTCCAATGATACATGAATGATGGATAATGCCAGAGAATGGATCATTCTGGGAGGTAAGGTCATAATACTTTAACGTCAATTTCTGTAAATTACAATATTGACTTAAATGAGAAAAATAAAATAAGCTCTTTCAAAATCCAGGCATTTTCTCCTAATATGTATTGATGATCTAACTCTTAGCACAATAGGAATAGAAAAGAATTTCCCTGACCTGACAAACAGAATGTTTAAAATCATTTAGGTTACTACCATACGTAATGTTGAAGTATTCAGAACTTTTCCCTTGAGATCCAGAATGAGGTTAGGATGCCATTAGTGAAACTTTATGTGTAAAAGCAATTGTGAAAGTCTTAACCAGTGTAAGAAGGCAAGGAAAGAGGAAAATTAGTATAATTGGAAAGTGTTTATTAATAGAGGTCGGTAGAAACACCACGAGACGCTGCTGTGAAACTGTTAGTATGTAATATATTGAGAATTCAAACTAGCAATCTCACAGCAAGAAAGCCAGTATAGGAAAATCAATTCCATTTCTCTATTGCCACAAGAAACAGTGAAGGTTAAATTGCAAACTCATGTAAAATGAATACAGCATGGAAATATTGAATTGCTCTCAGGAACAATCTATGACGTGTACATGGAAACACAGGAACTATTATTAAGGTTAGGAAATCCTAAATCAATTGAGATATATTCTGTGATAAACGAGTAAAAGACTGTTTTAAAAAGGTCAGTTTTCTCATGTTTCATCTATTGATTTCATTAAAAACTCAATCACAATGAGTATGTGTGAGTAAATGGAAAAGGTCATTCTAAAATTCATACAAACGTGCAAATAACCAAACGTAGTCAAGGTAACTTTGAAGGAGAAAAGCAAAGTTAGAGGAATTGCTTTTACCAGGTATCAGAAAGTATTTCAAGGCTGTGCTGATTAAGACAGTGGATATTGGTGCAGGGAAAAAGAGCAAACTGAACCAAGAGAAGAGCTCAGAAATAACACTGCCACGCACACACACGAGGATCTTTGCTTTGTATGAACTGTGGCACCTCAGAGCAATGAAGGAAACTAATTTTCCAGTAAATGATGTTGAGTCAAATCGATAATTAGCTACAATAAAATAAAGAAAGGAAACTTGAACTCGACTTCACATCATACCTGAAATGGTATCTGAAGAGAAAGTTAGCTTTGAGAAACCGATGGGAATAATGAGAAAGCTTCTAGAAGATAACCAGCATTTGCCCAAGATTTGACGAGTTCCTAACTCCCCGGTTTGAAGCATGAAACCTGTGCTGAGATTCCTGTATTGAGGGATTGCGTTAGTGTAGCAGTGCTGCTGAATCCTCACGTACAAGGTGGAGATGGGCTGTGATTTCTCTCCCCATTTTACGTATTTCATGGGAGCTGCCTGCAGAGCCTCCCCTTCCCTGTACGTCTTGCAGCAGCATCTACACAGGGTAGACTATTATTTTGCCGGAGTTGTGCTAAGTCAGGGAAACCCTGGTGGTGTAGTGCTTAAGTGCTACGGCTGCTAAACAAAGGGTCAGCAGTTCAAATCCACCAGGTGCTCCTTGGAAACTCTATGGGGCAGTTCTACTCTGTCCTATAGGGTCGCTATGAGTCCGAGCCTCCTCGACGGCACCTAACAACAACAACCATAAGCATGAGTGTTACGTGCCACTCAAGCGGAACAAATGGAAACAAAGGCTTTCTTGGTCCTGCTTGGTTAAACACCCAGGAAACCAGGGAGCATCTTGAGAAGGAGAGCGGTGCTTACAACATAAAGGGCAGAGGCAGAGTCTAGGCAGCATCACAGGTAGTACTGGGATTCGACACTAGTTCAGAAGTGGTCAGCAGGGATGGGCCACTGGGAGCCTGTAGGTCCCATAGCCTTTTATCCCCAATAGCCGAGACCTGCTGAGCCGATATGGCTCCACACGCTTGATATTTAAAGGGTACACATCGAGTCAAAGCAATTGACTTCATCCTGCACACCAATTGGAGGTCTCACTTTTAGGCAGTATAGGAAGGAGGAGAGATTCAATTGAAAGGTCTAGAATTAGGCGTCAAAGGTTGAAGCCCTGAGTCACCACTCCCTCAGTGAGGAATTCATTTCGGGCAAGTGAATGACTCTTGTTTTCTCTTCTCTGGCAAACAGCAGGAGCAAGCATAATAGTGGTAAGAATAATGACGATTTCACAGATCCACAGGGAGAAATAAGGAAGGTAAATCTTATAAACTGACTGCAACCGTCTCTATTACAAGGGACGATCTTTGTCCTCTCCATCAATGTCGCTTCTTTTAGAACCACCCAGTGACTGATGCCTCTATCTCTGTCAAGCCCCCTTTTCTGCTATCTGAATAGAGCAGAAAGATGTCCACAGGGTCCCTGGTGGTCCCTAGCACGTGGGCGATAGTGAAAGAAAACTTATTGTCGCATGCTTATGGGAAACCTGATTTTTAGCTTGAAATTGTACGCAGTCATTTTTTCCCCCTCATCACTTGTGGTAGCCATGGGATTCCTGGTGGAATAAGACTCCCTTAGCTCATTCAAAAAGAGGGTGGGTTGACTTAAGGAATCCACATGCGATCACCCTAGCGAACAACGAGCGAATAAGAAAGTGACTAAAAATGTCTTTCAATTATGGATTGGGTATATAACTGATATACACGGAAACTTTACTATTATTACTTTGGTTTTCGTATCATAAAATTGGCATAATTATACAACTCATAGTGATTTCTATATAGTGTAATCAGACACTGAGGATCTGAAAGGGCACCTCAGCCCTCAGTGCTGCACGTGAATATACTCAGGACTCGGTGCCAAGGCCACAGCAAACGATGGACTGAGCTTATCTGAATTCCGGCCTTTGGAGGAGTGCTCTAACTTTTTAAACACAAAAATACACAGATTTTCTTCTGTGTTTCTTTTCCTGTTCCCTTACACGCCCAGAAGGTTGAGGCAAGAGAACTGTGAACAATCAAACCTAAGTGGCCAGACTCTGTAGTTCTCCTCATATAGAGTATAAGAGGGTGCAGGAATATTTCTGACCATTAGAGGGCACAAGGTGTGACCGATATAGAGTATGAGAGGGTGCACTCATATTTCTGACCGTTAGAGGGCACAAGGGGTAACCGATATAGAGTATGGGAGGATGCACTCATATTTCTGATCATTAGAGGGCACAAGAGGTAACTGATTGAATCCGCAGAAGGAAAAAAAAAGAGCAAGTTTATAGAGATTTTGATAGAATTGTCAGTTTTGATAGAAAATGTTTAAAAATGAATTTGAAATATTGCTCCTATACTTTGATGCAGATATTACAAGTATCTTTCGCATCAACTTGGGTGCAAAGAAAAGAGTGACAAACCAAGTCCAATGATACATGAATGATGGATAATGCCAGAGAATGGATCATTCTGGGAGGTAAGGTCATAATACTTTAACGTCAATTTCTGTAAATTACAATATTGACTTAAATGAGAAAAATAAAATAAGCTCTTTCAAAATCCAGGCATTTTCTCCTAATATGTATTGATGATCTAACTCTTAGCACAATAGGAATAGAAAAGAATTTCCCTGACCTGACAAACAGAATGTTTAAAATCATTTAGGTTACTACCATACGTAATGTTGAAGTATTCAGAACTTTTCCCTTGAGATCCAGAATGAGGTTAGGATGCCATTAGTGAAACTTTATGTGTAAAAGCAATTGTGAAAGTCTTAACCAGTGTAAGAAGGCAAGGAAAGAGGAAAATTAGTATAATTGGAAAGTGTTTATTAATAGAGGTCGGTAGAAACACCACGAGACGCTGCTGTGAAACTGTTAGTATGTAATATATTGAGAATTCAAACTAGCAATCTCACAGCAAGAAAGCCAGTATAGGAAAATCAATTCCATGTCTCTATTGCCACAAGAAACAGTGAAGGTTAAATTGCAAACTCATGTAAAATGAATACAGCATGGAAATATTGAATTGCTCTCAGGAACAATCTATGACGTGTACATGGAAACACAGGAACTATTATTAAGGTTAGGAAATCCTAAATCAATTGAGATATATTCTGTGATAAACGAGTAAAAGACTGTTTTAAAAAGGTCAGTTTTCTCATGTTTCATCTATTGATTTCATTAAAAACTCAATCACAATGAGTATGTGTGAGTAAATGGAAAAGGTCATTCTAAAATTCATACAAACGTGCAAATAACCAAACGTAGTCAAGGTAACTTTGAAGGAGAAAAGCAAAGTTAGAGGAATTGCTTTTACCAGGTATCAGAAAGTATTTCAAGGCTGTGCTGATTAAGACAGTGGATATTGGTGCAGGGAAAAAGAGCAAACTGAACCAAGAGAAGAGCTCAGAAATAACACTGCCACGCACACACACGAGGATCTTTGCTTTGTATGAACTGTGGCACCTCAGAGCAATGAAGGAAACTAATTTTCCAGTAAATGATGTTGAGTCAAATCGATAATTAGCTACAATAAAATAAAGAAAGGAAACTTGAACTCGACTTCACATCATACCTGAAATGGTATCTGAAGAGAAAGTTAGCTTTGAGAAACCGATGGGAATAATGAGAAAGCTTCTAGAAGATAACCAGCATTTGCCCAAGATTTGACGAGTTCCTAACTCCCCGGTTTGAAGCATGAAACCTGTGCTGAGATTCCTGTATTGAGGGATTGCGTTAGTGTAGCAGTGCTGCTGAATCCTCACGTACAAGGTGGAGATGGGCTGTGATTTCTCTCCCCATTTTACGTATTTCATGGGAGCTGCCTGCAGAGCCTCCCCTTCCCTGTACGTCTTGCAGCAGCATCTACACAGGGTAGACTATTATTTTGCCGGAGTTGTGCTAAGTCAGGGAAACCCTGGTGGTGTAGTGCTTAAGTGCTACGGCTGCTAAACAAAGGGTCAGCAGTTCAAATCCACCAGGTGCTCCTTGGAAACTCTATGGGGCAGTTCTCCTCTGTCCTATAGGGTCGCTATGAGTCCGAGCCTCCTCGACGGCACCTAACAACAACAACCATAAGCATGAGTGTTACGTGCCACTCAAGCGGAACAAATGGAAACAAAGGCTTTCTTGGTCCTGCTTGGTTAAACACCCAGGAAACCAGGGAGCATCTTGAGAAGGAGAGCGGTGCTTACAACATAAAGGGCAGAGGCAGAGTCTAGGCAGCATCACAGGTAGTACTGGGATTCGACACTAGTTCAGAAGTGGTCAGCAGGGATGGGCCACTGGGAGCCTGTAGGTCCCATAGCCTTTTATCCCCAATAGCCGAGACCTGCTGAGCCGATATGGCTCCACACGGTTGATATTTAAAGGGTACACATCGAGTCAAAGCAATTGACTTCATCCTGCACACCAATTGGAGGTCTCACTTTTAGGCAGTATAGGAAGGAGGAGAGATTCAATTGAAAGGTCTAGAATTAGGCGTCAAAGGTTGAAGCCCTGAGTCACCACTCCCTCAGTGAGGAATTCATTTCGGGCAAGTGAATGACTCTTGTTTTCTCTTCTCTGGCAAACAGCAGGAGCAAGCATAATAGTGGTAAGAATAATGACGATTTCACAGATCCACAGGGAGAAATAAGGAAGGTAAATCTTATAAACTGACTGCAACCGTCTCTATTACAAGGGACGATCTTTGTCCTCTCCATCAATGTCGCTTCTTTTAGAACCACCCAGTGACTGATGCCTCTATCTCTGTCAAGCCCCCTTTTCTGCTATCTGAATAGAGCAGAAAGATGTCCACAGGGTCCCTGGTGGTCCCTAGCACGTGGGCGATAGTGAAAGAAAACTTATTGTCGCATGCTTATGGGAAACCTGATTTTTAGCTTGAAATTGTATGCAGTCATTTTTTCCCCCCTCATCACTTGTGGTAGCCATGGGATTCCTGGTGGAATAAGACTCCCTTAGCTCATTCAAAAAGAGGGTGGGTTGACTTAAGGGATCCACATGCGATCACCCTAGCGAACAACGAGCGAATAAGAAAGTGACTAAAAATGTCTTTCAATTATGGATTGGGTATATAACTGATATACACGGAAACTTTACTATTATTACTTTGGTTTTCGTATCATAAAATTGGCATAATTATACAACTCATAGTGATTTCTATATAGTGTAATCAGACACTGAGGATCTGAAAGGGCACCTCAGCCCTCAGTGCTGCACGTGAATATACTCAGGACTCGGTGCCAAGGCCACAGCAAACGATGGACTGAGCTTATCTGAATTCCGGCCTTTGGAGGAGTGCTCTAACTTTTTAAACACAAAAATACACAGATTTTCTTCTGTGTTTCTTTTCCTGTTCCCTTACACGCCCAGAAGGTTGAGGCAAGAGAACTGTGAACAATCAAACCTAAGTGACCAGACTCTGTAGTTCTCCTCATATAGAGTATAAGAGGGTGCAGGAATATTTCTGACCATTAGAGGGCACAAGGTGTGACCGATATAGAGTATGAGAGGGTGCACTCATATTTCTGACCGTTAGAGGGCACAAGGGGTAACCGATATAGAGTATGGGAGGATGCACTCATATTTCTGATCATTAGAGGGCACAAGAGGTAACTGATTGAATCCGCAGAAGGAAAAAAAAAGAGCAAGTTTATAGAGATTTTGATAGAATTGTCAGTTTTGATAGAAAATGTTTAAAAATGAATTTGAAATATTGCTCCTATACTTTGATGCAGATATTACAAGTATCTTTCGCATCAACTTGGGTGCAAAGAAAAGAGTGACAAACCAAGTCCAATGATACATGAATGATGGATAATGCCAGAGAATGGATCATTCTGGGAGGTAAGGTCATAATACTTTAACGTCAATTTCTGTAAATTACAATATTGACTTAAATGAGAAAAATAAAATAAGCTCTTTCAAAATCCAGGCATTTTCTCCTAATATGTATTGATGATCTAACTCTTAGCACAATAGGAATAGAAAAGAATTTCCCTGACCTGACAAACAGAATGTTTAAAATCATTTAGGTTACTACCATACGTAATGTTGAAGTATTCAGAACTTTTCCCTTGAGATCCAGAATGAGGTTAGGATGCCATTAGTGAAACTTTATGTGTAAAAGCAATTGTGAAAGTCTTAACCAGTGTAAGAAGGCAAGGAAAGAGGAAAATTAGTATAATTGGAAAACGTTTATTAATAGAGGTCGGTAGAAACACCACGAGACGCTGCTGTGAAACTGTTAGTATGTAATATATTGAGAATTCAAACTAGCAATCTCACAGCAAGAAAGCCAGTATAGGAAAATCAATTCCATGTCTCTATTGCCACAAGAAACAGTGAAGGTTAAATTGCAAACTCATGTAAAACGAATACAGCATGGAAATATTGAATTGCTCTCAGGAACAACCTATGACGTGTACATGGAAACACAGGAACTATTATTAAGAAGGTTAGGAAATCCTAAATCAATTGAGATATATTCTGTGATAAACGAGTAAAAGACTGTTTTAAAAAGGTCAGTTTTCTCATGTTTCATCTATTGATTTCATTAAAAACTCAATCACAATGAGTATGTGTGAGTAAATGGAAAAGGTCATTCTAAAATTCATACAAACGTGCAAATAACCAAACGTAGTCAAGGTAACTTTGAAGGAGAAAAGCAAAGTTAGAGGAATTGCTTTTACCAGGTATCAGAAAGTATTTCAAGGCTGTGCTGATTAAGACAGTGGATATTGGTGCAGGGAAAAAGAGCAAACTGAACCAAGAGAAGAGCTCAGAAATAACACTGCCACGCACACACACGAGGATCTTTGCTTTGTATGAACTGTGGCACCTCAGAGCAATGAAGGAAACTAATTTTCCAGTAAATGATGTTGAGTCAAATCGATAATTAGCTACAATAAAATAAAGAAAGGAAACTTGAACTCGACTTCACATCATACCTGAAATGGTATCTGAAGAGAAAGTTAGCTTTGAGAAACTGATGGGAATAATGAGAAAGCTTCTAGAAGATAACCAGCATTTGCCCAAGATTTGACGAGTTCCTAACTCCCCGGTTTGAAGCATGAAACCTGTGCTGAGATTCCTGTATTGAGGGATTGCGTTAGTGTAGCAGTGCTGCTGAATCCTCACGTACAAGGTGGAGATGGGCTGTGATTTCTCTCCCCATTTTACGTATTTCATGGGAGCTGCCTGCAGAGCCTCCCCTTCCCTGTACGTCTTGCAGCAGCATCTACACAGGGTAGACTATTATTTTGCCGGAGTTGTGCTAAGTCAGGGAAACCCTGGTGGTGTAGTGCTTAAGTGCTACGGCTGCTAAACAAAGGGTCAGCAGTTCAAATCCACCAGGTGCTCCTTGGAAACTCTATGGGGCAGTTCTCCTCTGTCCTATAGGGTCGCTATGAGTCCGAGCCTCCTCGACGGCACCTAACAACAACAACCATAAGCATGAGTGTTACGTGCCACTCAAGCGGAACAAATGGAAACAAAGGCTTTCTTGGTCCTGCTTGGTTAAACACCCAGGAAACCAGGGAGCATCTTGAGAAGGAGAGCGGTGCTTACAACATAAAGGGCGGAGGCAGAGTCTAGGCAGCATCACAGGTAGTACTGGGATTCGACACTAGTTCAGAAGTGGTCAGCAGGGATGGGCCACTGGGAGCCTGTAGGTCCCATAGCCTTTTATCCCCAATAGCCGAGACCTGCTGAGCCGATATGGCTCCACACGGTTGATATTTAAAGGGTACACATCGAGTCAAAGCAATTGACTTCATCCTGCACACCAATTGGAGGTCTCACTTTTAGGCAGTATAGGAAGGAGGAGAGATTCAATTGAAAGGTCTAGAATTAGGCGTCAAAGGTTGAAGCCCTGAGTCACCACTCCCTCAGTGAGGAATTCATTTCGGGCAAGTGAATGACTCTTGTTTTCCCTTATCTGGCAAACAGCAGGAGCAAGCATAATAGTGGTAAGAATAATGACGATTTCACAGATCCACAGGGAGAAATAAGGAAGGTAAATCTTATAAACTGACTGCAACCGTCTCTATTACAAGGGACGATCTTTGTCCTCTCCATCAATGTCGCTTCTTTTAGAACCACCCAGTGACTGATGCCTCTATCTCTGTCAAGCCCCCTTTTCTGCTATCTGAATAGAGCAGAAAGATGTCCACAGGGTCCCTGGTGGTCCCTAGCACGTGGGCGATAGTGAAAGAAAACTTATTGTCGCATGCTTATGGGAAACCTGATTTTTAGCTTGAAATTGTATGCAGTCATTTTTTCCCCCCTCATCACTTGTGGTAGCCATGGGATTCCTGGTGGAATAAGACTCCCTTAGCTCATTCAAAAAGAGGGTGGGTTGACTTAAGGGATCCACATGCGATCACCCTAGCGAACAACGAGCGAATAAGAAAGTGACTAAAAATGTCTTTCAATTATGGATTGGGTATATAACTGATATACACGGAAACTTTACTATTATTACTTTGGTTTTCGTATCATAAAATTGGCATAATTATACAACTCATAGTGATTTCTATATAGTGTAATCAGACACTGAGGATCTGAAAGGGCACCTCAGCCCTCAGTGCTGCACGTGAATATACTCAGGACTCGGTGCCAAGGCCACAGCAAACGATGGACTGAGCTTATCTGAATTCCGGCCTTTGGAGGAGTGCTCTAACTTTTTAAACACAAAAATACACAGATTTTCTTCTGTGTTTCTTTTCCTGTTCCCTTACACGCCCAGAAGGTTGAGGCAAGAGAACTGTGAACAATCAAACCTAAGTGACCAGACTCTGTAGTTCTCCTCATATAGAGTATAAGAGGGTGCAGGAATATTTCTGACCATTAGAGGGCACAAGGTGTGACCGATATAGAGTATGAGAGGGTGCACTCATATTTCTGACCGTTAGAGGGCACAAGGGGTAACCGATATAGAGTATGGGAGGATGCACTCATATTTCTGATCATTAGAGGGCACAAGAGGTAACTGATTGAATCCGCAGAAGGAAAAAAAAAGAGCAAGTTTATAGAGATTTTGATAGAATTGTCAGTTTTGATAGAAAATGTTTAAAAATGAATTTGAAATATTGCTCCTATACTTTGATGCAGATATTACAAGTATCTTTCGCATCAACTTGGGTGCAAAGAAAAGAGTGACAAACCAAGTCCAATGATACATGAATGATGGATAATGCCAGAGAATGGATCATTCTGGGAGGTAAGGTCATAATACTTTAACGTCAATTTCTGTAAATTACAATATTGACTTAAATGAGAAAAATAAAATAAGCTCTTTCAAAATCCAGGCATTTTCTCCTAATATGTATTGATGATCTAACTCTTAGCACAATAGGAATAGAAAAGAATTTCCCTGACCTGACAAACAGAATGTTTAAAATCATTTAGGTTACTACCATACGTAATGTTGAAGTATTCAGAACTTTTCCCTTGAGATCCAGAATGAGGTTAGGATGCCATTAGTGAAACTTTATGTGTAAAAGCAATTGTGAAAGTCTTAACCAGTGTAAGAAGGCAAGGAAAGAGGAAAATTAGTATAATTGGAAAACGTTTATTAATAGAGGTCGGTAGAAACACCACGAGACGCTGCTGTGAAACTGTTAGTATGTAATATATTGAGAATTCAAACTAGCAATCTCACAGCAAGAAAGCCAGTATAGGAAAATCAATTCCATGTCTCTATTGCCACAAGAAACAGTGAAGGTTAAATTGCAAACTCATGTAAAATGAATACAGCATGGAAATATTGAATTGCTCTCAGGAACAACCTATGACGTGTACATGGAAACACAGGAACTATTATTAAGAAGGTTAGGAAATCCTAAATCAATTGAGATATATTCTGTGATAAACGAGTAAAAGACTGTTTTAAAAAGGTCAGTTTTCTCATGTTTCATCTATTGATTTCATTAAAAACTCAATCACAATGAGTATGTGTGAGTAAATGGAAAAGGTCATTCTAAAATTCATACAAACGTGCAAATAACCAAACGTAGTCAAGGTAACTTTGAAGGAGAAAAGCAAAGTTAGAGGAATTGCTTTTACCAGGTATCAGAAAGTATTTCAAGGCTGTGCTGATTAAGACAGTGGATATTGGTGCAGGGAAAAAGAGCAAACTGAACCAAGAGAAGAGCTCAGAAATAACACTGCCACGCACACACACGAGGATCTTTGCTTTGTATGAACTGTGGCACCTCAGAGCAATGAAGGAAACTAATTTTCCAGTAAATGATGTTGAGTCAAATCGATAATTAGCTACAATAAAATAAAGAAAGGAAACTTGAACTCGACTTCACATCATACCTGAAATGGTATCTGAAGAGAAAGTTAGCTTTGAGAAACTGATGGGAATAATGAGAAAGCTTCTAGAAGATAACCAGCATTTGCCCAAGATTTGACGAGTTCCTAACTCCCCGGTTTGAAGCATGAAACCTGTGCTGAGATTCCTGTATTGAGGGATTGCGTTAGTGTAGCAGTGCTGCTGAATCCTCACGTACAAGGTGGAGATGGGCTGTGATTTCTCTCCCCATTTTACGTATTTCATGGGAGCTGCCTGCAGAGCCTCCCCTTCCCTGTACGTCTTGCAGCAGCATCTACACAGGGTAGACTATTATTTTGCCGGAGTTGTGCTAAGTCAGGGAAACCCTGGTGGTGTAGTGCTTAAGTGCTACGGCTGCTAAACAAAGGGTCAGCAGTTCAAATCCACCAGGTGCTCCTTGGAAACTCTATGGGGCAGTTCTCCTCTGTCCTATAGGGTCGCTATGAGTCCGAGCCTCCTCGACGGCACCTAACAACAACAACCATAAGCATGAGTGTTACGTGCCACTCAAGCGGAACAAATGGAAACAAAGGCTTTCTTGGTCCTGCTTGGTTAAACACCCAGGAAACCAGGGAGCATCTTGAGAAGGAGAGCGGTGCTTACAACATAAAGGGCGGAGGCAGAGTCTAGGCAGCATCACAGGTAGTACTGGGATTCGACACTAGTTCAGAAGTGGTCAGCAGGGATGGGCCACTGGGAGCCTGTAGGTCCCATAGCCTTTTATCCCCAATAGCCGAGACCTGCTGAGCCGATATGGCTCCACACGCTTGATATTTAAAGGGTACACATCGAGTCAAAGCAATTGACTTCATCCTGCACACCAATTGGAGGTCTCACTTTTAGGCAGTATAGGAAGGAGGAGAGATTCAATTGAAAGGTCTAGAATTAGGCGTCAAAGGTTGAAGCCCTGAGTCACCACTCCCTCAGTGAGGAATTCATTTCGGGCAAGTGAATGACTCTTGTTTTCCCTTATCTGGCAAACAGCAGGAGCAAGCATAATAGTGGTAAGAATAATGACGATTTCACAGATCCACAGGGAGAAATAAGGAAGGTAAATCTTATAAACTGACTGCAACCGTCTCTATTACAAGGGACGATCTTTGTCCTCTCCATCAATGTCGCTTCTTTTAGAACCACCCAGTGACTGATGCCTCTATCTCTGTCAAGCCCCCTTTTCTGCTATCTGAATAGAGCAGAAAGATGTCCACAGGGTCCCTGGTGGTCCCTAGCACGTGGGCGATAGTGAAAGAAAACTTATTGTCGCATGCTTATGGGAAACCTGATTTTTAGCTTGAAATTGTATGCAGTCATTTTTCCCCCCTCATCACTTGTGGTAGCCATGGGATTCCTGGTGGAATAAGACTCCCTTAGCTCATTCAAAAAGAGGGTGGGTTGACTTAAGGGATCCACATGCGATCACCCTAGCGAACAACGAGCGAATAAGAAAGTGACTAAAAATGTCTTTCAATTATGGATTGGGTATATAACTGATATACACGGAAACTTTACTATTATTACTTTGGTTTTCGTATCATAAAATTGGCATAATTATACAACTCATAGTGATTTCTAAATAGTGTAATCAGACACTGAGGATCTGAAAGGGCACCTCAGCCCTCAGTGCTGCACGTGAATATACTCAGGACTCGGTGCCAAGGCCACAGCAAACGATGGACTGAGCTTATCTGAATTCCGGCCTTTGGAGGAGTGCTCTAACTTTTTAAACACAAAAATACACAGATTTTCTTCTGTGTTTCTTTTCCTGTTCCCTTACACGCCCAGAAGGTTGAGGCAAGAGAACTGTGAACAATCAAACCTAAGTGACCAGACTCTGTAGTTCTCCTCATATAGAGTATAAGAGGGTGCAGGAATATTTCTGACCATTAGAGGGCACAAGGTGTGACCGATATAGAGTATGAGAGGGTGCACTCATATTTCTGACCGTTAGAGGGCACAAGGGGTAACCGATATAGAGTATGGGAGGATGCACTCATATTTCTGATCATTAGAGGGCACAAGAGGTAACTGATTGAATCCGCAGAAGGAAAAAAAAAGAGCAAGTTTATAGAGATTTTGATAGAATTGTCAGTTTTGATAGAAAATGTTTAAAAATGAATTTGAAATATTGCTCCTATACTTTGATGCAGATATTACAAGTATCTTTCGCATCAACTTGGGTGCAAAGAAAAGAGTGACAAACCAAGTCCAATGATACATGAATGATGGATAATGCCAGAGAATGGATCATTCTGGGAGGTAAGGTCATAATACTTTAACGTCAATTTCTGTAAATTACAATATTGACTTAAATGAGAAAAATAAAATAAGCTCTTTCAAAATCCAGGCATTTTCTCCTAATATGTATTGATGATCTAACTCTTAGCACAATAGGAATAGAAAAGAATTTCCCTGACCTGACAAACAGAATGTTTAAAATCATTTAGGTTACTACCATACGTAATGTTGAAGTATTCAGAACTTTTCCCTTGAGATCCAGAATGAGGTTAGGATGCCATTAGTGAAACTTTATGTGTAAAAGCAATTGTGAAAGTCTTAACCAGTGTAAGAAGGCAAGGAAAGAGGAAAATTAGTATAATTGGAAAACGTTTATTAATAGAGGTCGGTAGAAACACCACGAGACGCTGCTGTGAAACTGTTAGTATGTAATATATTGAGAATTCAAACTAGCAATCTCACAGCAAGAAAGCCAGTATAGGAAAATCAATTCCATGTCTCTATTGCCACAAGAAACAGTGAAGGTTAAATTGCAAACTCATGTAAAACGAATACAGCATGGAAATATTGAATTGCTCTCAGGAACAACCTATGACGTGTACATGGAAACACAGGAACTATTATTAAGAAGGTTAGGAAATCCTAAATCAATTGAGATATATTCTGTGATAAACGAGTAAAAGACTGTTTTAAAAAGGTCAGTTTTCTCATGTTTCATCTATTGATTTCATTAAAAACTCAATCACAATGAGTATGTGTGAGTAAATGGAAAAGGTCATTCTAAAATTCATACAAACGTGCAAATAACCAAACGTAGTCAAGGTAACTTTGAAGGAGAAAAGCAAAGTTAGAGGAATTGCTTTTACCAGGTATCAGAAAGTATTTCAAGGCTGTGCTGATTAAGACAGTGGATATTGGTGCAGGGAAAAAGAGCAAACTGAACCAAGAGAAGAGCTCAGAAATAACACTGCCACGCACACACACGAGGATCTTTGCTTTGTATGAACTGTGGCACCTCAGAGCAATGAAGGAAACTAATTTTCCAGTAAATGATGTTGAGTCAAATCGATAATTAGCTACAATAAAATAAAGAAAGGAAACTTGAACTCGACTTCACATCATACCTGAAATGGTATCTGAAGAGAAAGTTAGCTTTGAGAAACTGATGGGAATAATGAGAAAGCTTCTAGAAGATAACCAGCATTTGCCCAAGATTTGACGAGTTCCTAACTCCCCGGTTTGAAGCATGAAACCTGTGCTGAGATTCCTGTATTGAGGGATTGCGTTAGTGTAGCAGTGCTGCTGAATCCTCACGTACAAGGTGGAGATGGGCTGTGATTTCTCTCCCCATTTTACGTATTTCATGGGAGCTGCCTGCAGAGCCTCCCCTTCCCTGTACGTCTTGCAGCAGCATCTACACAGGGTAGACTATTATTTTGCCGGAGTTGTGCTAAGTCAGGGAAACCCTGGTGGTGTAGTGCTTAAGTGCTACGGCTGCTAAACAAAGGGTCAGCAGTTCAAATCCACCAGGTGCTCCTTGGAAACTCTATGGGGCAGTTCTCCTCTGTCCTATAGGGTCGCTATGAGTCCGAGCCTCCTCGACGGCACCTAACAACAACAACCATAAGCATGAGTGTTACGTGCCACTCAAGCGGAACAAATGGAAACAAAGGCTTTCTTGGTCCTGCTTGGTTAAACACCCAGGAAACCAGGGAGCATCTTGAGAAGGAGAGCGGTGCTTACAACATAAAGGGCGGAGGCAGAGTCTAGGCAGCATCACAGGTAGTACTGGGATTCGACACTAGTTCAGAAGTGGTCAGCAGGGATGGGCCACTGGGAGCCTGTAGGTCCCATAGCCTTTTATCCCCAATAGCCGAGACCTGCTGAGCCGATATGGCTCCACACGCTTGATATTTAAAGGGTACACATCGAGTCAAAGCAATTGACTTCATCCTGCACACCAATTGGAGGTCTCACTTTTAGGCAGTATAGGAAGGAGGAGAGATTCAATTGAAAGGTCTAGAATTAGGCGTCAAAGGTTGAAGCCCTGAGTCACCACTCCCTCAGTGAGGAATTCATTTCGGGCAAGTGAATGACTCTTGTTTTCCCTTATCTGGCAAACAGCAGGAGCAAGCATAATAGTGGTAAGAATAATGACGATTTCACAGATCCACAGGGAGAAATAAGGAAGGTAAATCTTATAAACTGACTGCAACCGTCTCTATTACAAGGGACGATCTTTGTCCTCTCCATCAATGTCGCTTCTTTTAGAACCACCCAGTGACTGATGCCTCTATCTCTGTCAAGCCCCCTTTTCTGCTATCTGAATAGAGCAGAAAGATGTCCACAGGGTCCCTGGTGGTCCCTAGCACGTGGGCGATAGTGAAAGAAAACTTATTGTCGCATGCTTATGGGAAACCTGATTTTTAGCTTGAAATTGTACGCAGTCATTTTTTCCCCCTCATCACTTGTGGTAGCCATGGGATTCCTGGTGGAATAAGACTCCCTTAGCTCATTCAAAAAGAGGGTGGGTTGACTTAAGGAATCCACATGCGATCACCCTAGCGAACAACGAGCGAATAAGAAAGTGACTAAAAATGTCTTTCAATTATGGATTGGGTATATAACTGATATACACGGAAACTTTACTATTATTACTTTGGTTTTCGTATCATAAAATTGGCATAATTATACAACTCATAGTGATTTCTATATAGTGTAATCAGACACTGAGGATCTGAAAGGGCACCTCAGCCCTCAGTGCTGCACGTGAATATACTCAGGACTCGGTGCCAAGGCCACAGCAAACGATGGACTGAGCTTATCTGAATTCCGGCCTTTGGAGGAGTGCTCTAACTTTTTAAACACAAAAATACACAGATTTTCTTCTGTGTTTCTTTTCCTGTTCCCTTACACGCCCAGAAGGTTGAGGCAAGAGAACTGTGAACAATCAAACCTAAGTGACCAGACTCTGTAGTTCTCCTCATATAGAGTATAAGAGGGTGCACGAATATTTCTGACCATTAGAGGGCACAAGGTGTGACCGATATAGAGTATGAGAGGGTGCATTCATATTTCTGACCGTTAGAGGGCACAAGGGGTAACCGATATAGAGTATGGGAGGATGGACTCATATTTCTGATCATTAGAGGGCACAAGAGGTAACTGATTGAATCAGCAGAAGGAAAAATAAAGAGCAAGTTTTTAGAGATTTTGATAGAATTGTCAATTTTGATAGAAAATGTTTAAAAATGAATTTGAAATATTGCTCCTATACTTTGATGCAGATATTACAAGTATCTTTCGCATCAACTTGGGTGCAAAGAAAAGAGTGACAAACCAAGTCCAATGATACATGAATGATGGATAATGCCAGAGAATGGATCATTCTGGGAGGTAAGGTCATAATACTTTAACGTCAATTTCTGTAAATTACAATATTGACTTAAATGAGAAAAATAAAATAAGCTCTTTCAAAATCCAGGCATTTTCTCCTAATATGTATTGATGATCTAACTCTTAGCACAATAGGAATAGAAAAGAATTTCCCTGACCTGACAAACAGAATGTTTAAAATCATTTAGGTTACTCCCATACGTAATGTTGAAGTATTCAGAACTTTTCCCTTGAGATCCAGAATGAGGTTAGGATGCCATTAGTGAAACTTTATGTGTAAAAACAATTGTGAAAGTCTTAACCAGTGTAAGAAGGCAAGGAAAGAGGAAAATTAGTATAATTGGAAAGTGTTTATTAATAGAGGTCGGTAGAAACACCACGAGACGCTGCTGTGAAACTGTTACTATGTAATATATTGAGAATTCAAACTAGCAATCTCACAGCAAGAAAGCCAGTATAGGAAAATCAATTCCATGTCTCTATTGCCACAAGAAACAGTGAAGGTTAAATTGCAAACTCATGTAAAACGAATACAGCATGGAAATATTGAATTGCTCTCAGGAACAACCTATGACGTGTACATGGAAACACAGGAACTATTATTAAGAAGGTTAGGAAATCCTAAATCAATTGAGATATATTCTGTGATAAACGAGTAAAAGACTGTTTTAAAAAGGTCAGTTTTCTCATGTTTCATCTATTGATTTCATTAAAAACTCAATCACAATGAGTATGTGTGAGTAAATGGAAAAGGTCATTCTAAAATTCATACAAACGTGCAAATAACCAAACGTAGTCAAGGTAACTTTGAAGGAGAAAAGCAAAGTTAGAGGAATTGCTCTTACCAGGTATCAGAAAGTATTTCAAGGCTGTGCTGATTAAGACAGTGGATATTGGTGCAGGGAAAAAGAGCAAACTGAACCAAGAGAAGAGCTCAGAAATAACACTGCCACGCACACACACGAGGATCTTTGCTTTGTATGAACTGTGGCACCTCAGAGCAATGAAGGAAACTAATTTTCCAGTAAATGATGTTGAGTCAAATCGATAATTAGCTACAATAAATTAAAGAAAGGAAACTTGAACTCGACTTCACATCATACCTGAAATGGTATCTGAAGAGAAAGTTAGCTTTGAGAAACCGATGGGAATAATGAGAAAGCTTCTAGAAGATAACCAGCATTTGCCCAAGATTTGACGAGTTCCTAACTCCCCGGTTTGAAGCATGAAACCTGTGCTGAGATTCCTGTATTGAGGGATTGCGTTAGTGTAGCAGTGCTGCTGAATCCTCACGTACAAGGTGGAGATGGGCTGTGATTTCTCTCCCCATTTTACGTATTTCATGGGAGCTGCCTGCAGAGCCTCCCCTTCCCTGTACGTCTTGCAGCAGCATCTACACAGGGTAGACTATTATTTTGCCGGAGTTGTGCTAAGTCAGGGAAACCCTGGTGGTGTAGTGCTTAAGTGCTACGGCTGCTAAACAAAGGGTCAGCAGTTCAAATCCACCAGGTGCTCCTTGGAAACTCTATGGGGCAGTTCTCCTCTGTCCTATAGGGTCGCTATGAGTCCGAGCCTCCTCGACGGCACCTAACAACAACAACCATAAGCATGAGTGTTACGTGCCACTCAAGCGGAACAAATGGAAACAAAGGCTTTCTTGGTCCTGCTTGGTTAAACACCCAGGAAACCAGGGAGCATCTTGAGAAGGAGAGCGGTGCTTACAACATAAAGGGCGGAGGCAGAGTCTAGGCAGCATCACAGGTAGTACTGGGATTCGACACTAGTTCAGAAGTGGTCAGCAGGGATGGGCCACTGGGAGCCTGTAGGTCCCATAGCCTTTTATCCCCAATAGCCGAGACCTGCTGAGCTGATATGGCTCCACACGGTTGATATTTAAAGGGTACACATCGAGTCAAAGCAATTGACTTCATCCTGCACACCAATTGGAGGTCTCACTTTTAGGCAGTATAGGAAGGAGGAGAGATTCAATTGAAAGGTCTAGAATTAGGCGTCAAAGGTTGAAGCCCTGAGTCACCACTCCCTCAGTGAGGAATTCATTTCGGGCAAGTGAATGACTCTTGTTTTCCCTTATCTGGCAAACAGCAGGAGCAAGCATAATAGTGGTAAGAATAATGACGATTTCACAGATCCACAGGGAGAAATAAGGAAGGTAAATCTTATAAACTGACTGCAACCGTCTCTATTACAAGGGACGATCTTTGTCCTCTCCATCAATGTCGCTTCTTTTAGAACCACCCAGTGACTGATGCCTCTATCTCTGTCAAGCCCCCTTTTCTGCTATCTGAATAGAGCAGAAAGATGTCCACAGGGTCCCTGGTGGTCCCTAGCACGTGGGCGATAGTGAAAGAAAACTTATTGTCGCATGCTTATGGGAAACCTGATTTTTAGCTTGAAATTGTACGCAGTCATTTTTTCCCCCTCATCACTTGTGGTAGCCATGGGATTCCTGGTGGAATAAGACTCCCTTAGCTCATTCAAAAAGAGGGTGGGTTGACTTAAGGAATCCACATGCGATCACCCTAGCGAACAACGAGCGAATAAGAAAGTGACTAAAAATGTCTTTCAATTATGGATTGGGTATATAACTGATATACACGGAAACTTTACTATTATTACTTTGGTTTTCGTATCATAAAATTGGCATAATTATACAACTCATAGTGATTTCTATATAGTGTAATCAGACACTGAGGATCTGAGAGGGCACCTCAGCCCTCAGTGCTGCACGTGAATATACTCAGGACTCGGTGCCAAGGCCACAGCAAACGATGGACTGAGCTTATCTGAATTCCGGCCTTTGGAGGAGTGCTCTAACTTTTTAAACACAAAAATACACAGATTTTCTTCTGTGTTTCTTTTCCTGTTCCCTTACACGCCCAGAAGGTTGAGGCAAGAGAACTGTGAACAATCAAACCTAAGTGACCAGACTCTGTAGTTCTCCTCATATAGAGTATAAGAGGGTGCACGAATATTTCTGACCATTAGAGGGCACAAGGTGTGACCGATATAGAGTATGAGAGGGTGCACTCATATTTCTGACCGTTAGAGGGCACAAGGGGTAACCGATATAGAGTATGGGAGGATGCACTCATATTTCTGATCATTAGAGGGCACAAGAGGTAACTGATTGAATCCGCAGAAGGAAAAATAAAGAGCAAGTTTTTAGAGATTTTGATAGAATTGTCAATTTTGATAGAAAATGTTTAAAAATGAATTTGAAATATTGCTCCTATACTTTGATGCAGATATTACAAGTATCTTTCGCATCAACTTGGGTGCAAAGAAAAGAGTGACAAACCAAGTCCAATGATACATGAATGATGGATAATGCCAGAGAATGGATCATTCTGGGAGGTAAGGTCATAATACTTTAACGTCAATTTCTGTAAATTACAATATTGACTTAAATGAGAAAAATAAAATAAGCTCTTTCAAAATCCAGGCATTTTCTCCTAATATGTATTGATGATCTAACTCTTAGCACAATAGGAATAGAAAAGAATTTCCCTGACCTGACAAACAGAATGTTTAAAATCATTTAGGTTACTCCCATACGTAATGTTGAAGTATTCAGAACTTTTCCCTTGAGATCCAGAATGAGGTTAGGATGCCATTAGTGAAACTTTATGTGTAAAAACAATTGTGAAAGTCTTAACCAGTGTAAGAAGGCAAGGAAAGAGGAAAATTAGTATAATTGGAAAGTGTTTATTAATAGAGGTCGGTAGAAACACCACGAGACGCTGCTGTGAAACTGTTACTATGTAATATATTGAGAATTCAAACTAGCAATCTCACAGCAAGAAAGCCAGTATAGGAAAATCAATTCCATGTCTCTATTGCCACAAGAAACAGTGAAGGTTAAATTGCAAACTCATGTAAAACGAATACAGCATGGAAATATTGAATTGCTCTCAGGAACAACCTATGACGTGTACATGGAAACACAGGAACTATTATTAAGAAGGTTAGGAAATCCTAAATCAATTGAGATATATTCTGTGATAAACGAGTAAAAGACTGTTTTAAAAAGGTCAGTTTTCTCATGTTTCATCTATTGATTTCATTAAAAACTCAATCACAATGAGTATGTGTGAGTAAATGGAAAAGGTCATTCTAAAATTCATACAAACGTGCAAATAACCAAACGTAGTCAAGGTAACTTTGAAGGAGAAAAGCAAAGTTAGAGGAATTGCTCTTACCAGGTATCAGAAAGTATTTCAAGGCTGTGCTGATTAAGACAGTGGATATTGGTGCAGGGAAAAAGAGCAAACTGAACCAAGAGAAGAGCTCAGAAATAACACTGCCACGCACACACACGAGGATCTTTGCTTTGTATGAACTGTGGCACCTCAGAGCAATGAAGGAAACTAATTTTCCAGTAAATGATGTTGAGTCAAATCGATAATTAGCTACAATAAAATAAAGAAAGGAAACTTGAACTCGACTTCACATCATACCTGAAATGGTATCTGAAGAGAAAGTTAGCTTTGAGAAACCGATGGGAATAATGAGAAAGCTTCTAGAAGATAACCAGCATTTGCCCAAGATTTGACGAGTTCCTAACTCCCCGGTTTGAAGCATGAAACCTGTGCTGAGATTCCTGTATTGAGGGATTGCGTTAGTGTAGCAGTGCTGCTGAATCCTCACGTACAAGGTGGAGATGGGCTGTGATTTCTCTCCCCATTTTACGTATTTCATGGGAGCTGCCTGCAGAGCCTCCCCTTCCCTGTACGTCTTGCAGCAGCATCTACACAGGGAAGACTATTATTTTGCCGGAGTTGTGCTAAGTCAGGGAAACCCTGGTGGTGTAGTGCTTAAGTGCTACGGCTGCTAAACAAAGGGTCAGCAGTTCAAATCCACCAGGTGCTCCTTGGAAACTCTATGGGGCAGTTCTCCTCTGTCCTATAGGGTCGCTATGAGTCCGAGCCTCCTCGACGGCACCTAACAACAACAACCATAAGCATGAGTGTTACGTGCCACTCAAGCGGAACAAATGGAAACAAAGGCTTTCTTGGTCCTGCTTGGTTAAACACCCAGGAAACCAGGGAGCATCTTGAGAAGGAGAGCGGTGCTTACAACATAAAGGGCAGAGGCAGAGTCTAGGCAGCATCACAGGTAGTACTGGGATTCGACACTAGTTCAGAAGTGGTCAGCAGGGATGGGCCACTGGGAGCCTGTAGGTCCCATAGCCTTTTATCCCCAATAGCCGAGACCTGCTGAGCCGATATGGCTCCACACGCTTGATATTTAAAGGGTACACATCGAGTCAAAGCAATTGACTTCATCCTGCACACCAATTGGAGGTCTCACTTTTAGGCAGTATAGGAAGGAGGAGAGATTCAATTGAAAGGTCTAGAATTAGGCGTCAAAGGTTGAAGCCCTGAGTCACCACTCCCTCAGTGAGGAATTCATTTCGGGCAAGTGAATGACTCTTGTTTTCCCTTATCTGGCAAACAGCAGGAGCAAGCATAATAGTGGTAAGAATAATGACGATTTCACAGATCCACAGGGAGAAATAAGGAAGGTAAATCTTATAAACTGACTGCAACCGTCTCTATTACAAGGGACGATCTTTGTCCTCTCCATCAATGTCGCTTCTTTTAGAACCACCCAGTGACTGATGCCTCTATCTCTGTCAAGCCCCCTTTTCTGCTATCTGAATAGAGCAGAAAGATGTCCACAGGGTCCCTGGTGGTCCCTAGCACGTGGGCGATAGTGAAAGAAAACTTATTGTCGCATGCTTATGGGAAACCTGATTTTTAGCTTGAAATTGTACGCAGTCATTTTTTCCCCCTCATCACTTGTGGTAGCCATGGGATTCCTGGTGGAATAAGACTCCCTTAGCTCATTCAAAAAGAGGGTGGGTTGACTTAAGGAATCCACATGCGATCACCCTAGCGAACAATGAGCGAATAAGAAAGTGACTAAAAATGTCTTTCAATTATGGATTGGGTATATAACTGATATACACGGAAACTTTACTATTATTACTTTGGTTTTCGTATCATAAAATTGGCATAATTATACAACTCATAGTGATTTCTATATAGTGTAATCAGACACTGAGGATCTGAGAGGGCACCTCAGCCCTCAGTGCTGCACGTGAATATACTCAGGACTCGGTGCCAAGGCCACAGCAAACGATGGACTGAGCTTATCTGAATTCCGGCCTTTGGAGGAGTGCTCTAACTTTTTAAACACAAAAATACACAGATTTTCTTCTGTGTTTCTTTTCCTGTTCCCTTACACGCCCAGAAGGTTGAGGCAAGAGAACTGTGAACAATCAAACCTAAGTGACCAGACTCTGTAGTTCTCCTCATATAGAGTATAAGAGGGTGCACGAATATTTCTGACCATTAGAGGGCACAAGGTGTGACCGATATAGAGTATGAGAGGGTGCACTCATATTTCTGACCGTTAGAGGGCACAAGGGGTAACCGATATAGAGTATGGGAGGATGGACTCATATTTCTGATCATTAGAGGGCACAAGAGGTAACTGATTGAATCCGCAGAAGGAAAAATAAAGAGCAAGTTTTTAGAGATTTTGATAGAATTGTCAATTTTGATAGAAAATGTTTAAAAATGAATTTGAAATATTGCTCCTATACTTTGATGCAGATATTACAAGTATCTTTCGCATCAACTTGGGTGCAAAGAAAAGAGTGACAAACCAAGTCCAATGATACATGAATGATGGATAATGCCAGAGAATGGATCATTCTGGGAGGTAAGGTCATAATACTTTAACGTCAATTTCTGTAAATTACAATATTGACTTAAATGAGAAAAATAAAATAAGCTCTTTCAAAATCCAGGCATTTTCTCCTAATATGTATTGATGATCTAACTCTTAGCACAATAGGAATAGAAAAGAATTTCCCTGACCTGACAAACAGAATGTTTAAAATCATTTAGGTTACTCCCATACGTAATGTTGAAGTATTCAGAACTTTTCCCTTGAGATCCAGAATGAGGTTAGGATGCCATTAGTGAAACTTTATGTGTAAAAACAATTGTGAAAGTCTTAACCAGTGTAAGAAGGCAAGGAAAGAGGAAAATTAGTATAATTGGAAAGTGTTTATTAATAGAGGTCGGTAGAAACACCACGAGACGCTGCTGTGAAACTGTTACTATGTAATATATTGAGAATTCAAACTAGCAATCTCACAGCAAGAAAGCCAGTATAGGAAAATCAATTCCATGTCTCTATTGCCACAAGAAACAGTGAAGGTTAAATTGCAAACTCATGTAAAACGAATACAGCATGGAAATATTGAATTGCTCTCAGGAACAACCTATGACGTGTACATGGAAACACAGGAACTATTATTAAGAAGGTTAGGAAATCCTAAATCAATTGAGATATATTCTGTGATAAACGAGTAAAAGACTGTTTTAAAAAGGTCAGTTTTCTCATGTTTCATCTATTGATTTCATTAAAAACTCAATCACAATGAGTATGTGTGAGTAAATGGAAAAGGTCATTCTAAAATTCATACAAACGTGCAAATAACCAAACGTAGTCAAGGTAACTTTGAAGGAGAAAAGCAAAGTTAGAGGAATTGCTCTTACCAGGTATCAGAAAGTATTTCAAGGCTGTGCTGATTAAGACAGTGGATATTGGTGCAGGGAAAAAGAGCAAACTGAACCAAGAGAAGAGCTCAGAAATAACACTGCCACGCACACACACGAGGATCTTTGCTTTGTATGAACTGTGGCACCTCAGAGCAATGAAGGAAACTAATTTTCCAGTAAATGATGTTGAGTCAAATCGATAATTAGCTACAATAAAATAAAGAAAGGAAACTTGAACTCGACTTCACATCATACCTGAAATGGTATCTGAAGAGAAAGTTAGCTTTGAGAAACCGACGGGAATAATGAGAAAGCTTCTAGAAGATAACCAGCATTTGCCCAAGATTTGACGAGTTCCTAACTCCCCGGTTTGAAGCATGAAACCTGTGCTGAGATTCCTGTATTGAGGGATTGCGTTAGTGTAGCAGTGCTGCTGAATCCTCACGTACAAGGTGGAGATGGGCTGTGATTTCTCTCCCCATTTTACGTATTTCATGGGAGCTGCCTGCAGAGCCTCCCCTTCCCTGTACGTCTTGCAGCAGCATCTACACAGGGAAGACTATTATTTTGCCGGAGTTGTGCTAAGTCAGGGAAACCCTGGTGGTGTAGTGCTTAAGTGCTACGGCTGCTAAACAAAGGGTCAGCAGTTCAAATCCACCAGGTGCTCCTTGGAAACTCTATGGGGCAGTTCTCCTCTGTCCTATAGGGTCGCTATGAGTCCGAGCCTCCTCGACGGCACCTAACAACAACAACCATAAGCATGAGTGTTACGTGCCACTCAAGCGGAACAAATGGAAACAAAGGCTTTCTTGGTCCTGCTTGGTTAAACACCCAGGAAACCAGGGAGCATCTTGAGAAGGAGAGCGGTGCTTACAACATAAAGGGCGGAGGCAGAGTCTAGGCAGCATCACAGGTAGTACTGGGATTCGACACTAGTTCAGAAGTGGTCAGCAGGGATGGGCCACTGGGAGCCTGTAGGTCCCATAGCCTTTTATCCCCAATAGCCGAGACCTGCTGAGCCGATATGGCTCCACACGCTTGATATTTAAAGGGTACACATCGAGTCAAAGCAATTGACTTCATCCTGCACACCAATTGGAGGTCTCACTTTTAGGCAGTATAGGAAGGAGGAGAGATTCAATTGAAAGGTCTAGAATTAGGCGTCAAAGGTTGAAGCCCTGAGTCACCACTCCCTCAGTGAGGAATTCATTTCGGGCAAGTGAATGACTCTTGTTTTCCCTTATCTGGCAAACAGCAGGAGCAAGCATAATAGTGGTAAGAATAATGACGATTTCACAGATCCACAGGGAGAAATAAGGAAGGTAAATCTTATAAACTGACTGCAACCGTCTCTATTACAAGGGACGATCTTTGTCCTCTCCATCAATGTCGCTTCTTTTAGAACCACCCAGTGACTGATGCCTCTATCTCTGTCAAGCCCCCTTTTCTGCTATCTGAATAGAGCAGAAAGATGTCCACAGGGTCCCTGGTGGTCCCTAGCACGTGGGCGATAGTGAAAGAAAACTTATTGTCGCATGCTTATGGGAAACCTGATTTTTAGCTTGAAATTGTACGCAGTCATTTTTTCCCCCTCATCACTTGTGGTAGCCATGGGATTCCTGGTGGAATAAGACTCCCTTAGCTCATTCAAAAAGAGGGTGGGTTGACTTAAGGAATCCACATGCGATCACCCTAGCGAACAACGAGCGAATAAGAAAGTGACTAAAAATGTCTTTCAATTATGGATTGGGTATATAACTGATATACACGGAAACTTTACTATTATTACTTTGGTTTTCGTATCATAAAATTGGCATAATTATACAACTCATAGTGATTTCTATATAGTGTAATCAGACACTGAGGATCTGAAAGGGCACCTCAGCCCTCAGTGCTGCACGTGAATATACTCAGGACTCGGTGCCAAGGCCACAGCAAACGATGGACTGAGCTTATCTGAATTCCGGCCTTTGGAGGAGTGCTCTAACTTTTTAAACACAAAAATACACAGATTTTCTTCTGTGTTTCTTTTCCTGTTCCCTTACACGCCCAGAAGGTTGAGGCAAGAGAACTGTGAACAATCAAACCTAAGTGACCAGACTCTGTAGTTCTCCTCATATAGAGTATAAGAGGGTGCAGGAATATTTCTGACCATTAGAGGGCACAAGGTGTGACCGATATAGAGTATGAGAGGGTGCACTCATATTTCTGACCGTTAGAGGGCACAAGGGGTAACCGATATAGAGTATGGGAGGATGCACTCATATTTCTGATCATTAGAGGGCACAAGAGGTAACTGATTGAATCAGCAGAAGGAAAAATAAAGAGCAAGTTTTTAGAGATTTTGATAGAATTGTCAATTTTGATAGAAAATGTTTAAAAATGAATTTGAAATATTGCTCCTATACTTTGATGCAGATATTACAAGTATCTTTCGCATCAACTTGGGTGCAAAGAAAAGAGTGACAAACCAAGTCCAATGATACATGAATGATGGATAATGCCAGAGAATGGATCATTCTGGGAGGTAAGGTCATAATACTTTAACGTCAATTTCTGTAAATTACAATATTGACTTAAATGAGAAAAATAAAATAAGCTCTTTCAAAATCCAGGCATTTTCTCCTAATATGTATTGATGATCTAACTCTTAGCACAATAGGAATAGAAAAGAATTTCCCTGACCTGACAAACAGAATGTTTAAAATCATTTAGGTTACTACCATACGTAATGTTGAAGTATTCAGAACTTTTCCCTTGAGATCCAGAATGAGGTTAGGATGCCATTAGTGAAACTTTATGTGTAAAAGCAATTGTGAAAGTCTTAACCAGTGTAAGAAGGCAAGGAAAGAGGAAAATTAGTATAATTGGAAAGTGTTTATTAATAGAGGTCGGTAGAAACACCACGAGACGCTGCTGTGAAACTGTTAGTATGTAATATATTGAGAATTCAAACTAGCAATCTCACAGCAAGAAAGCCAGTAGAGGAAAATCAATTCCATTTCTCTATTGCCACAAGAAACAGTGAAGGTTAAATTGCAAACTCATGTAAAACGAATACAGCATGGAAATATTGAATTGCTCTCAGGAACAATCTATGACGTGTACATGGAAACACAGGAACTATTATTAAGGTTAGGAAATCCTAAATCAATTGAGATATATTCTGTGATAAACGAGTAAAAGACTGTTTTAAAAAGGTCAGTTTTCTCATGTTTCATCTATTGATTTCATTAAAAACTCAATCACAATGAGTATGTGTGAGTAAATGGAAAAGGTCATTCTAAAATTCATACAAACGTGCAAATAACCAAACGTAGTCAAGGTAACTTTGAAGGAGAAAAGCAAAGTTAGAGGAATTGCTTTTACCAGGTATCAGAAAGTATTTCAAGGCTGTGCTGATTAAGACAGTGGATATTGGTGCAGGGAAAAAGAGCAAACTGAACCAAGAGAAGAGCTCAGAAATAACACTGCCACGCACACACACGAGGATCTTTGCTTTGTATGAACTGTGGCACCTCAGAGCAATGAAGGAAACTAATTTTCCAGTAAATGATGTTGAGTCAAATCGATAATTAGCTACAATAAAATAAAGAAAGGAAACTTGAACTCGACTTCACATCATACCTGAAATGGTATCTGAAGAGAAAGTTAGCTTTGAGAAACCGATGGGAATAATGAGAAAGCTTCTAGAAGATAACCAGCATTTGCCCAAGATTTGACGAGTTCCTAACTCCCCGGTTTGAAGCATGAAACCTGTGCTGAGATTCCTGTATTGAGGGATTGCGTTAGTGTAGCAGTGCTGCTGAATCCTCACGTACAAGGTGGAGATGGGCTGTGATTTCTCTCCCCATTTTACGTATTTCATGGGAGCTGCCTGCAGAGCCTCCCCTTCCCTGTACGTCTTGCAGCAGCATCTACACAGGGTAGACTATTATTTTGCCGGAGTTGTGCTAAGTCAGGGAAACCCTGGTGGTGTAGTGCTTAAGTGCTACGGCTGCTAAACAAAGGGTCAGCAGTTCAAATCCACCAGGTGCTCCTTGGAAACTCTATGGGGCAGTTCTCCTCTGTCCTATAGGGTCGCTATGAGTCCGAGCCTCCTCGACGGCACCTAACAACAACAACCATAAGCATGAGTGTTACGTGCCACTCAAGCGGAACAAATGGAAACAAAGGCTTTCTTGGTCCTGCTTGGTTAAACACCCAGGAAACCAGGGAGCATCTTGAGAAGGAGAGCGGTGCTTACAACATAAAGGGCAGAGGCAGAGTCTAGGCAGCATCACAGGTAGTACTGGGATTCGACACTAGTTCAGAAGTGGTCAGCAGGGATGGGCCACTGGGAGCCTGTAGGTCCCATAGCCTTTTATCCCCAATAGCCGAGACCTGCTGAGCCGATATGGCTCCACACGGTTGATATTTAAAGGGTACACATCGAGTCAAAGCAATTGACTTCATCCTGCACACCAATTGGAGGTCTCACTTTTAGGCAGTATAGGAAGGAGGAGAGATTCAATTGAAAGGTCTAGAATTAGGCGTCAAAGGTTGAAGCCCTGAGTCACCACTCCCTCAGTGAGGAATTCATTTCGGGCAAGTGAATGACTCTTGTTTTCTCTTCTCTGGCAAACAGCAGGAGCAAGCATAATAGTGGTAAGAATAATGACGATTTCACAGATCCACAGGGAGAAATAAGGAAGGTAAATCTTATAAACTGACTGCAACCGTCTCTATTACAAGGGACAATCTTTGTCCTCTCCATCAATGTCGCTTCTTTTAGAACCACCCAGTGACTGATGCCTCTATCTCTGTCAAGCCCCCTTTTCTGCTATCTGAATAGAGCAGAAAGATGTCCACAGGGTCCCTGGTGGTCCCTAGCACGTGGGCGATAGTGAAAGAAAACTTATTGTCGCATGCTTATGGGAAACCTGATTTTTAGCTTGAAATTGTACGCAGTCATTTTTTCCCCCTCATCACTTGTGGTAGCCATGGGATTCCTGGTGGAATAAGACTCCCTTAGCTCATTCAAAAAGAGGGTGGGTTGACTTAAGGAATCCACATGCGATCACCCTAGCGAACAACGAGCGAATAAGAAAGTGACTAAAAATGTCTTTCAATTATGGATTGGGTATATAACTGATATACACGGAAACTTTACTATTATTACTTTGGTTTTCGTATCATAAAATTGGCATAATTATACAACTCATAGTGATTTCTATATAGTGTAATCAGACACTGAGGATCTGAAAGGGCACCTCAGCCCTCAGTGCTGCACGTGAATATACTCAGGACTCGGTGCCAAGGCCACAGCAAACGATGGACTGAGCTTATCTGAATTCCGGCCTTTGGAGGAGTGCTCTAACTTTTTAAACACAAAAATACACAGATTTTCTTCTGTGTTTCTTTTCCTGTTCCCTTACACGCCCAGAAGGTTGAGGCAAGAGAACTGTGAACAATCAAACCTAAGTGACCAGACTCTGTAGTTCTCCTCATATAGAGTATAAGAGGGTGCACGAATATTTCTGACCATTAGAGGGCACAAGGTGTGACCGATATAGAGTATGAGAGGGTGCACTCATATTTCTGACCGTTAGAGGGCACAAGGGGTAACCGATATAGAGTATGGGAGGATGCACTCATATTTCTGATCATTAGAGGGCACAAGAGGTAACTGATTGAATCCGCAGAAGGAAAAAAAAAGAGCAAGTTTATAGAGATTTTGATAGAATTGTCAGTTTTGATAGAAAATGTTTAAAAATGAATTTGAAATATTGCTCCTATACTTTGATGCAGATATTACAAGTATCTTTCGCATCAACTTGGGTGCAAAGAAAAGAGTGACAAACCAAGTCCAATGATACATGAATGATGGATAATGCCAGAGAATGGATCATTCTGGGAGGTAAGGTCATAATACTTTAACGTCAATTTCTGTAAATTACAATATTGACTTAAATGAGAAAAATAAAATAAGCTCTTTCAAAATCCAGGCATTTTCTCCTAATATGTATTGATGATCTAACTCTTAGCACAATAGGAATAGAAAAGAATTTCCCTGACCTGACAAACAGAATGTTTAAAATCATTTAGGTTACTCCCATACGTAATGTTGAAGTATTCAGAACTTTTCCCTTGAGATCCAGAATGAGGTTAGGATGCCATTAGTGAAACTTTATGTGTAAAAGCAATTGTGAAAGTCTTAACCAGTGTAAGAAGGCAAGGAAAGAGGAAAATTAGTATAATTGGAAAACGTTTATTAATAGAGGTCGGTAGAAACACCACGAGACGCTGCTGTGAAACTGTTAGTATGTAATATATTGAGAATTCAAACTAGCAATCTCACAGCAAGAAAGCCAGTATAGGAAAATCAATTCCATGTCTCTATTGCCACAAGAAACAGTGAAGGTTAAATTGCAAACTCATGTAAAACGAATACAGCATGGAAATATTGAATTGCTCTCAGGAACAACCTATGACGTGTACATGGAAACACAGGAACTATTATTAAGAAGGTTAGGAAATCCTAAATCAATTGAGATATATTCTGTGATAAACGAGTAAAAGACTGTTTTAAAAAGGTCAGTTTTCTCATGTTTCATCTATTGATTTCATTAAAAACTCAATCACAATGAGTATGTGTGAGTAAATGGAAAAGGTCATTCTAAAATTCATACAAACGTGCAAATAACCAAACGTAGTCAAGGTAACTTTGAAGGAGAAAAGCAAAGTTAGAGGAATTGCTTTTACCAGGTATCAGAAAGTATTTCAAGGCTGTGCTGATTAAGACAGTGGATATTGGTGCAGGGAAAAAGAGCAAACTGAACCAAGAGAAGAGCTCAGAAATAACACTGCCACGCACACACACGAGGATCTTTGCTTTGTATGAACTGTGGCACCTCAGAGCAATGAAGGAAACTAATTTTCCAGTAAATGATGTTGAGTCAAATCGATAATTAGCTACAATAAAATAAAGAAAGGAAACTTGAACTCGACTTCACATCATACCTGAAATGGTATCTGAAGAGAAAGTTAGCTTTGAGAAACTGATGGGAATAATGAGAAAGCTTCTAGAAGATAACCAGCATTTGCCCAAGATTTGACGAGTTCCTAACTCCCCGGTTTGAAGCATGAAACCTGTGCTGAGATTCCTGTATTGAGGGATTGCGTTAGTGTAGCAGTGCTGCTGAATCCTCACGTACAAGGTGGAGATGGGCTGTGATTTCTCTCCCCATTTTACGTATTTCATGGGAGCTGCCTGCAGAGCCTCCCCTTCCCTGTACGCCTTGCAGCAGCATCTACACAGGGTAGACTATTATTTTGCCGGAGTTGTGCTAAGTCAGGGAAACCCTGTTGTTGTAGTGGTTAAGTGCTACGGCTGCTAAACAAAGGGTCAGCAGTTCAAATCCACCAGGTGCTCCTTGGAAACTCTATGGGGCAGTTCTACTCTGTCCTATAGGGTCGCTATGAGTCCGAGCCTCCTCGACGGCACCTAACAACAACAACCATAAGCATGAGTGTTACGTGCCACTCAAGCGGAACAAATGGAAACAAAGGCTTTCTTGGTCCTGCTTGGTTAAACACCCAGGAAACCAGGGAGCATCTTGAGAAGGAGAGCGGTGCTTACAACATAAAGGGCAGAGGCAGAGTCTAGGCAGCATCACAGGTAGTACTGGGATTCGACACTAGTTCAGAAGTGGTCAGCAGGGATGGGCCACTGGGAGCCTGTAGGTCCCATAGCCTTTTATCCCCAATAGCCGAGACCTGCTGAGCCGATATGGCTCCACACGGTTGATATTTAAAGGGTACACATCGAGTCAAAGCAATTGACTTCATCCTGCACACCAATTGGAGGTCTCACTTTTAGGCAGTATAGGAAGGAGGAGAGATTCAATTGAAAGGTCTAGAATTAGGCGTCAAAGGTTGAAGCCCTGAGTCACCACTCCCTCAGTGAGGAATTCATTTCGGGCAAGTGAATGACTCTTGTTTTCTCTTCTCTGGCAAACAGCAGGAGCAAGCATAATAGTGGTAAGAATAATGACGATTTCACAGATCCACAGGGAGAAATAAGGAAGGTAAATCTTATAAACTGACTGCAACCGTCTCTATTACAAGGGACAATCTTTGTCCTCTCCATCAATGTCGCTTCTTTTAGAGCCACCCAGTGACTGATGCCTCTATCTCTGTCAAGCCCCCTTTTCTGCTATCTGAATAGAGCAGAAAGATGTCCACAGGGTCCCTGGTGGTCCCTAGCACGTGGGCGATAGTGAAAGAAAAATTATTGTCGCATGCTTATGGGAAACCTGATTTTTATCTTGAAATTGTATGCAGTCATTTTTTCCCCCCTCATCACTTGTGGTAGCCATGGGATTCCTGGTGGAATAAGACTCCCTTAGCTCATTCAAAAAGAGGGTGGGTTGACTTAAGGAATCCACATGCGATCACCCTAGCGAACAACGAGCGAATAAGAAAGTGACTAAAAATGTCTTTCAATTATGGATTGGGTATATAACTGATATACACGGAAACTTTACTATTATTACTTTGGTTTTCGTATCATAAAATTGGCATAATTATACAACTCATAGTGATTTCTATATAGTGTAATCAGACACTGAGGATCTGAAAGGGCACCTCAGCCCTCAGTGCTGCACGTGAATATACTCAGGACTCGGTGCCAAGGCCACAGCAAACGATGGACTGAGCTTATCTGAATTCCGGCCTTTGGAGGAGTGCTCTAACTTTTTAAACACAAAAATACACAGATTTTCTTCTGTGTTTCTTTTCCTGTTCCCTTACACGCCCAGAAGGTTGAGGCAAGAGAACTGTGAACAATCAAACCTAAGTGACCAGACTCTGTAGTTCTCCTCATATAGAGTATAAGAGGGTGCACGAATATTTCTGACCATTAGAGGGCACAAGGTGTGACCGATATAGAGTATGAGAGGGTGCACTCATATTTCTGACCGTTAGAGGGCACAAGGGGTAACCGATATAGAGTATGGGAGGATGGACTCATATTTCTGATCATTAGAGGGCACAAGAGGTAACTGATTGAATCCGCAGAAGGAAAAATAAAGAGCAAGTTTTTAGAGATTTTGATAGAATTGTCAATTTTGATAGAAAATGTTTAAAAATGAATTTGAAATATTGCTCCTATACTTTGATGCAGATATTACAAGTATCTTTCACATCAACTTGGGTGCAAAGAAAAGAGTGACAAACCAAGTCCAATGATACATGAATGATGGATAATGCCAGAGAATGGATCATTCTGGGAGGTAAGGTCATAATACTTTAACGTCAATTTCTGTAAATTACAATATTGACTTAAATGAGAAAAATAAAATAAGCTCTTTCAAAATCCAGGCATTTTCTCCTAATATGTATTGATGATCTAACTCTTAGCACAATAGGAATAGAAAAGAATTTCCCTGACCTGACAAACAGAATGTTTAAAATCATTTAGGTTACTACCATACGTAATGTTGAAGTATTCAGAACTTTTCCCTTGAGATCCAGAATGAGGTTAGGATGCCATTAGTGAAACTTTATGTGTAAAAACAATTGTGAAAGTCTTAACCAGTGTAAGAAGGCAAGGAAAGAGGAAAATTAGTATAATTGGAAAGTGTTTATTAATAGAGGTCGGTAGAAACACCACGAGACGCTGCTGTGAAACTGTTACTATGTAATATATTGAGAATTCAAACTAGCAATCTCACAGCAAGAAAGCCAGTATAGGAAAATCAATTCCATGTCTCTATTGCCACAAGAAACAGTGAAGGTTAAATTGCAAACTCATGTAAAACGAATACAGCATGGAAATATTGAATTGCTCTCAGGAACAACCTATGACGTGTACATGGAAACACAGGAACTATTATTAAGAAGGTTAGGAAATCCTAAATCAATTGAGATATATTCTGTGATAAACGAGTAAAAGACTGTTTTAAAAAGGTCAGTTTTCTCATGTTTCATCTATTGATTTCATTAAAAACTCAATCACAATGAGTATGTGTGAGTAAATGGAAAAGGTCATTCTAAAATTCATACAAACGTGCAAATAACCAAACGTAGTCAAGGTAACTTTGAAGGAGAAAAGCAAAGTTAGAGGAATTGCTTTTACCAGGTATCAGAAAGTATTTCAAGGCTGTGCTGATTAAGACAGTGGATATTGGTGCAGGGAAAAAGAGCAAACTGAACCAAGAGAAGAGCTCAGAAATAACACTGCCACGCACACACACGAGGATCTTTGCTTTGTATGAACTGTGGCACCTCAGAGCAATGAAGGAAACTAATTTTCCAGTAAATGATGTTGAGTCAAATCGATAATTAGCTACAATAAAATAAAGAAAGGAAACTTGAACTCGACTTCACATCATACCTGAAATGGTATCTGAAGAGAAAGTTAGCTTTGAGAAACTGATGGGAATAATGAGAAAGCTTCTAGAAGATAACCAGCATTTGCCCAAGATTTGACGAGTTCCTAACTCCCCGGTTTGAAGCATGAAACCTGTGCTGAGATTCCTGTATTGAGGGATTGCGTTAGTGTAGCAGTGCTGCTGAATCCTCACGTACAAGGTGGAGATGGGCTGTGATTTCTCTCCCCATTTTACGTATTTCATGGGAGCTGCCTGCAGAGCCTCCCCTTCCCTGTACGCCTTGCAGCAGCATCTACACAGGGTAGACTATTATTTTGCCGGAGTTGTGCTAAGTCAGGGAAACCCTGTTGTTGTAGTGGTTAAGTGCTACGGCTGCTAAACAAAGGGTCAGCAGTTCAAATCCACCAGGTGCTCCTTGGAAACTCTATGGGGCAGTTCTACTCTGTCCTATAGGGTCGCTATGAGTCCGAGCCTCCTCGACGGCACCTAACAACAACAACCATAAGCATGAGTGTTACGTGCCACTCAAGCGGAACAAATGGAAACAAAGGCTTTCTTGGTCCTGCTTGGTTAAACACCCAGGAAACCAGGGAGCATCTTGAGAAGGAGAGCGGTGCTTACAACATAAAGGGCAGAGGCAGAGTCTAGGCAGCATCACAGGTAGTACTGGGATTCGACACTAGTTCAGAAGTGGTCAGCAGGGATGGGCCACTGGGAGCCTGTAGGTCCCATAGCCTTTTATCCCCAATAGCCGAGACCTGCTGAGCCGATATGGCTCCACACGGTTGATATTTAAAGGGTACACATCGAGTCAAAGCAATTGACTTCATCCTGCACACCAATTAGAGGTCTCACTTTTAGGCAGTATAGGAAGGAGGAGAGATTCAATTGAAAGGTCTAGAATTAGGCGTCAAAGGTTGAAGCCCTGAGTCACCACTCCCTCAGTGAGGAATTCATTTCGGGCAAGTGAATGATTCTTGTTTTCTCTTCTCTGGCAAACAGCAGGAGCAAGCATAATAGTGGTAAGAATAATGACGATTTCACAGATCCACAGGGAGAAATAAGGAAGGTAAATCTTATAAACTGACTGCAACCGTCTCTATTACAAGGGACAATCTTTGTCCTCTCCATCAATGTCGCTTCTTTTAGAGCCACCCAGTGACTGATGCCTCTATCTCTGTCAAGCCCCCTTTTCTGCTATCTGAATAGAGCAGAAAGATGTCCACAGGGTCCCTGGTGGTCCCTAGCACGTGGGCGATAGTGAAAGAAAACTTATTGTCGCATGCTTATGGGAAACCTGATTTTTATCTTGAAATTGTATGCAGTCATTTTTTCCCCCCTCATCACTTGTGGTAGCCATGGGATTCCTGGTGGAATAAGACTCCCTTAGCTCATTCAAAAAGAGGGTGGGTTGACTTAAGGAATCCACATGCGATCACCCTAGCGAACAACGAGCGAATAAGAAAGTGACTAAAAATGTCTTTCAATTATGGATTGGGTATATAACTGATATACACGGAAACTTTACTATTATTACTTTGGTTTTCGTATCATAAAATTGGCATAATTATACAACTCATAGTGATTTCTATATAGTGTAATCAGACACTGAGGATCTGAAAGGGCACCTCAGCCCTCAGTGCTGCACGTGAATATACTCAGGACTCGGTGCCAAGGCCACAGCAAACGATGGACTGAGCTTATCTGAATTCCGGCCTTTGGAGGAGTGCTCTAACTTTTTAAACACAAAAATACACAGATTTTCTTCTGTGTTTCTTTTCCTGTTCCCTTACACGCCCAGAAGGTTGAGGCAAGAGAACTGTGAACAATCAAACCTAAGTGACCAGACTCTGTAGTTCTCCTCATATAGAGTATAAGAGGGTGCACGAATATTTCTGACCATTAGAGGGCACAAGGTGTGACCGATATAGAGTATGAGAGGGTGCACTCATATTTCTGACCGTTAGAGGGCACAAGGGGTAACCGATATAGAGTATGGGAGGATGGACTCATATTTCTGATCATTAGAGGGCACAAGAGGTAACTGATTGAATCCGCAGAAGGAAAAATAAAGAGCAAGTTTTTAGAGATTTTGATAGAATTGTCAATTTTGATAGAAAATGTTTAAAAATGAATTTGAAATATTGCTCCTATACTTTGATGCAGATATTACAAGTATCTTTCACATCAACTTGGGTGCAAAGAAAAGAGTGACAAACCAAGTCCAATGATACATGAATGATGGATAATGCCAGAGAATGGATCATTCTGGGAGGTAAGGTCATAATACTTTAACGTCAATTTCTGTAAATTACAATATTGACTTAAATGAGAAAAATAAAATAAGCTCTTTCAAAATCCAGGCATTTTCTCCTAATATGTATTGATGATCTAACTCTTAGCACAATAGGAATAGAAAAGAATTTCCCTGACCTGACAAACAGAATGTTTAAAATCATTTAGGTTACTACCATACGTAATGTTGAAGTATTCAGAACTTTTCCCTTGAGATCCAGAATGAGGTTAGGATGCCATTAGTGAAACTTTATGTGTAAAAACAATTGTGAAAGTCTTAACCAGTGTAAGAAGGCAAGGAAAGAGGAAAATTAGTATAATTGGAAAGTGTTTATTAATAGAGGTCGGTAGAAACACCACGAGACGCTGCTGTGAAACTGTTACTATGTAATATATTGAGAATTCAAACTAGCAATCTCACAGCAAGAAAGCCAGTATAGGAAAATCAATTCCATGTCTCTATTGCCACAAGAAACAGTGAAGGTTAAATTGCAAACTCATGTAAAACGAATACAGCATGGAAATATTGAATTGCTCTCAGGAACAACCTATGACGTGTACATGGAAACACAGGAACTATTATTAAGAAGGTTAGGAAATCCTAAATCAATTGAGATATATTCTGTGATAAACGAGTAAAAGACTGTTTTAAAAAGGTCAGTTTTCTCATGTTTCATCTATTGATTTCATTAAAAACTCAATCACAATGAGTATGTGTGAGTAAATGGAAAAGGTCATTCTAAAATTCATACAAACGTGCAAATAACCAAACGTAGTCAAGGTAACTTTGAAGGAGAAAAGCAAAGTTAGAGGAATTGCTCTTACCAGGTATCAGAAAGTATTTCAAGGCTGTGCTGATTAAGACAGTGGATATTGGTGCAGGGAAAAAGAGCAAACTGAACCAAGAGAAGAGCTCAGAAATAACACTGCCACGCACACACACGAGGATCTTTGCTTTGTATGAACTGTGGCACCTCAGAGCAATGAAGGAAACTAATTTTCCAGTAAATGATGTTGAGTCAAATCGATAATTAGCTACAATAAAATAAAGAAAGGAAACTTGAACTCGACTTCACATCATACCTGAAATGGTATCTGAAGAGAAAGTTAGCTTTGAGAAACCGATGGGAATAATGAGAAAGCTTCTAGAAGATAACCAGCATTTGCCCAAGATTTGACGAGTTCCTAACTCCCCGGTTTGAAGCATGAAACCTGTGCTGAGATTCCTGTATTGAGGGATTGCGTTAGTGTAGCAGTGCTGCTGAATCCTCACGTACAAGGTGGAGATGGGCTGTGATTTCTCTCCCCATTTTACGTATTTCATGGGAGCTGCCTGCAGAGCCTCCCCTTCCCTGTACGTCTTGCAGCAGCATCTACACAGGGAAGACTATTATTTTGCCGGAGTTGTGCTAAGTCAGGGAAACCCTGGTGGTGTAGTGCTTAAGTGCTACGGCTGCTAAACAAAGGGTCAGCAGTTCAAATCCACCAGGTGCTCCTTGGAAACTCTATGGGGCAGTTCTCCTCTGTCCTATAGGGTCGCTATGAGTCCGAGCCTCCTCGACGGCACCTAACAACAACAACCATAAGCATGAGTGTTACGTGCCACTCAAGCGGAACAAATGGAAACAAAGGCTTTCTTGGTCCTGCTTGGTTAAACACCCAGGAAACCAGGGAGCATCTTGAGAAGGAGAGCGGTGCTTACAACATAAAGGGCGGAGGCAGAGTCTAGGCAGCATCACAGGTAGTACTGGGATTCGACACTAGTTCAGAAGTGGTCAGCAGGGATGGGCCACTGGGAGCCTGTAGGTCCCATAGCCTTTTATCCCCAATAGCCGAGACCTGCTGAGCCGATATGGCTCCACACGCTTGATATTTAAAGGGTACACATCGAGTCAAAGCAATTGACTTCATCCTGCACACCAATTGGAGGTCTCACTTTTAGGCAGTATAGGAAGGAGGAGAGATTCAATTGAAAGGTCTAGAATTAGGCGTCAAAGGTTGAAGCCCTGAGTCACCACTCCCTCAGTGAGGAATTCATTTCGGGCAAGTGAATGACTCTTGTTTTCCCTTATCTGGCAAACAGCAGGAGCAAGCATAATAGTGGTAAGAATAATGACGATTTCACAGATCCACAGGGAGAAATAAGGAAGGTAAATCTTATAAACTGACTGCAACCGTCTCTATTACAAGGGACGATCTTTGTCCTCTCCATCAATGTCGCTTCTTTTAGAACCACCCAGTGACTGATGCCTCTATCTCTGTCAAGCCCCCTTTTCTGCTATCTGAATAGAGCAGAAAGATGTCCACAGGGTCCCTGGTGGTCCCTAGCACGTGGGCGATAGTGAAAGAAAACTTATTGTCGCATGCTTATGGGAAACCTGATTTTTAGCTTGAAATTGTACGCAGTCATTTTTTCCCCCTCATCACTTGTGGTAGCCATGGGATTCCTGGTGGAATAAGACTCCCTTAGCTCATTCAAAAAGAGGGTGGGTTGACTTAAGGAATCCACATGCGATCACCCTAGCGAACAACGAGCGAATAAGAAAGTGACTAAAAATGTCTTTCAATTATGGATTGGGTATATAACTGATATACACGGAAACTTTACTATTATTACTTTGGTTTTCGTATCATAAAATTGGCATAATTATACAACTCATAGTGATTTCTATATAGTGTAATCAGACACTGAGGATCTGAAAGGGCACCTCAGCCCTCAGTGCTGCACGTGAATATACTCAGGACTCGGTGCCAAGGCCACAGCAAACGATGGACTGAGCTTATCTGAATTCCGGCCTTTGGAGGAGTGCTCTAACTTTTTAAACACAAAAATACACAGATTTTCTTCTGTGTTTCTTTTCCTGTTCCCTTACACGCCCAGAAGGTTGAGGCAAGAGAACTGTGAACAATCAAACCTAAGTGACCAGACTCTGTAGTTCTCCTCATATAGAGTATAAGAGGGTGCAGGAATATTTCTGACCATTAGAGGGCACAAGGTGTGACCGATATAGAGTATGAGAGGGTGCACTCATATTTCTGACCGTTAGAGGGCACAAGGGGTAACCGATATAGAGTATGGGAGGATGCACTCATATTTCTGATCATTAGAGGGCACAAGAGGTAACTGATTGAATCAGCAGAAGGAAAAATAAAGAGCAAGTTTTTAGAGATTTTGATAGAATTGTCAATTTTGATAGAAAATGTTTAAAAATGAATTTGAAATATTGCTCCTATACTTTGATGCAGATATTACAAGTATCTTTCGCATCAACTTGGGTGCAAAGAAAAGAGTGACAAACCAAGTCCAATGATACATGAATGATGGATAATGCCAGAGAATGGATCATTCTGGGAGGTAAGGTCATAATACTTTAACGTCAATTTCTGTAAATTACAATATTGACTTAAATGAGAAAAATAAAATAAGCTCTTTCAAAATCCAGGCATTTTCTCCTAATATGTATTGATGATCTAACTCTTAGCACAATAGGAATAGAAAAGAATTTCCCTGACCTGACAAACAGAATGTTTAAAATCATTTAGGTTACTACCATACGTAATGTTGAAGTATTCAGAACTTTTCCCTTGAGATCCAGAATGAGGTTAGGATGCCATTAGTGAAACTTTATGTGTAAAAGCAATTGTGAAAGTCTTAACCAGTGTAAGAAGGCAAGGAAAGAGGAAAATTAGTATAATTGGAAAGTGTTTATTAATAGAGGTCGGTAGAAACACCACGAGACGCTGCTGTGAAACTGTTAGTATGTAATATATTGAGAATTCAAACTAGCAATCTCACAGCAAGAAAGCCAGTAGAGGAAAATCAATTCCATTTCTCTATTGCCACAAGAAACAGTGAAGGTTAAATTGCAAACTCATGTAAAACGAATACAGCATGGAAATATTGAATTGCTCTCAGGAACAATCTATGACGTGTACATGGAAACACAGGAACTATTATTAAGGTTAGGAAATCCTAAATCAATTGAGATATATTCTGTGATAAACGAGTAAAAGACTGTTTTAAAAAGGTCAGTTTTCTCATGTTTCATCTATTGATTTCATTAAAAACTCAATCACAATGAGTATGTGTGAGTAAATGGAAAAGGTCATTCTAAAATTCATACAAACGTGCAAATAACCAAACGTAGTCAAGGTAACTTTGAAGGAGAAAAGCAAAGTTAGAGGAATTGCTTTTACCAGGTATCAGAAAGTATTTCAAGGCTGTGCTGATTAAGACAGTGGATATTGGTGCAGGGAAAAAGAGCAAACTGAACCAAGAGAAGAGCTCAGAAATAACACTGCCACGCACACACACGAGGATCTTTGCTTTGTATGAACTGTGGCACCTCAGAGCAATGAAGGAAACTAATTTTCCAGTAAATGATGTTGAGTCAAATCGATAATTAGCTACAATAAAATAAAGAAAGGAAACTTGAACTCGACTTCACATCATACCTGAAATGGTATCTGAAGAGAAAGTTAGCTTTGAGAAACCGATGGGAATAATGAGAAAGCTTCTAGAAGATAACCAGCATTTGCCCAAGATTTGACGAGTTCCTAACTCCCCGGTTTGAAGCATGAAACCTGTGCTGAGATTCCTGTATTGAGGGATTGCGTTAGTGTAGCAGTGCTGCTGAATCCTCACGTACAAGGTGGAGATGGGCTGTGATTTCTCTCCCCATTTTACGTATTTCATGGGAGCTGCCTGCAGAGCCTCCCCTTCCCTGTACGTCTTGCAGCAGCATCTACACAGGGTAGACTATTATTTTGCCGGAGTTGTGCTAAGTCAGGGAAACCCTGGTGGTGTAGTGCTTAAGTGCTACGGCTGCTAAACAAAGGGTCAGCAGTTCAAATCCACCAGGTGCTCCTTGGAAACTCTATGGGGCAGTTCTCCTCTGTCCTATAGGGTCGCTATGAGTCCGAGCCTCCTCGACGGCACCTAACAACAACAACCATAAGCATGAGTGTTACGTGCCACTCAAGCGGAACAAATGGAAACAAAGGCTTTCTTGGTCCTGCTTGGTTAAACACCCAGGAAACCAGGGAGCATCTTGAGAAGGAGAGCGGTGCTTACAACATAAAGGGCAGAGGCAGAGTCTAGGCAGCATCACAGGTAGTACTGGGATTCGACACTAGTTCAGAAGTGGTCAGCAGGGATGGGCCACTGGGAGCCTGTAGGTCCCATAGCCTTTTATCCCCAATAGCCGAGACCTGCTGAGCCGATATGGCTCCACACGGTTGATATTTAAAGGGTACACATCGAGTCAAAGCAATTGACTTCATCCTGCACACCAATTGGAGGTCTCACTTTTAGGCAGTATAGGAAGGAGGAGAGATTCAATTGAAAGGTCTAGAATTAGGCGTCAAAGGTTGAAGCCCTGAGTCACCACTCCCTCAGTGAGGAATTCATTTCGGGCAAGTGAATGACTCTTGTTTTCTCTTCTCTGGCAAACAGCAGGAGCAAGCATAATAGTGGTAAGAATAATGACGATTTCACAGATCCACAGGGAGAAATAAGGAAGGTAAATCTTATAAACTGACTGCAACCGTCTCTATTACAAGGGACAATCTTTGTCCTCTCCATCAATGTCGCTTCTTTTAGAACCACCCAGTGACTGATGCCTCTATCTCTGTCAAGCCCCCTTTTCTGCTATCTGAATAGAGCAGAAAGATGTCCACAGGGTCCCTGGTGGTCCCTAGCACGTGGGCGATAGTGAAAGAAAACTTATTGTCGCATGCTTATGGGAAACCTGATTTTTATCTTGAAATTGTATGCAGTCATTTTTTCCCCCCTCATCACTTGTGGTAGCCATGGGATTCCTGGTGGAATAAGACTCCCTTAGCTCATTCAAAAAGAGGGTGGGTTGACTTAAGGAATCCACATGCGATCACCCTAGCGAACAACGAGCGAATAAGAAAGTGACTAAAAATGTCTTTCAATTATGGATTGGGTATATAACTGATATACACGGAAACTTTACTATTATTACTTTGGTTTTCGTATCATAAAATTGGCATAATTATACAACTCATAGTGATTTCTATATAGTGTAATCAGACACTGAGGATCTGAAAGGGCACCTCAGCCCTCAGTGCTGCACGTGAATATACTCAGGACTCGGTGCCAAGGCCACAGCAAACGATGGACTGAGCTTATCTGAATTCCGGCCTTTGGAGGAGTGCTCTAACTTTTTAAACACAAAAATACACAGATTTTCTTCTGTGTTTCTTTTCCTGTTCCCTTACACGCCCAGAAGGTTGAGGCAAGAGAACTGTGAACAATCAAACCTAAGTGGCCAGACTCTGTAGTTCTCCTCATATAGAGTATAAGAGGGTGCAGGAATATTTCTGACCATTAGAGGGCACAAGGTGTGACCGATATAGAGTATGAGAGGGTGCACTCATATTTCTGACCGTTAGAGGGCACAAGGGGTAACCGATATAGAGTATGGGAGGATGCACTCATATTTCTGATCATTAGAGGGCACAAGAGGTAACTGATTGAATCCGCAGAAGGAAAAAAAAAGAGCAAGTTTATAGAGATTTTGATAGAATTGTCAGTTTTGATAGAAAATGTTTAAAAATGAATTTGAAATATTGCTCCTATACTTTGATGCAGATATTACAAGTATCTTTCGCATCAACTTGGGTGCAAAGAAAAGAGTGACAAACCAAGTCCAATGATACATGAATGATGGATAATGCCAGAGAATGGATCATTCTGGGAGGTAAGGTCATAATACTTTAACGTCAATTTCTGTAAATTACAATATTGACTTAAATGAGAAAAATAAAATAAGCTCTTTCAAAATCCAGGCATTTTCTCCTAATATGTATTGATGATCTAACTCTTAGCACAATAGGAATAGAAAAGAATTTCCCTGACCTGACAAACAGAATGTTTAAAATCATTTAGGTTACTACCATACGTAATGTTGAAGTATTCAGAACTTTTCCCTTGAGATCCAGAATGAGGTTAGGATGCCATTAGTGAAACTTTATGTGTAAAAGCAATTGTGAAAGTCTTAACCAGTGTAAGAAGGCAAGGAAAGAGGAAAATTAGTATAATTGGAAAGTGTTTATTAATAGAGGTCGGTAGAAACACCACGAGACGCTGCTGTGAAACTGTTAGTATGTAATATATTGAGAATTCAAACTAGCAATCTCACAGCAAGAAAGCCAGTATAGGAAAATCAATTCCATGTCTCTATTGCCACAAGAAACAGTGAAGGTTAAATTGCAAACTCATGTAAAATGAATACAGCATGGAAATATTGAATTGCTCTCAGGAACAATCTATGACGTGTACATGGAAACACAGGAACTATTATTAAGAAGGTTAGGAAATCCTAAATCAATTGAGATATATTCTGTGATAAACGAGTAAAAGACTGTTTTAAAAAGGTCAGTTTTCTCATGTTTCATCTATTGATTTCATTAAAAACTCAATCACAATGAGTATGTGTGAGTAAATGGAAAAGGTCATTCTAAAATTCATACAAACGTGCAAATAACCAAACGTAGTCAAGGTAACTTTGAAGGAGAAAAGCAAAGTTAGAGGAATTGCTTTTACCAGGTATCAGAAAGTATTTCAAGGCTGTGCTGATTAAGACAGTGGATATTGGTGCAGGGAAAAAGAGCAAACTGAACCAAGAGAAGAGCTCAGAAATAACACTGCCACGCACACACACGAGGATCTTTGCTTTGTATGAACTGTGGCACCTCAGAGCAATGAAGGAAACTAATTTTCCAGTAAATGATGTTGAGTCAAATCGATAATTAGCTACAATAAAATAAAGAAAGGAAACTTGAACTCGACTTCACATCATACCTGAAATGGTATCTGAAGAGAAAGTTAGCTTTGAGAAACCGATGGGAATAATGAGAAAGCTTCTAGAAGATAACCAGCATTTGCCCAAGATTTGACGAGTTCCTAACTCCCCGGTTTGAAGCATGAAACCTGTGCTGAGATTCCTGTATTGAGGGATTGCGTTAGTGTAGCAGTGCTGCTGAATCCTCACGTACAAGGTGGAGATGGGCTGTGATTTCTCTCCCCATTTTACGTATTTCATGGGAGCTGCCTGCAGAGCCTCCCCTTCCCTGTACGTCTTGCAGCAGCATCTACACAGGGTAGACTATTATTTTGCCGGAGTTGTGCTAAGTCAGGGAAACCCTGGTGGTGTAGTGCTTAAGTGCTACGGCTGCTAAACAAAGGGTCAGCAGTTCAAATCCACCAGGTGCTCCTTGGAAACTCTATGGGGCAGTTCTACTCTGTCCTATAGGGTCGCTATGAGTCCGAGCCTCCTCGACGGCACCTAACAACAACAACCATAAGCATGAGTGTTACGTGCCACTCAAGCGGAACAAATGGAAACAAAGGCTTTCTTGGTCCTGCTTGGTTAAACACCCAGGAAACCAGGGAGCATCTTGAGAAGGAGAGCGGTGCTTACAACATAAAGGGCAGAGGCAGAGTCTAGGCAGCATCACAGGTAGTACTGGGATTCGACACTAGTTCAGAAGTGGTCAGCAGGGATGGGCCACTGGGAGCCTGTAGGTCCCATAGCCTTTTATCCCCAATAGCCGAGACCTGCTGAGCCGATATGGCTCCACACGGTTGATATTTAAAGGGTACACATCGAGTCAAAGCAATTGACTTCATCCTGCACACCAATTGGAGGTCTCACTTTTAGGCAGTATAGGAAGGAGGAGAGATTCAATTGAAAGGTCTAGAATTAGGCGTCAAAGGTTGAAGCCCTGAGTCACCACTCCCTCAGTGAGGAATTCATTTCGGGCAAGTGAATGACTCTTGTTTTCTCTTCTCTGGCAAACAGCAGGAGCAAGCATAATAGTGGTAAGAATAATGACGATTTCACAGATCCACAGGGAGAAATAAGGAAGGTAAATCTTATAAACTGACTGCAACCGTCTCTATTACAAGGGACAATCTTTGTCCTCTCCATCAATGTCGCTTCTTTTAGAACCACCCAGTGACTGATGCCTCTATCTCTGTCAAGCCCCCTTTTCTGCTATCTGAATAGAGCAGAAAGATGTCCACAGGGTCCCTGGTGGTCCCTAGCACGTGGGCGATAGTGAAAGAAAACTTATTGTCGCATGCTTATGGGAAACCTGATTTTTATCTTGAAATTGTATGCAGTCATTTTTTCCCCCCTCATCACTTGTGGTAGCCATGGGATTCCTGGTGGAATAAGACTCCCTTAGCTCATTCAAAAAGAGGGTGGGTTGACTTAAGGGATCCACATGCGATCACCCTAGCGAACAACGAGCGAATAAGAAAGTGACTAAAAATGTCTTTCAATTATGGATTGGGTATATAACTGATATACACGGAAACTTTACTATTATTACTTTGGTTTTCGTATCATAAAATTGGCATAATTATACAACTCATAGTGATTTCTATATAGTGTAATCAGACACTGAGGATCTGAAAGGGCACCTCAGCCCTCAGTGCTGCACGTGAATATACTCAGGACTCGGTGCCAAGGCCACAGAAAACGATGGACTGAGCTTATCTGAATTCCGGCCTTTGGAGGAGTGCTCTAACTTTTTAAACACAAAAATACACAGATTTTCTTCTGTGTTTCTTTTCCTGTTCCCTTACACGCCCAGAAGGTTGAGGCAAGAGAACTGTGAACAATCAAACCTAAGTGACCAGACTCTGTAGTTCTCCTCATATAGAGTATAAGAGGGTGCACGAATATTTCTGACCATTAGAGGGCACAAGGTGTGACCGATATAGAGTATGAGAGGGTGCACTCATATTTCTGACCGTTAGAGGGCACAAGGGGTAACCGATATAGAGTATGGGAGGATGCACTCATATTTCTGATCATTAGAGGGCACAAGAGGTAACTGATTGAATCCGCAGAAGGAAAAAAAAAGAGCAAGTTTATAGAGATTTTGATAGAATTGTCAGTTTTGATAGAAAATGTTTAAAAATGAATTTGAAATATTGCTCCTATACTTTGATGCAGATATTACAAGTATCTTTCGCATCAACTTGGGTGCAAAGAAAAGAGTGACAAACCAAGTCCAATGATACATGAATGATGGATAATGCCAGAGAATGGATCATTCTGGGAGGTAAGGTCATAATACTTTAACGTCAATTTCTGTAAATTACAATATTGACTTAAATGAGAAAAATAAAATAAGCTCTTTCAAAATCCAGGCATTTTCTCCTAATATGTATTGATGATCTAACTCTTAGCACAATAGGAATAGAAAAGAATTTCCCTGACCTGACAAACAGAATGTTTAAAATCATTTAGGTTACTCCCATACGTAATGTTGAAGTATTCAGAACTTTTCCCTTGAGATCCAGAATGAGGTTAGGATGCCATTAGTGAAACTTTATGTGTAAAAGCAATTGTGAAAGTCTTAACCAGTGTAAGAAGGCAAGGAAAGAGGAAAATTAGTATAATTGGAAAACGTTTATTAATAGAGGTCGGTAGAAACACCACGAGACGCTGCTGTGAAACTGTTAGTATGTAATATATTGAGAATTCAAACTAGCAATCTCACAGCAAGAAAGCCAGTATAGGAAAATCAATTCCATGTCTCTATTGCCACAAGAAACAGTGAAGGTTAAATTGCAAACTCATGTAAAACGAATACAGCATGGAAATATTGAATTGCTCTCAGGAACAACCTATGACGTGTACATGGAAACACAGGAACTATTATTAAGAAGGTTAGGAAATCCTAAATCAATTGAGATATATTCTGTGATAAACGAGTAAAAGACTGTTTTAAAAAGGTCAGTTTTCTCATGTTTCATCTATTGATTTCATTAAAAACTCAATCACAATGAGTATGTGTGAGTAAATGGAAAAGGTCATTCTAAAATTCATACAAACGTGCAAATAACCAAACGTAGTCAAGGTAACTTTGAAGGAGAAAAGCAAAGTTAGAGGAATTGCTTTTACCAGGTATCAGAAAGTATTTCAAGGCTGTGCTGATTAAGACAGTGGATATTGGTGCAGGGAAAAAGAGCAAACTGAACCAAGAGAAGAGCTCAGAAATAACACTGCCACGCACACACACGAGGATCTTTGCTTTGTATGAACTGTGGCACCTCAGAGCAATGAAGGAAACTAATTTTCCAGTAAATGATGTTGAGTCAAATCGATAATTAGCTACAATAAAATAAAGAAAGGAAACTTGAACTCGACTTCACATCATACCTGAAATGGTATCTGAAGAGAAAGTTAGCTTTGAGAAACTGATGGGAATAATGAGAAAGCTTCTAGAAGATAACCAGCATTTGCCCAAGATTTGACGAGTTCCTAACTCCCCGGTTTGAAGCATGAAACCTGTGCTGAGATTCCTGTATTGAGGGATTGCGTTAGTGTAGCAGTGCTGCTGAATCCTCACGTACAAGGTGGAGATGGGCTGTGATTTCTCTCCCCATTTTACGTATTTCATGGGAGCTGCCTGCAGAGCCTCCCCTTCCCTGTACGCCTTGCAGCAGCATCTACACAGGGTAGACTATTATTTTGCCGGAGTTGTGCTAAGTCAGGGAAACCCTGGTGTTGTAGTGGTTAAGTGCTACGGCTGCTAAACAAAGGGTCAGCAGTTCAAATCCACCAGGTGCTCCTTGGAAACTCTATGGGGCAGTTCTACTCTGTCCTATAGGGTCGCTATGAGTCCGAGCCTCCTCGACGGCACCTAACAACAACAACCATAAGCATGAGTGTTACGTGCCACTCAAGCGGAACAAATGGAAACAAAGGCTTTCTTGGTCCTGCTTGGTTAAACACCCAGGAAACCAGGGAGCATCTTGAGAAGGAGAGCGGTGCTTACAACATAAAGGGCAGAGGCAGAGTCTAGGCAGCATCACAGGTAGTACTGGGATTCGACACTAGTTCAGAAGTGGTCAGCAGGGATGGGCCACTGGGAGCCTGTAGGTCCCATAGCCTTTTATCCCCAATAGCCGAGACCTGCTGAGCCGATATGGCTCCACACGCTTGATATTTAAAGGGTACACATCGAGTCAAAGCAATTGACTTCATCCTGCACACCAATTGGAGGTCTCACTTTTAGGCAGTATAGGAAGGAGGAGAGATTCAATTGAAAGGTCTAGAATTAGGCGTCAAAGGTTGAAGCCCTGAGTCACCACTCCCTCAGTGAGGAATTCATTTCGGGCAAGTGAATGACTCTTGTTTTCTCTTCTCTGGCAAACAGCAGGAGCAAGCATAATAGTGGTAAGAATAATGACGATTTCACAGATCCACAGGGAGAAATAAGGAAGGTAAATCTTATAAACTGACTGCAACCGTCTCTATTACAAGGGACAATCTTTGTCCTCTCCATCAATGTCGCTTCTTTTAGAGCCACCCAGTGACTGATGCCTCTATCTCTGTCAAGCCCCCTTTTCTGCTATCTGAATAGAGCAGAAAGATGTCCACAGGGTCCCTGGTGGTCCCTAGCACATGGGCGATAGTGAAAGAAAACTTATTGTCGCATGCTTACGGGAAACCTGATTTTTATCTTGAAATTGTACGCAGTCATTTTTTCCCCCTCATCACTTGTGGTAGCCATGGGATTCCTGGTGGAATAAGACTCCCTTAGCTCATTCAAAAAGAGGGTGGGTTGACTTAAGGAATCCACATGCGATCACCCTAGCGAACAACGAGCGAATAAGAAAGTGACTAAAAATGTCTTTCAATTATGGATTGGGTATATAACTGATATACACGGAAACTTTACTATTATTACTTTGGTTTTCGTATCATAAAATTGGCATAATTATACAACTCATAGTGATTTCTATATAGTGTAATCAGACACTGAGGATCTGAAAGGGCACCTCAGCCCTCAGTGCTGCACGTGAATATACTCAGGACTCGGTGCCAAGGCCACAGCAAACGATGGACTGAGCTTATCTGAATTCCGGCCTTTGGAGGAGTGCTCTAACTTTTTAAACACAAAAATACACAGATTTTCTTCTGTGTTTCTTTTCCTGTTCCCTTACACGCCCAGAAGGTTGAGGCAAGAGAACTGTGAACAATCAAACCTAAGTGACCAGACTCTGTAGTTCTCCTCATATAGAGTATAAGAGGGTGCACGAATATTTCTGACCATTAGAGGGCACAAGGTGTGACCGATATAGAGTATGAGAGGGTGCACTCATATTTCTGACCGTTAGAGGGCACAAGGGGTAACCGATATAGAGTATGGGAGGATGCACTCATATTTCTGATCATTAGAGGGCACAAGAGGTAACTGATTGAATCCGCAGAAGGAAAAAAAAAGAGCAAGTTTATAGAGATTTTGATAGAATTGTCAGTTTTGATAGAAAATGTTTAAAAATGAATTTGAAATATTGCTCCTATACTTTGATGCAGATATTACAAGTATCTTTCGCATCAACTTGGGTGCAAAGAAAAGAGTGACAAACCAAGTCCAATGATACATGAATGATGGATAATGCCAGAGAATGGATCATTCTGGGAGGTAAGGTCATAATACTTTAACGTCAATTTCTGTAAATTACAATATTGACTTAAATGAGAAAAATAAAATAAGCTCTTTCAAAATCCAGGCATTTTCTCCTAATATGTATTGATGATCTAACTCTTAGCACAATAGGAATAGAAAAGAATTTCCCTGACCTGACAAACAGAATGTTTAAAATCATTTAGGTTACTACCATACGTAATGTTGAAGTATTCAGAACTTTTCCCTTGAGATCCAGAATGAGGTTAGGATGCCATTAGTGAAACTTTATGTGTAAAAGCAATTGTGAAAGTCTTAACCAGTGTAAGAAGGCAAGGAAAGAGGAAAATTAGTATAATTGGAAAGTGTTTATTAATAGAGGTCGGTAGAAACACCACGAGACGCTGCTGTGAAACTGTTAGTATGTAATATATTGAGAATTCAAACTAGCAATCTCACAGCAAGAAAGCCAGTATAGGAAAATCAATTCCATGTCTCTATTGCCACAAGAAACAGTGAAGGTTAAATTGCAAACTCATGTAAAACGAATACAGCATGGAAATATTGAATTGCTCTCAGGAACAACCTATGACGTGTACATGGAAACACAGGAACTATTATTAAGAAGGTTAGGAAATCCTAAATCAATTGAGATATATTCTGTGATAAACGAGTAAAAGACTGTTTTAAAAAGGTCAGTTTTCTCATGTTTCATCTATTGATTTCATTAAAAACTCAATCACAATGAGTATGTGTGAGTAAATGGAAAAGGTCATTCTAAAATTCATACAAACGTGCAAATAACCAAACGTAGTCAAGGTAACTTTGAAGGAGAAAAGCAAAGTTAGAGGAATTGCTTTTACCAGGTATCAGAAAGTATTTCAAGGCTGTGCTGATTAAGACAGTGGATATTGGTGCAGGGAAAAAGAGCAAACTGAACCAAGAGAAGAGCTCAGAAATAACACTGCCACGCACACACACGAGGATCTTTGCTTTGTATGAACTGTGGCACCTCAGAGCAATGAAGGAAACTAATTTTCCAGTAAATGATGTTGAGTCAAATCGATAATTAGCTACAATAAAATAAAGAAAGGAAACTTGAACTCGACTTCACATCATACCTGAAATGGTATCTGAAGAGAAAGTTAGCTTTGAGAAACTGATGGGAATAATGAGAAAGCTTCTAGAAGATAACCAGCATTTGCCCAAGATTTGACGAGTTCCTAACTCCCCGGTTTGAAGCATGAAACCTGTGCTGAGATTCCTGTATTGAGGGATTGCGTTAGTGTAGCAGTGCTGCTGAATCCTCACGTACAAGGTGGAGATGGGCTGTGATTTCTCTCCCCATTTTACGTATTTCATGGGAGCTGCCTGCAGAGCCTCCCCTTCCCTGTACGTCTTGCAGCAGCATCTACACAGGGTAGACTATTATTTTGCCGGAGTTGTGCTAAGTCAGGGAAACCCTGGTGTTGTAGTGGTTAAGTGCTACGGCTGCTAAACAAAGGGTCAGCAGTTCAAATCCACCAGGTGCTCCTTGGAAACTCTATGGGGCAGTTCTACTCTGTCCTATAGGGTCGCTATGAGTCCGAGCCTCCTCGACGGCACCTAACAACAACAACCATAAGCATGAGTGTTACGTGCCACTCAAGCGGAACAAATGGAAACAAAGGCTTTCTTGGTCCTGCTTGGTTAAACACCCAGGAAACCAGGGAGCATCTTGAGAAGGAGAGCGGTGCTTACAACATAAAGGGCAGAGGCAGAGTCTAGGCAGCATCACAGGTAGTACTGGGATTCGACACTAGTTCAGAAGTGGTCAGCAGGGATGGGCCACTGGGAGCCTGTAGGTCCCATAGCCTTTTATCCCCAATAGCCGAGACCTGCTGAGCCGATATGGCTCCACACGGTTGATATTTAAAGGGTACACATCGAGTCAAAGCAATTGACTTCATCCTGCACACCAATTGGAGGTCTCACTTTTAGGCAGTATAGGAAGGAGGAGAGATTCAATTGAAAGGTCTAGAATTAGGCGTCAAAGGTTGAAGCCCTGAGTCACCACTCCCTCAGTGAGGAATTCATTTCGGGCAAGTGAATGACTCTTGTTTTCTCTTCTCTGGCAAACAGCAGGAGCAAGCATAATAGTGGTAAGAATAATGACGATTTCACAGATCCACAGGGAGAAATAAGGAAGGTAAATCTTATAAACTGACTGCAACCGTCTCTATTACAAGGGACAATCTTTGTCCTCTCCATCAATGTCGCTTCTTTTAGAGCCACCCAGTGACTGATGCCTCTATCTCTGTCAAGCCCCCTTTTCTGCTATCTGAATAGAGCAGAAAGATGTCCACAGGGTCCCTGGTGGTCCCTAGCACATGGGCGATAGTGAAAGAAAACTTATTGTCGCATGCTTACGGGAAACCTGATTTTTATCTTGAAATTGTACGCAGTCATTTTTTCCCCCTCATCACTTGTGGTAGCCATGGGATTCCTGGTGGAATAAGACTCCCTTAGCTCATTCAAAAAGAGGGTGGGTTGACTTAAGGAATCCACATGCGATCACCCTAGCGAACAACGAGCGAATAAGAAAGTGACTAAAAATGTCTTTCAATTATGGATTGGGTATATAACTGATATACACGGAAACTTTACTATTATTACTTTGGTTTTCGTATCATAAAATTGGCATAATTATACAACTCATAGTGATTTCTATATAGTGTAATCAGACACTGAGGATCTGAAAGGGCACCTCAGCCCTCAGTGCTGCACGTGAATATACTCAGGACTCGGTGCCAAGGCCACAGCAAACGATGGACTGAGCTTATCTGAATTCCGGCCTTTGGAGGAGTGCTCTAACTTTTTAAACACAAAAATACACAGATTTTCTTCTGTGTTTCTTTTCCTGTTCCCTTACACGCCCAGAAGGTTGAGGCAAGAGAACTGTGAACAATCAAACCTAAGTGACCAGACTCTGTAGTTCTCCTCATATAGAGTATAAGAGGGTGCACGAATATTTCTGACCATTAGAGGGCACAAGGTGTGACCGATATAGAGTATGAGAGGGTGCACTCATATTTCTGACCGTTAGAGGGCACAAGGGGTAACCGATATAGAGTATGGGAGGATGCACTCATATTTCTGATCATTAGAGGGCACAAGAGGTAACTGATTGAATCCGCAGAAGGAAAAAAAAAGAGCAAGTTTATAGAGATTTTGATAGAATTGTCAGTTTTGATAGAAAATGTTTAAAAATGAATTTGAAATATTGCTCCTATACTTTGATGCAGATATTACAAGTATCTTTCGCATCAACTTGGGTGCAAAGAAAAGAGTGACAAACCAAGTCCAATGATACATGAATGATGGATAATGCCAGAGAATGGATCATTCTGGGAGGTAAGGTCATAATACTTTAACGTCAATTTCTGTAAATTACAATATTGACTTAAATGAGAAAAATAAAATAAGCTCTTTCAAAATCCAGGCATTTTCTCCTAATATGTATTGATGATCTAACTCTTAGCACAATAGGAATAGAAAAGAATTTCCCTGACCTGACAAACAGAATGTTTAAAATCATTTAGGTTACTACCATACGTAATGTTGAAGTATTCAGAACTTTTCCCTTGAGATCCAGAATGAGGTTAGGATGCCATTAGTGAAACTTTATGTGTAAAAGCAATTGTGAAAGTCTTAACCAGTGTAAGAAGGCAAGGAAAGAGGAAAATTAGTATAATTGGAAAATGTTTATTAATAGAGGTCGGTAGAAACACCACGAGACGCTGCTGTGAAACTGTTAGTATGTAATATATTGAGAATTCAAACTAGCAATCTCACAGCAAGAAAGCCAGTATAGGAAAATCAATTCCATGTCTCTATTGCCATAAGAAACAGTGAAGGTTAAATTGCAAACTCATGTAAAACGAATACAGCATGGAAATATTGAATTGCTCTCAGGAACAACCTATGACGTGTACATGGAAACACAGGAACTATTATTAAGAAGGTTAGGAAATCCTAAATCAATTGAGATATATTCTGTGATAAACGAGTAAAAGACTGTTTTAAAAAGGTCAGTTTTCTCATGTTTCATCTATTGATTTCATTAAAAACTCAATCACAATGAGTATGTGTGAGTAAATGGAAAAGGTCATTCTAAAATTCATACAAACGTGCAAATAACCAAACGTAGTCAAGGTAACTTTGAAGGAGAAAAGCAAAGTTAGAGGAATTGCTTTTACCAGGTATCAGAAAGTATTTCAAGGCTGTGCTGATTAAGACAGTGGATATTGGTGCAGGGAAAAAGAGCAAACTGAACCAAGAGAAGAGCTCAGAAATAACACTGCCACGCACACACACGAGGATCTTTGCTTTGTATGAACTGTGGCACCTCAGAGCAATGAAGGAAACTAATTTTCCAGTAAATGATGTTGAGTCAAATCGATAATTAGCTACAATAAAATAAAGAAAGGAAACTTGAACTCGACTTCACATCATACCTGAAATGGTATCTGAAGAGAAAGTTAGCTTTGAGAAACTGATGGGAATAATGAGAAAGCTTCTAGAAGATAACCAGCATTTGCCCAAGATTTGACGAGTTCCTAACTCCCCGGTTTGAAGCATGAAACCTGTGCTGAGATTCCTGTATTGAGGGATTGCGTTAGTGTAGCAGTGCTGCTGAATCCTCACGTACAAGGTGGAGATGGGCTGTGATTTCTCTCCCCATTTTACGTATTTCATGGGAGCTGCCTGCAGAGCCTCCCCTTCCCTGTACGTCTTGCAGCAGCATCTACACAGGGTAGACTATTATTTTGCCGGAGTTGTGCTAAGTCAGGGAAACCCTGGTGGTGTAGTGCTTAAGTGCTACGGCTGCTAAACAAAGGGTCAGCAGTTCAAATCCACCAGGTGCTCCTTGGAAACTCTATGGGGCAGTTCTCCTCTGTCCTATAGGGTCGCTATGAGTCCGAGCCTCCTCGACGGCACCTAACAACAACAACCATAAGCATGAGTGTTACGTGCCACTCAAGCGGAACAAATGGAAACAAAGGCTTTCTTGGTCCTGCTTGGTTAAACACCCAGGAAACCAGGGAGCATCTTGAGAAGGAGAGCGGTGCTTACAACATAAAGGGCAGAGGCAGAGTCTAGGCAGCATCACAGGTAGTACTGGGATTCGACACTAGTTCAGAAGTGGTCAGCAGGGATGGGCCACTGGGAGCCTGTAGGTCCCATAGCCTTTTATCCCCAATAGCCGAGACCTGCTGAGCCGATATGGCTCCACACGGTTGATATTTAAAGGGTACACATCGAGTCAAAGCAATTGACTTCATCCTGCACACCAATTGGAGGTCTCACTTTTAGGCAGTATAGGAAGGAGGAGAGATTCAATTGAAAGGTCTAGAATTAGGCGTCAAAGGTTGAAGCCCTGAGTCACCACTCCCTCAGTGAGGAATTCATTTCGGGCAAGTGAATGACTCTTGTTTTCTCTTCTCTGGCAAACAGCAGGAGCAAGCATAATAGTGGTAAGAATAATGACGATTTCACAGATCCACAGGGAGAAATAAGGAAGGTAAATCTTATAAACTGACTGCAACCGTCTCTATTACAAGGGACAATCTTTGTCCTCTCCATCAATGTCGCTTCTTTTAGAGCCACCCAGTGACTGATGCCTCTATCTCTGTCAAGCCCCCTTTTCTGCTATCTGAATAGAGCAGAAAGATGTCCACAGGGTCCCTGGTGGTCCCTAGCACGTGGGCGATAGTGAAAGAAAACTTATTGTCGCATGCTTATGGGAAACCTGATTTTTAGCTTGAAATTGTACGCAGTCATTTTTTCCCCCTCATCACTTGTGGTAGCCATGGGATTCCTGGTGGAATAAGACTCCCTTAGCTCATTCAAAAAGAGGGTGGGTTGACTTAAGGAATCCACATGCGATCACCCTAGCGAACAACGAGCGAATAAGAAAGTGACTAAAAATGTCTTTCAATTATGGATTGGGTATATAACTGATATACACGGAAACTTTACTATTATTACTTTGGTTTTCGTATCATAAAATTGGCATAATTATACAACTCATAGTGATTTCTATATAGTGTAATCAGACACTGAGGATCTGAAAGGGCACCTCAGCCCTCAGTGCTGCACGTGAATATACTCAGGACTCGGTGCCAAGGCCACAGCAAACGATGGACTGAGCTTATCTGAATTCCGGCCTTTGGAGGAGTGCTCTAACTTTTTAAACACAAAAATACACAGATTTTCTTCTGTGTTTCTTTTCCTGTTCCCTTACACGCCCAGAAGGTTGAGGCAAGAGAACTGTGAACAATCAAACCTAAGTGACCAGACTCTGTAGTTCTCCTCATATAGAGTATAAGAGGGTGCAGGAATATTTCTGACCATTAGAGGGCACAAGGTGTGACCGATATAGAGTATGAGAGGGTGCACTCATATTTCTGACCGTTAGAGGGCACAAGGGGTAACCGATATAGAGTATGGGAGGATGCACTCATATTTCTGATCATTAGAGGGCACAAGAGGTAACTGATTGAATCCGCAGAAGGAAAAAAAAAGAGCAAGTTTATAGAGATTTTGATAGAATTGTCAGTTTTGATAGAAAATGTTTAAAAATGAATTTGAAATATTGCTCCTATACTTTGATGCAGATATTACAAGTATCTTTCGCATCAACTTGGGTGCAAAGAAAAGAGTGACAAACCAAGTCCAATGATACATGAATGATGGATAATGCCAGAGAATGGATCATTCTGGGAGGTAAGGTCATAATACTTTAACGTCAATTTCTGTAAATTACAATATTGACTTAAATGAGAAAAATAAAATAAGCTCTTTCAAAATCCAGGCATTTTCTCCTAATATGTATTGATGATCTAACTCTTAGCACAATAGGAATAGAAAAGAATTTCCCTGACCTGACAAACAGAATGTTTAAAATCATTTAGGTTACTACCATACGTAATGTTGAAGTATTCAGAACTTTTCCCTTGAGATCCAGAATGAGGTTAGGATGCCATTAGTGAAACTTTATGTGTAAAAGCAATTGTGAAAGTCTTAACCAGTGTAAGAAGGCAAGGAAAGAGGAAAATTAGTATAATTGGAAAACGTTTATTAATAGAGGTCGGTAGAAACACCACGAGACGCTGCTGTGAAACTGTTAGTATGTAATATATTGAGAATTCAAACTAGCAATCTCACAGCAAGAAAGCCAGTATAGGAAAATCAATTCCATGTCTCTATTGCCACAAGAAACAGTGAAGGTTAAATTGCAAACTCATGTAAAACGAATACAGCATGGAAATATTGAATTGCTCTCAGGAACAACCTATGACGTGTACATGGAAACACAGGAACTATTATTAAGAAGGTTAGGAAATCCTAAATCAATTGAGATATATTCTGTGATAAACGAGTAAAAGACTGTTTTAAAAAGGTCAGTTTTCTCATGTTTCATCTATTGATTTCATTAAAAACTCAATCACAATGAGTATGTGTGAGTAAATGGAAAAGGTCATTCTAAAATTCATACAAACGTGCAAATAACCAAACGTAGTCAAGGTAACTTTGAAGGAGAAAAGCAAAGTTAGAGGAATTGCTTTTACCAGGTATCAGAAAGTATTTCAAGGCTGTGCTGATTAAGACAGTGGATATTGGTGCAGGGAAAAAGAGCAAACTGAACCAAGAGAAGAGCTCAGAAATAACACTGCCACGCACACACACGAGGATCTTTGCTTTGTATGAACTGTGGCACCTCAGAGCAATGAAGGAAACTAATTTTCCAGTAAATGATGTTGAGTCAAATCGATAATTAGCTACAATAAAATAAAGAAAGGAAACTTGAACTCGACTTCACATCATACCTGAAATGGTATCTGAAGAGAAAGTTAGCTTTGAGAAACTGATGGGAATAATGAGAAAGCTTCTAGAAGATAACCAGCATTTGCCCAAGATTTGACGAGTTCCTAACTCCCCGGTTTGAAGCATGAAACCTGTGCTGAGATTCCTGTATTGAGGGATTGCGTTAGTGTAGCAGTGCTGCTGAATCCTCACGTACAAGGTGGAGATGGGCTGTGATTTCTCTCCCCATTTTACGTATTTCATGGGAGCTGCCTGCAGAGCCTCCCCTTCCCTGTACGCCTTGCAGCAGCATCTACACAGGGTAGACTATTATTTTGCCGGAGTTGTGCTAAGTCAGGGAAACCCTGGTGGTGTAGTGCTTAAGTGCTACGGCTGCTAAACAAAGGGTCAGCAGTTCAAATCCACCAGGTGCTCCTTGGAAACTCTATGGGGCAGTTCTCCTCTGTCCTATAGGGTCGCTATGAGTCCGAGCCTCCTCGACGGCACCTAACAACAACAACCATAAGCATGAGTGTTACGTGCCACTCAAGCGGAACAAATGGAAACAAAGGCTTTCTTGGTCCTGCTTGGTTAAACACCCAGGAAACCAGGGAGCATCTTGAGAAGGAGAGCGGTGCTTACAACATAAAGGGCAGAGGCAGAGTCTAGGCAGCATCACAGGTAGTACTGGGATTCGACACTAGTTCAGAAGTGGTCAGCAGGGATGGGCCACTGGGAGCCTGTAGGTCCCATAGCCTTTTATCCCCAATAGCCGAGACCTGCTGAGCCGATATGGCTCCACACGGTTGATATTTAAAGGGTACACATCGAGTCAAAGCAATTGACTTCATCCTGCACACCAATTGGAGGTCTCACTTTTAGGCAGTATAGGAAGGAGGAGAGATTCAATTGAAAGGTCTAGAATTAGGCGTCAAAGGTTGAAGCCCTGAGTCACCACTCCCTCAGTGAGGAATTCATTTCGGGCAAGTGAATGACTCTTGTTTTCTCTTCTCTGGCAAACAGCAGGAGCAAGCATAATAGTGGTAAGAATAATGACGATTTCACAGATCCACAGGGAGAAATAAGGAAGGTAAATCTTATAAACTGACTGCAACCGTCTCTATTACAAGGGACAATCTTTGTCCTCTCCATCAATGTCGCTTCTTTTAGAGCCACCCAGTGACTGATGCCTCTATCTCTGTCAAGCCCCCTTTTCTGCTATCTGAATAGAGCAGAAAGATGTCCACAGGGTCCCTGGTGGTCCCTAGCACATGGGCGATAGTGAAAGAAAACTTATTGTCGCATGCTTACGGGAAACCTGATTTTTATCTTGAAATTGTACGCAGTCATTTTTTCCCCCTCATCACTTGTGGTAGCCATGGGATTCCTGGTGGAATAAGACTCCCTTAGCTCATTCAAAAAGAGGGTGGGTTGACTTAAGGAATCCACATGCGATCACCCTAGCGAACAACGAGCGAATAAGAAAGTGACTAAAAATGTCTTTCAATTATGGATTGGGTATATAACTGATATACACGGAAACTTTACTATTATTACTTTGGTTTTCGTATCATAAAATTGGCATAATTATACAACTCATAGTGATTTCTATATAGTGTAATCAGACACTGAGGATCTGAAAGGGCACCTCAGCCCTCAGTGCTGCACGTGAATATACTCAGGACTCGGTGCCAAGGCCACAGCAAACGATGGACTGAGCTTATCTGAATTCCGGCCTTTGGAGGAGTGCTCTAACTTTTTAAACACAAAAATACACAGATTTTCTTCTGTGTTTCTTTTCCTGTTCCCTTACACGCCCAGAAGGTTGAGGCAAGAGAACTGTGAACAATCAAACCTAAGTGACCAGACTCTGTAGTTCTCCTCATATAGAGTATAAGAGGGTGCACGAATATTTCTGACCATTAGAGGGCACAAGGTGTGACCGATATAGAGTATGAGAGGGTGCACTCATATTTCTGACCGTTAGAGGGCACAAGGGGTAACCGATATAGAGTATGGGAGGATGCACTCATATTTCTGATCATTAGAGGGCACAAGAGGTAACTGATTGAATCCGCAGAAGGAAAAGAAAAGAGCAAGTTTATAGAGATTTTGATAGAATTGTCAGTTTTGATAGAAAATGTTTAAAAATGAATTTGAAATATTGCTCCTATACTTTGATGCAGATATTACAAGTATCTTTCGCATCAACTTGGGTGCAAAGAAAAGAGTGACAAACCAAGTCCAATGATACATGAATGATGGATAATGCCAGAGAATGGATCATTCTGGGAGGTAAGGTCATAATACTTTAACGTCAATTTCTGTAAATTACAATATTGACTTAAATGAGAAAAATAAAATAAGCTCTTTCAAAATCCAGGCATTTTCTCCTAATATGTATTGATGATCTAACTCTTAGCACAATAGGAATAGAAAAGAATTTCCCTGACCTGACAAACAGAATGTTTAAAATCATTTAGGTTACTACCATACGTAATGTTGAAGTATTCAGAACTTTTCCCTTGAGATCCAGAATGAGGTTAGGATGCCATTAGTGAAACTTTATGTGTAAAAGCAATTGTGAAAGTCTTAACCAGTGTAAGAAGGCAAGGAAAGAGGAAAATTAGTATAATTGGAAAATGTTTATTAATAGAGGTCGGTAGAAACACCACGAGACGCTGCTGTGAAACTGTTAGTATGTAATATATTGAGAATTCAAACTAGCAATCTCACAGCAAGAAAGCCAGTATAGGAAAATCAATTCCATGTCTCTATTGCCACAAGAAACAGTGAAGGTTAAATTGCAAACTCATGTAAAACGAATACAGCATGGAAATATTGAATTGCTCTCAGGAACAACCTATGACGTGTACATGGAAACACAGGAACTATTATTAAGGTTAGGAAATCCTAAATCAATTGAGATATATTCTGTGATAAACGAGTAAAAGACTGTTTTAAAAAGGTCAGTTTTCTCATGTTTCATCTATTGATTTCATTAAAAACTCAATCACAATGAGTATGTGTGAGTAAATGGAAAAGGTCATTCTAAAATTCATACAAACGTGCAAATAACCAAACGTAGTCAAGGTAACTTTGAAGGAGAAAAGCAAAGTTAGAGGAATTGCTTTTACCAGGTATCAGAAAGTATTTCAAGGCTGTGCTGATTTAGACAGTGGATATTGGTGCAGGGAAAAAGAGCAAACTGAACCAAGAGAAGAGCTCAGAAATAACACTGCCACGCACACACACGAGGATCTTTCCTTTGTATGAACTGTGGCACCTCAGAGCAATGAAGGAAACTAATTTTCCAGTAAATGATGTTGAGTCAAATCGATAATTAGCTACAATAAAATAAAGAAAGGAAACTTGAACTCGACTTCACATCATACCTGAAATGGTATCTGAAGAGAAAGTTAGCTTTGAGAAACTGATGGGAATAATGAGAAAGCTTCTAGAAGATAACCAGCATTTGCCCAAGATTTGACGAGTTCCTAACTCCCCGGTTTGAAGCATGAAACCTGTGCTGAGATTCCTGTATTGAGGGATTGCGTTAGTGTAGCAGTGCTGCTGAATGTCACGTACAAGGTGGAGATGGGCTGTGATTTCTCTCCCCATTTTACGTATTTCATGGGAGCTGCCTGCAGAGCCTCCCCTTCCCTGTACGTCTTGCAGCAGCATCTACACAGGGTAGACTATTATTTTGCCGGAGTTGTGCTAAGTCAGGGAAACCCTGGTGGTGTAGTGCTTAAGTGCTACGGCTGCTAAACAAAGGGTCAGCAGTTCAAATCCACCAGGTGCTCCTTGGAAACTCTATGGGGCAGTTCTCCTCTGTCCTATAGGGTCGCTATGAGTCCGAGCCTCCTCGACGGCACCTAACAACAACAACCATAAGCATGAGTGTTACGTGCCACTCAAGCGGAACAAATGGAAACAAAGGCTTTCTTGGTCCTGCTTGGTTAAACACCCAGGAAACCAGGGAGCATCTTGAGAAGGAGAGCGGTGCTTACAACATAAAGGGCAGAGGCAGAGTCTAGGCAGCATCACAGGTAGTACTGGGATTCGACACTAGTTCAGAAGTGGTCAGCAGGGATGGGCCACTGGGAGCCTGTAGGTCCCATAGCCTTTTATCCCCAATAGCCGAGACCTGCTGAGCCGATATGGCTCCACACGGTTGATATTTAAAGGGTACACATCGAGTCAAAGCAATTGACTTCATCCTGCACACCAATTGGAGGTCTCACTTTTAGGCAGTATAGGAAGGAGGAGAGATTCAATTGAAAGGTCTAGAATTAGGCGTCAAAGGTTGAAGCCCTGAGTCACCACTCCCTCAGTGAGGAATTCATTTCGGGCAAGTGAATGACTCTTGTTTTCTCTTCTCTGGCAAACAGCAGGAGCAAGCATAATAGTGGTAAGAATAATGACGATTTCACAGATCCACAGGGAGAAATAAGGAAGGTAAATCTTATAAACTGACTGCAACCGTCTCTATTACAAGGGACAATCTTTGTCCTCTCCATCAATGTCGCTTCTTTTAGAGCCACCCAGTGACTGATGCCTCTATCTCTGTCAAGCCCCCTTTTCTGCTATCTGAATAGAGCAGAAAGATGTCCACAGGGTCCCTGGTGGTCCCTAGCACGTGGGCGATAGTGAAAGAAAACTTATTGTCGCATGCTTATGGGAAACCTGATTTTTAGCTTGAAATTGTACGCAGTCATTTTTTCCCCCTCATCACTTGTGGTAGCCATGGGATTCCTGGTGCAATAAGACTCCCTTAGCTCATTCAAAAAGAGGGTGGGTTGACTTAAGGAATCCACATGCGATCACCCTAGCGAACAACGAGCGAATAAGAAAGTGACTAAAAATGTCTTTCAATTATGGATTGGGTATATAACTGATATACACGGAAACTTTACTATTATTACTTTGGTTTTCGTATCATAAAATTGGCATAATTATACAACTCATAGTGATTTCTATATAGTGTAATCAGACACTGAGGATCTGAAAGGGCACCTCAGCCCTCAGTGCTGCACGTGAATATACTCAGGACTCGGTGCCAAGGCCACAGCAAACGATGGACTGAGCTTATCTGAATTCCGGCCTTTGGAGGAGTGCTCTAACTTTTTAAACACAAAAATACACAGATTTTCTTCTGTGTTTCTTTTCCTGTTCCCTTACACGCCCAGAAGGTTGAGGCAAGAGAACTGTGAACAATCAAACCTAAGTGACCAGACTGTAGTTCTCCTCATATAGAGTATAAGAGGGTGCACGAATATTTCTGACCATTAGAGGGCACAAGGTGTGACCGATATAGAGTATGAGAGGGTGCACTCATATTTCTGACCGTTAGAGGGCACAAGGGGTAACCGATATAGAGTATGGGAGGATGCACTCATATTTCTGATCATTAGAGGGCACAAGAGGTAACTGATTGAATCCGCAGAAGGAAAAAAAAAGAGCAAGTTTATAGAGATTTTGATAGAATTGTCAGTTTTGATAGAAAATGTTTAAAAATGAATTTGAAATATTGCTCCTATACTTTGATGCAGATATTACAAGTATCTTTCGCATCAACTTGGGTGCAAAGAAAAGAGTGACAAACCAAGTCCAATGATACATGAATGATGGATAATGCCAGAGAATGGATCATTCTGGGAGGTAAGGTCATAATACTTTAACGTCAATTTCTGTAAATTACAATATTGACTTAAATGAGAAAAATAAAATAAGCTCTTTCAAAATCCAGGCATTTTCTCCTAATATGTATTGATGATCTAACTCTTAGCACAATAGGAATAGAAAAGAATTTCCCTGACCTGACAAACAGAATGTTTAAAATCATTTAGGTTACTACCATACGTAATGTTGAAGTATTCAGAACTTTTCCCTTGAGATCCAGAATGAGGTTAGGATGCCATTAGTGAAACTTTATGTGTAAAAGCAATTGTGAAAGTCTTAACCAGTGTAAGAAGGCAAGGAAAGAGGAAAATTAGTATAATTGGAAAATGTTTATTAATAGAGGTCGGTAGAAACACCACGAGACGCTGCTGTGAAACTGTTAGTATGTAATATATTGAGAATTCAAACTAGCAATCTCACAGCAAGAAAGCCAGTATAGGAAAATCAATTCCATGTCTCTATTGCCACAAGAAACAGTGAAGGTTAAATTGCAAACTCATGTAAAACGAATACAGCATGGAAATATTGAATTGCTCTCAGGAACAACCTATGACGTGTACATGGAAACACAGGAACTATTATTAAGAAGGTTAGGAAATCCTAAATCAATTGAGATATATTCTGTGATAAACGAGTAAAAGACTGTTTTAAAAAGGTCAGTTTTCTCATGTTTCATCTATTGATTTCATTAAAAACTCAATCACAATGAGTATGTGTGAGTAAATGGAAAAGGTCATTCTAAAATTCATACAAACGTGCAAATAACCAAACGTAGTCAAGGTAACTTTGAAGGAGAAAAGCAAAGTTAGAGGAATTGCTTTTACCAGGTATCAGAAAGTATTTCAAGGCTGTGCTGATTTAGACAGTGGATATTGGTGCAGGGAAAAAGAGCAAACTGAACCAAGAGAAGAGCTCAGAAATAACACTGCCACGCACACACACGAGGATCTTTCCTTTGTATGAACTGTGGCACCTCAGAGCAATGAAGGAAACTAATTTTCCAGTAAATGATGTTGAGTCAAATCGATAATTAGCTACAATAAAATAAAGAAAGGAAACTTGAACTCGACTTCACATCATACCTGAAATGGTATCTGAAGAGAAAGTTAGCTTTGAGAAACTGATGGGAATAATGAGAAAGCTTCTAGAAGATAACCAGCATTTGCCCAAGATTTGACGAGTTCCTAACTCCCCGGTTTGAAGCATGAAACCTGTGCTGAGATTCCTGTATTGAGGGATTGCGTTAGTGTAGCAGTGCTGCTGAATGTCACGTACAAGGTGGAGATGGGCTGTGATTTCTCTCCCCATTTTACGTATTTCATGGGAGCTGCCTGCAGAGCCTCCCCTTCCCTGTACGTCTTGCAGCAGCATCTACACAGGGTAGACTATTATTTTGCCGGAGTTGTGCTAAGTCAGGGAAACCCTGGTGGTGTAGTGCTTAAGTGCTACGGCTGCTAAACAAAGGGTCAGCAGTTCAAATCCACCAGGTGCTCCTTGGAAACTCTATGGGGCAGTTCTCCTCTGTCCTATAGGGTCGCTATGAGTCCGAGCCTCCTCGACGGCACCTAACAACAACAACCATAAGCATGAGTGTTACGTGCCACTCAAGCGGAACAAATGGAAACAAAGGCTTTCTTGGTCCTGCTTGGTTAAACACCCAGGAAACCAGGGAGCATCTTGAGAAGGAGAGCGGTGCTTACAACATAAAGGGCAGAGGCAGAGTCTAGGCAGCATCACAGGTAGTACTGGGATTCGACACTAGTTCAGAAGTGGTCAGCAGGGATGGGCCACTGGGAGCCTGTAGGTCCCATAGCCTTTTATCCCCAATAGCCGAGACCTGCTGAGCCGATATGGCTCCACACGGTTGATATTTAAAGGGTACACATCGAGTCAAAGCAATTGACTTCATCCTGCACACCAATTGGAGGTCTCACTTTTAGGCAGTATAGGAAGGAGGAGAGATTCAATTGAAAGGTCTAGAATTAGGCGTCAAAGGTTGAAGCCCTGAGTCACCACTCCCTCAGTGAGGAATTCATTTCGGGCAAGTGAATGACTCTTGTTTTCTCTTCTCTGGCAAACAGCAGGAGCAAGCATAATAGTGGTAAGAATAATGACGATTTCACAGATCCACAGGGAGAAATAAGGAAGGTAAATCTTATAAACTGACTGCAACCGTCTCTATTACAAGGGACAATCTTTGTCCTCTCCATCAATGTCGCTTCTTTTAGAGCCACCCAGTGACTGATGCCTCTATCTCTGTCAAGCCCCCTTTTCTGCTATCTGAATAGAGCAGAAAGATGTCCACAGGGTCCCTGGTGGTCCCTAGCACGCGGGCGATAGTGAAAGAAAACTTATTGTCGCATGCTTATGGGAAACCTGATTTTTAGCTTGAAATTGTACGCAGTCATTTTTTCCCCCTCATCACTTGTGGTAGCCATGGGATTCCTGGTGCAATAAGACTCCCTTAGCTCATTCAAAAAGAGGGTGGGTTGACTTAAGGAATCCACATGCGATCACCCTAGCGAACAACGAGCGAATAAGAAAGTGACTAAAAATGTCTTTCAATTATGGATTGGGTATATAACTGATATACACGGAAACTTTACTATTATTACTTTGGTTTTCGTATCATAAAATTGGCATAATTATACAACTCATAGTGATTTCTATATAGTGTAATCAGACACTGAGGATCTGAAAGGGCACCTCAGCCCTCAGTGCTGCACGTGAATATACTCAGGACTCGGTGCCAAGGCCACAGAAAACGATGGACTGAGCTTATCTGAATTCCGGCCTTTGGAGGAGTGCTCTAACTTTTTAAACACAAAAATACACAGATTTTCTTCTGTGTTTCTTTTCCTGTTCCCTTACACGCCCAGAAGGTTGAGGCAAGAGAACTGTGAACAATCAAACCTAAGTGACCAGACTCTGTAGTTCTCCTCATATAGAGTATAAGAGGGTGCACGAATATTTCTGACCATTAGAGGGCACAAGGTGTGACCGATATAGAGTATGAGAGGGTGCACTCACATTTCTGACCATTAGAGGGCACAAGGGGTAACCGATATAGAGTATGGGAGGATGCACTCATATTTCTGATCATTAGAGGGCACAAGAGGTAACTGATTGAATCCGCAGAAGGAAAAAAAAAGAGCAAGTTTATAGAGATTTTGATAGAATTGTCAGTTTTGATAGAAAATGTTTAAAAATGAATTTGAAATATTGCTCCTATACTTTGATGCAGATATTACAAGTATCTTTCGCATCAACTTGGGTGCAAAGAAAAGAGTGACAAACCAAGTCCAATGATACATGAATGATGGATAATGCCAGAGAATGGATCATTCTGGGAGGTAAGGTCATAATACTTTAACGTCAATTTCTGTAAATTACAATATTGACTTAAATGAGAAAAATAAAATAAGCTCTTTCAAAATCCAGGCATTTTCTCCTAATATGTATTGATGATCTAACTCTTAGCACAATAGGAATAGAAAAGAATTTCCCTGACCTGACAAACAGAATGTTTAAAATCATTTAGGTTACTACCATACGTAATGTTGAAGTATTCAGAACTTTTCCCTTGAGATCCAGAATGAGGTTAGGATGCCATTAGTGAAACTTTATGTGTAAAAGCAATTGTGAAAGTCTTAACCAGTGTAAGAAGGCAAGGAAAGAGGAAAATTAGTATAATTGGAAAATGTTTATTAATAGAGGTCGGTAGAAACACCACGAGACGCTGCTGTGAAACTGTTAGTATGTAATATATTGAGAATTCAAACTAGCAATCTCACAGCAAGAAAGCCAGTATAGGAAAATCAATTCCATGTCTCTATTGCCACAAGAAACAGTGAAGGTTAAATTGCAAACTCATGTAAAACGAATACAGCATGGAAATATTGAATTGCTCTCAGGAACAACCTATGACGTGTACATGGAAACACAGGAACTATTATTAAGAAGGTTAGGAAATCCTAAATCAATTGAGATATATTCTGTGATAAACGAGTAAAAGACTGTTTTAAAAAGGTCAGTTTTCTCATGTTTCATCTATTGATTTCATTAAAAACTCAATCACAATGAGTATGTGTGAGTAAATGGAAAAGGTCGTTCTAAAATTCATACAAACGTGCAAATAACCAAACGTAGTCAAGGTAACTTTGAAGGAGAAAAGCAAAGTTAGAGGAATTGCTTTTACCAGGTATCAGAAAGTATTTCAAGGCTGTGCTGATTAAGACAGTGGATATTGGTGCAGGGAAAAAGAGCAAACTGAACCAAGAGAAGAGCTCAGAAATAACACTGCCACGCACACACACGAGGATCTTTGCTTTGTATGAACTGTGGCACCTCAGAGCAATGAAGGAAACTAATTTTCCAGTAAATGATGTTGAGTCAAATCGATAATTAGCTACAATAAAATAAAGAAAGGAAACTTGAACTCGACTTCACATCATACCTGAAATGGTATCTGAAGAGAAAGTTAGCTTTGAGAAACTGATGGGAATAATGAGAAAGCTTCTAGAAGATAACCAGCATTTGCCCAAGATTTGACGAGTTCCTAACTCCCCGGTTTGAAGCATGAAACCTGTGCTGAGATTCCTGTATTGAGGGATTGCGTTAGTGTAGCAGTGCTGCTGAATCCTCACGTACAAGGTGGAGATGGGCTGTGATTTCTCTCCCCATTTTACGTATTTCATGGGAGCTGCCTGCAGAGCCTCCCCTTCCCTGTACGTCTTGCAGCAGCATCTACACAGGGTAGACTATTATTTTGCCGGAGTTGTGCTAAGTCAGGGAAACCCTGGTGGTGTAGTGCTTAAGTGCTACGGCTGCTAAACAAAGGGTCAGCAGTTCAAATCCACCAGGTGCTCCTTGGAAACTCTATGGGGCAGTTCTACTCTGTCCTATAGGGTCGCTATGAGTCCGAGCCTCCTCGACGGCACCTAACAACAACAACCATAAGCATGAGTGTTACGTGCCACTCAAGCGGAACAAATGGAAACAAAGGCTTTCTTGGTCCTGCTTGGTTAAACACCCAGGAAACCAGGGAGCATCTTGAGAAGGAGAGCGGTGCTTACAACATAAAGGGCAGAGGCAGAGTCTAGGCAGCATCACAGGTAGTACTGGGATTCGACACTAGTTCAGAAGTGGTCAGCAGGGATGGGCCACTGGGAGCCTGTAGGTCCCATAGCCTTTTATCCCCAATAGCCGAGACCTGCTGAGCCGATATGGCTCCACACGGTTGATATTTAAAGGGTACACATCGAGTCAAAGCAATTGACTTCATCCTGCACACCAATTGGAGGTCTCACTTTTAGGCAGTATAGGAAGGAGGAGAGATTCAATTGAAAGGTCTAGAATTAGGCGTCAAAGGTTGAAGCCCTGAGTCACCACTCCCTCAGTGAGGAATTCATTTCGGGCAAGTGAATGACTCTTGTTTTCTCTTCTCTGGCAAACAGCAGGAGCAAGCATAATAGTGGTAAGAATAATGACGATTTCACAGATCCACAGGGAGAAATAAGGAAGGTAAATCTTATAAACTGACTGCAACCGTCTCTATTACAAGGGACAATCTTTGTCCTCTCCATCAATGTCGCTTCTTTTAGAACCACCCAGTGACTGATGCCTCTATCTCTGTCAAGCCCCCTTTTCTGCTATCTGAATAGAGCAGAAAGATGTCCACAGGGTCCCTGGTGGTCCCTAGCACGTGGGCGATAGTGAAAGAAAACTTATTGTCGCATGCTTATGGGAAACCTGATTTTTAGCTTGAAATTGTACGCAGTCATTTTTTCCCCCTCATCACTTGTGGTAGCCATGGGATTCCTGGTGGAATAAGACTCCCTTAGCTCATTCAAAAAGAGGGTGGGTTGACTTAAGGAATCCACATGCGATCACCCTAGCGAACAACGAGCGAATAAGAAAGTGACTAAAAATGTCTTTCAATTATGGATTGGGTATATAACTGATATACACGGAAACTTTACTATTATTACTTTGGTTTTCGTATCATAAAATTGGCATAATTATACAACTCATAGTGATTTCTATATAGTGTAATCAGACACTGAGGATCTGAAAGGGCACCTCAGCCCTCAGTGCTGCACGTGAATATACTCAGGACTCGGTGCCAAGGCCACAGCAAACGATGGACTGAGCTTATCTGAATTCCGGCCTTTGGAGGAGTGCTCTAACTTTTTAAACACAAAAATACACAGATTTTCTTCTGTGTTTCTTTTCCTGTTCCCTTACACGCCCAGAAGGTTGAGGCAAGAGAACTGTGAACAATCAAACCTAAGTGACCAGACTCTGTAGTTCTCCTCATATAGAGTATAAGAGGGTGCACGAATATTTCTGACCATTAGAGGGCACAAGGTGTGACCGATATAGAGTATGAGAGGGTGCACTCATATTTCTGACCGTTAGAGGGCACAAGGGGTAACCGATATAGAGTATGGGAGGATGGACTCATATTTCTGATCATTAGAGGGCACAAGAGGTAACTGATTGAATCCGCAGAAGGAAAAAAAAAGAGCAAGTTTATAGAGATTTTGATAGAATTGTCAGTTTTGATAGAAAATGTTTAAAAATGAATTTGAAATATTGCTCCTATACTTTGATGCAGATATTACAAGTATCTTTCGCATCAACTTGGGTGCAAAGAAAAGAGTGACAAACCAAATCCAATGATACATGAATGATGGATAATGCCAGAGAATAGATCATTCTGGGAGGTAAGGTAATAATACTTTAACGTCAATTTCTGTAAATTACAATATTGACTTAAATGAGAAAAATAAAATAAGCTCTTTGAAAATCCAGGCATTTTCTCCTAATATGTATTGATGATCTAACTCTTAGCACAATAGGAATAGAAAAGAATTTCCCTGACCTGACAAACAGAATGTTTAAAATCATTTAGGTTACTACCATACGTAATGTTGAAGTATTCAGAACTTTTCCCTTGAGATCCAGAATGAGGTTAGGATGCCATTAGTGAAACTTTATGTGTAAAAGCAATTGTGAAAGTCGTAACCAGTGTAAGAAGGCAAGGAAAGAGGAAAATTAGTATAATTGGAAAATGTTTATTAATAGAGGTCGGTAGAAACACCACGAGACGCTGCTGTGAAACTGTTAGTATGTAATATATTGAGAATTCAAACTAGCAATCTCACAGCAAGAAAGCCAGTATAGGAAAATCAATTCCATGTCTCTATTGCCACAAGAAACAGTGAAGGTTAAATTGCAAACTCATGTAAAACGAATACAGCATGGAAATATTGAATTGCTCTCAGGAACAACCTATGACGTGTACATGGAAACACAGGAACTATTATTAAGAAGGTTAGGAAATCCTAAATCAATTGAGATATATTCTGTGATAAACGAGTAAAAGACTGTTTTAAAAAGGTCAGTTTTCTCATGTTTCATCTATTGATTTCATTAAAAACTCAATCACAATGAGTATGTGTGAGTAAATGGAAAAGGTCATTCTAAAATTCATACAAACGTGCAAATAACCAAACGTAGTCAAGGTAACTTTGAAGGAGAAAAGCAAAGTTAGAGGAATTGCTCTTACCAGGTATCAGCAAGTGTTTCAAGGCTGTGCTGATTAAGACAGTGGATATTGGTGCAGGGAAAAAGAGCAAACTGAACCAAGAGAAGAGCTCAGAAATAACACTGCCACGCACACACACGAGGATCTTTGCTTTGTATGAACTGTGGCACCTCAGAGCAATGAAGGAAACTAATTTTCCAGTAAATGATGTTGAGTCAAATCGATAATTAGCTACAATAAAATAAAGAAAGGAAACTTGAACTCGACTTCACATCATACCTGAAATGGTATCTGAAGAGAAAGTTAGCTTTGAGAAACTGATGGGAATAATGAGAAAGCTTCTAGAAGATAACCAGCATTTGCCCAAGATTTGACGAGTTCCTAACTCCCCGGTTTGAAGCATGAAACCTGTGCTGAGATTCCTGTATTGAGGGATTGCGTTAGTGTAGCAGTGCTGCTGAATCCTCACGTACAAGGTGGAGATGGGCTGTGATTTCTCTCCCCATTTTACGTATTTCATGGGAGCTGCCTGCAGAGCCTCCCCTTCCCTGTACGTCTTGCAGCAGCATCTACACAGGGTAGACTATTATTTTGCCGGAGTTGTGCTAAGTCAGGGAAACCCTGGTGGTGTAGTGCTTAAGTGCTACGGCTGCTAAACAAAGGGTCAGCAGTTCAAATCCACCAGGTGCTCCTTGGAAACTCTATGGGGCAGTTCTACTCTGTCCTATAGGGTCGCTATGAGTCCGAGCCTCCTCGACGGCACCTAACAACAACAACCATAAGCATGAGTGTTACGTGCCACTCAAGCGGAACAAATGGAAACAAAGGCTTTCTTGGTCCTGCTTGGTTAAACACCCAGGAAACCAGGGAGCATCTTGAGAAGGAGAGCGGTGCTTACAACATAAAGGGCAGAGGCAGAGTCTAGGCAGCATCACAGGTAGTACTGGGATTCGACACTAGTTCAGAAGTGGTCAGCAGGGATGGGCCACTGGGAGCCTGTAGGTCCCATAGCCTTTTATCCCCAATAGCCGAGACCTGCTGAGCCGATATGGCTCCACACGGTTGATATTTAAAGGGTACACATCGAGTCAAAGCAATTGACTTCATCCTGCACACCAATTGGAGGTCTCACTTTTAGGCAGTATAGGAAGGAGGAGAGATTCAATTGAAAGGTCTAGAATTAGGCGTCAAAGGTTGAAGCCCTGAGTCACCACTCCCTCAGTGAGGAATTCATTTCGGGCAAGTGAATGACTCTTGTTTTCTCTTATCTCGCAAACAGCAGGAGCAAGCATAATAGTGATAAGAATAATTACGATTTCACAGATCCACAGGGAGAAATAAGGAAGGTAAATCTTATAAACTGACTGCAACCGTCTCTATTACAAGGGACAATCTTTGTCCTCTCCATCAATGTCGCTTCTTTTAGAACCACCCAGTGACTGATGCCTCTATCTCTGTCAAGCCCCCTTTTCTGCTATCTGAATAGAGCAGAAAGATGTCCACAGGGTCCCTGGTGGTCCCTAGCACGTGGGCGATAATGAAAGAAAACTTATTGTCGCATGCTTATGGGAAACCTGATTTTTAGCTTGAAATTGTACGCAGTCATTTTTTCCCCCTCATCACTTGTGGTAGCCATGGGATTCCTGGTGGAATAAGACTCCCTTAGCTCATTCAAAAAGAGGGTGGGTTGACTTAAGGAATCCACATGCGATCACCCTAGCGAACAACGAGCGAATAAGAAAGTGACTAAAAATGTCTTTCAATTATGGATTGGGTATATAACTGATATACACGGAAACTTTACTATTATTACTTTGGTTTTCGTATCATAAAATTGGCATAATTATACAACTCATAGTGATTTCTATATAGTGTAATCAGACACTGAGGATCTGAAAGGGCACCTCAGCCCTCAGTGCTGCACGTGAATATACTCAGGACTCGGTGCCAAGGCCACAGCAAACGATGGACTGAGCTTATCTGAATTCCGGCCTTTGGAGGAGTGCTCTAACTTTTTAAACACAAAAATACACAGATTTTCTTCTGTGTTTCTTTTCCTGTTCCCTTACACGCCCAGAAGGTTGAGGCAAGAGAACTGTGAACAATCAAACCTAAGTGACCAGACTCTGTAGTTCTCCTCATATAGAGTATAAGAGGGTGCACGAATATTTCTGACCATTAGAGGGCACAAGGTGTGACCGATATAGAGTATGAGAGGGTGCACTCATATTTCTGACCGTTAGAGGGCACAAGGGGTAACCGATATAGAGTATGGGAGGATGCACTCATATTTCTGATCATTAGAGGGCACAAGAGGTAACTGATTGAATCCGCAGAAGGAAAAAAAAAGAGCAAGTTTATAGAGATTTTGATAGAATTGTCAATTTTGATAGAAAATGTTTAAAAATGAATTTGAAATATTGCTCCTATACTTTGATGCAGATATTACAAGTATCTTTCGCATCAACTTGGGTGCAAAGAAAAGAGTGACAAACCAAATCCAATGATACATGAATGATGGATAATGCCAGAGAATAGATCATTCTGGGAGGTAAGGTTATAATACTTTAATGTCAATTTCTGTAAATTACAATATTGACTTAAATGAGAAAAATAAAATAAGCTCTTTCAAAATCCAGGCATTTTCTCCTAATATGTACTGATGATCTAACTCTTAGCACAATAGGAATAGAAAAGAATTTCCCTGACCTGACAAACAGAATGTTTAAAATCATTTAGGTTACTACCATACGTAATGTTGAAGTATTCAGAACTTTTCCCTTGAGATCCAGAGTGAGGTTAGGATGCCATTAGTGAAACTTTATGTGTAAAAGCAATTGTGAAAGTCTTAACCAGTGTAAGAAGGCAAGGAAAGAGGAAAATTAGTATAATTGGAAAATGTTTATTAATAGAGGTCGGTAGAAACACCACGAGACGCTGCTGTGAAACTGTTAGTATGTAATATATTGAGAATTCAAACTAGCAATCTCACAGCAAGAAAGCCAGTATAGGAAAATCAATTCCATGTCTCTATTGCCACAAGAAACAGTGAAGGTTAAATTGCAAACTCATGTAAAACGAATACAGCATGGAAATATTGAATTGCTCTCAGGAACAACCTATGACGTGTACATGGAAACACAGGAACTATTATTAAGAAGGTTAGGAAATCCTAAATCAATTGAGATATATTCTGTGATAAACGAGTAAAAGACTGTTTTAAAAAGGTCAGTTTTCTCATGTTTCATCTATTGATTTCATTAAAAACTCAATCACAATGAGTATGTGTGAGTAAATGGAAAAGGTCATTCTAAAATTCATACAAACGTGCAAATAACCAAACGTAGTCAAGGTAACTTTGAAGGAGAAAAGCAAAGTTAGAGGAATTGCTCTTACCAGGTATCAGCAAGTGTTTCAAGGCTGTGCTGATTAAGACAGTGGATATTGGTGCAGGGAAAAAGAGCAAACTGAACCAAGAGAAGAGCTCAGAAATAACACTGCCACGCACACACACGAGGATCTTTGCTTTGTATGAACTGTGGCACCTCAGAGCAATGAAGGAAACTAATTTTCCAGTAAATGATGTTGAGTCAAATCGATAATTAGCTACAATAAAATAAAGAAAGGAAACTTGAACTCGACTTCACATCATACCTGAAATGGTATCTGAAGAGAAAGTTAGCTTTGAGAAACTGATGGGAATAATGAGAAAGCTTCTAGAAGATAACCAGCATTTGCCCAAGATTTGACGAGTTCCTAACTCCCCGGTTTGAAGCATGAAACCTGTGCTGAGATTCCTGTATTGAGGGATTGCGTTAGTGTAGCAGTGCTGCTGAATCCTCACGTACAAGGTGGAGATGGGCTGTGATTTCTCTCCCCATTTTACGTATTTCATGGGAGCTGCCTGCAGAGCCTCCCCTTCCCTGTACGTCTTGCAGCAGCATCTACACAGGGTAGACTATTATTTTGCCGGAGTTGTGCTAAGTCAGGGAAACCCTGGTGGTGTAGTGCTTAAGTGCTACGGCTGCTAAACAAAGGGTCAGCAGTTCAAATCCACCAGGTGCTCCTTGGAAACTCTATGGGGCAGTTCTCCTCTGTCCTATAGGGTCGCTATGAGTCCGAGCCTCCTCGACGGCACCTAACAACAACAACCATAAGCATGAGTGTTACGTGCCACTCAAGCGGAACAAATGGAAACAAAGGCTTTCTTGGTCCTGCTTGGTTAAACACCCAGGAAACCAGGGAGCATCTTGAGAAGGAGAGCGGTGCTTACAACATAAAGGGCAGAGGCAGAGTCTAGGCAGCATCACAGGTAGTACTGGGATTCGACACTAGTTCAGAAGTGGTCAGCAGGGATGGGCCACTGGGAGCCTGTAGGTCCCATAGCCTTTTATCCCCAATAGCCGAGACCTGCTGAGCCGATATGGCTCCACACGGTTGATATTTAAAGGGTACACATCGAGTCAAAGCAATTGACTTCATCCTGCACACCAATTGGAGGTCTCACTTTTAGGCAGTATAGGAAGGAGGAGAGATTCAATTGAAAGGTCTAGAATTAGGCGTCAAAGGTTGAAGCCCTGAGTCACCACTCCCTCAGTGAGGAATTCATTTCGGGCAAGTGAATGACTCTTGTTTTCTCTTATCTGGCAAACAGCAGGAGCAAGCATAATAGTGATAAGAATAATTACGATTTCACAGATCCACAGGGAGAAATAAGGAAGGTAAATCTTATAAACTGACTGCAACCGTCTCTATTACAAGGGACAATCTTTGTCCTCTCCATCAATGTCGCTTCTTTTAGAACCACCCAGTGACTGATGCCTCTATCTCTGTCAAGCCCCCTTTTCTGCTATCTGAATAGAGCAGAAAGATGTCCACAGGGTCCCTGGTGGTCCCTAGCACGTGGGCGATAATGAAAGAAAACTTATTGTCGCATGCTTATGGGAAACCTGATTTTTAGCTTGAAATTGTACGCAGTCATTTTTTCCCCCTCATCACTTGTGGTAGCCATGGGATTCCTGGTGGAATAAGACTCCCTTAGCTCATTCAAAAAGAGGGTGGGTTGACTTAAGGAATCCACATGCGATCACCCTAGCGAACAACGAGCGAATAAGAAAGTGACTAAAAATGTCTTTCAATTATGGATTGGGTATATAACTGATATACACGGAAACTTTACTATTATTACTTTGGTTTTCGTATCATAAAATTGGCATAATTATACAACTCATAGTGATTTCTATATAGTGTAATCAGACACTGAGGATCTGAAAGGGCACCTCAGCCCTCAGTGCTGCACGTGAATATACTCAGGACTCGGTGCCAAGGCCACAGAAAACGATGGACTGAGCTTATCTGAATTCCGGCCTTTGGAGGAGTGCTCTAACTTTTTAAACACAAAAATACACAGATTTTCTTCTGTGTTTCTTTTCCTGTTCCCTTACACGCCCAGAAGGTTGAGGCAAGAGAACTGTGAACAATCAAACCTAAGTGACCAGACTCTGTAGTTCTCCTCATATAGAGTATAAGAGGGTGCAGGAATATTTCTGACCATTAGAGGGCACAAGGTGTGACCGATATAGAGTATGAGAGGGTGCACTCATATTTCTGACCGTTAGAGGGCACAAGGGGTAACCGATATAGAGTATGGGAGGATGCACTCATATTTCTGATCATTAGAGGGCACAAGAGGTAACTGATTGAATCCGCAGAAGGAAAAAAAAAGAGCAAGTTTATAGAGATTTTGATAGAATTGTCAATTTTGATAGAAAATGTTTAAAAATGAATTTGAAATATTGCTCCTATACTTTGATGCAGATATTACAAGTATCTTTCGCATCAACTTGGGTGCAAAGAAAAGAGTGACAAACCAAATCCAATGATACATGAATGATGGATAATGCCAGAGAATAGATCATTCTGGGAGGTAAGGTTATAATACTTTAATGTCAATTTCTGTAAATTACAATATTGACTTAAATGAGAAAAATAAAATAAGCTCTTTCAAAATCCAGGCATTTTCTCCTAATATGTACTGATGATCTAACTCTTAGCACAATAGGAATAGAAAAGAATTTCCCTGACCTGACAAACAGAATGTTTAAAATCATTTAGGTTACTACCATACGTAATGTTGAAGTATTCAGAACTTTTCCCTTGAGATCCAGAGTGAGGTTAGGATGCCATTAGTGAAACTTTATGTGTAAAAGCAATTGTGAAAGTCTTAAACAGTGTAAGAAGGCAAGGAAAGAGGAAAATTAGTATAATTGGAAAATGTTTATTAATAGAGGTCGGTAGAAACACCACGAGACGCTGCTGTGAAACTGTTAGTATGTAATATATTGAGAATTCAAACTAGCAATCTCACAGCAAGAAAGCCAGTATAGGAAAATCAATTCCATGTCTCTATTGCCACAAGAAACAGTGAAGGTTAAATTGCAAACTCATGTAAAACGAATACAGCATGGAAATATTGAATTGCTCTCAGGAACAACCTATGACGTGTACATGGAAACACAGGAACTATTATTAAGAAGGTTAGGAAATCCTAAATCAATTGAGATATATTCTGTGATAAACGAGTAAAAGACTGTTTTAAAAAGGTCAGTTTTCTCATGTTTCATCTATTGATTTCATTAAAAACTCAATCACAATGAGTATGTGTGAGTAAATGGAAAAGGTCATTCTAAAATTCATACAAACGTGCAAATAACCAAACGTAGTCAAGGTAACTTTGAAGGAGAAAAGCAAAGTTAGAGGAATTGCTCTTACCAGGTATCAGCAAGTGTTTCAAGGCTGTGCTGATTAAGACAGTGGATATTGGTGCAGGGAAAAAGAGCAAACTGAACCAAGAGAAGAGCTCAGAAATAACACTGCCACGCACACACACGAGGATCTTTGCTTTGTATGAACTGTGGCACCTCAGAGCAATGAAGGAAACTAATTTTCCAGTAAATGATGTTGAGTCAAATCGATAATTAGCTACAATAAAATAAAGAAAGGAAACTTGAACTCGACTTCACATCATACCTGAAATGGTATCTGAAGAGAAAGTTAGCTTTGAGAAACTGATGGGAATAAGGAGAAAGCTTCTAGAAGATAACCAGCATTTGCCCAAGATTTGACGAGTTCCTAACTCCCCGGTTTGAAGCATGAAACCTGTGCTGAGATTCCTGTATTGAGGGATTGCGTTAGTGTAGCAGTGCTGCTGAATCCTCACGTACAAGGTGGAGATGGGCTGTGATTTCTCTCCCCATTTTACGTATTTCATGGGAGCTGCCTGCAGAGCCTCCCCTTCCCTGTACGTCTTGCAGCAGCATCTACACAGGGTAGACTATTATTTTGCCGGAGTTGTGCTAAGTCAGGGAAACCCTGGTGGTGTAGTGCTTAAGTGCTACGGCTGCTAAACAAAGGGTCAGCAGTTCAAATCCACCAGGTGCTCCTTGGAAACTCTATGGGGCAGTTCTACTCTGTCCTATAGGGTCGCTATGAGTCCGAGCCTCCTCGACGGCACCTAACAACAACAACCATAAGCATGAGTGTTACGTGCCACTCAAGCGGAACAAATGGAAACAAAGGCTTTCTTGGTCCTGCTTGGTTAAACACCCAGGAATCCAGGGAGCACCTTGAGAAGGAGAGCGGTGCTTACAACATAAAGGGCAGAGGCAGAGTCTAGGCAGCATCACAGGTAGTACTGGGATTCGACACTAGTTCAGAAGTGGTCAGCAGGGATGGGCCACTGGGAGCCTGTAGGTCCCATAGCCTTTTATCCCCAATAGCCGAGACCTGCTGAGCCGATATGGCTCCACACGGTTGATATTTAAAGGGTACACATCGAGTCAAAGCAATTGACTTCATCCTGCACACCAATTGGAGGTCTCACTTTTAGGCAGTATAGGAAGGAGGAGAGATTCAATTGAAAGGTCTAGAATTAGGCGTCAAAGGTTGAAGCCCTGAGTCACCACTCCCTCAGTGAGGAATTCATTTCGGGCAAGTGAATGACTCTTGTTTTCTCTTCTCTGGCAAAGAGCAGGAGCAAGCATAATAGTGATAAGAATAATGACGATTTCACAGATCCACAGGGAGAAATAAGGAAGGTAAATCTTATAAACTGACTGCAACCGTCTCTATTACAAGGGACAATCTTTGTCCTCTCCATCAATGTCGCTTCTTTTAGAACCACCCAGTGACTGATGCCTCTATCTCTGTCAAGCCCCCTTTTCTGCTATCTGAATAGAGCAGAAAGATGTCCACAGGGTCCCTGGTGGTCCCTAGCACGTGGGCGATAGTGAAAGAAAACTTATTGTCGCATGCTTATGGGAAACCTGATTTTTAGCTTGAAATTGTACGCAGTCATTTTTTCCCCCTCATCACTTGTGGTAGCCATGGGATTCCTGGTGGAATAAGACTCCCTTAGCTCATTCAAAAAGAGGGTGGGTTGACTTAAGGAATCCACATGCGATCACCCTAGCGAACAACGAGCGAATAAGAAAGTGACTAAAAATGTCTTTCAATTATGGATTGGGTATATAACTGATATACACGGAAACTTTACTATTATTACTTTGGTTTTCGTATCATAAAATTGGCATAATTATACAACTCATAGTGATTTCTATATAGTGTAATCAGACACTGAGGATCTGAAAGGGCACCTCAGCCCTCAGTGCTGCACGTGAATATACTCAGGACTCGGTGCCAAGGCCACAGCAAACGATGGACTGAGCTTATCTGAATTCCGGCCTTTGGAGGAGTGCTCTAACTTTTTAAACACAAAAATACACAGATTTTCTTCTGTGTTTCTTTTCCTGTTCCCTTACACGCCCAGAAGGTTGAGGCAAGAGAACTGTGAACAATCAAACCTAAGTGACCAGACTCTGTAGTTCTCCTCATATAGAGTATAAGAGGGTGCAGGAATATTTCTGACCATTAGAGGGCACAAGGTGTGACCGATATAGAGTATGAGAGGGTGCACTCATATTTCTGACCGTTAGAGGGCACAAGGGGTAACCGATATAGAGTATGGGAGGATGCACTCATATTTCTGATCATTAGAGGGCACAAGAGGTAACTGATTGAATCCGCAGAAGGAAAAGAAAAGAGCAAGTTTATAGAGATTTTGATAGAATTGTCAATTTTGATAGAAAATGTTTAAAAATGAATTTGAAATATTGCTCCTATACTTTGATGCAGATATTACAAGTATCTTTCGCATCAACTTGGGTGCAAAGAAAAGAGTGACAAACCAAATCCAATGATACATGAATGATGGATAGTGCCAGAGAATAGATCATTCTGGGAGGTAAGGTTATAATACTTTAACGTCAATTTCTGTAAATTACAATATTGACTTAAATGAGAAAAATAAAATAAGCTCTTTGAAAATCCAGGCATTTTCTCCTAATATGTATTGATGATCTAACTCTCAGCACAATAGGAATAGAAAAGAATTTCCCTGACCTGACAAACAGAATGTTTAAAATCATTTAGGTTACTACCATACGTAATGTTGAAGTATTCAGAACTTTTCCCTTGAGATCCAGAGTGAGGTTAGGATGCCATTAGTGAAACTTTATGTGTAAAAGCAATTGTGAAAGTCTTAACCAGTGTAAGAAGGCAAGGAAAGAGGAAAATTAGTATAATTGGAAAATGTTTATTAATAGAGGTCGGTAGAAACACCACGAGACGCTGCTGTGAAACTGTTAGTATGTAATATATTGAGAATTCAAACTAGCAATCTCACAGCAAGAAAGCCAGTATAGGAAAATCAATTCCATGTCTCTATTGCCACAAGAAACAGTGAAGGTTAAATTGCAAACTCATGTAAAACGAATACAGCATGGAAATATTGAATTGCTCTCAGGAACAACCTATGACGTGTACATGGAAACACAGGAACTATTATTAAGAAGGTTAGGAAATCCTAAATCAATTGAGATATATTCTGTGATAAACGAGTAAAAGACTGTTTTAAAAAGGTCAGTTTTCTCATGTTTCATCTATTGATTTCATTAAAAACTCAATCACAATGAGTATGTGTGAGTAAATGGAAAAGGTCATTCTAAAATTCATACAAACGTGCAAATAACCAAACGTAGTCAAGGTAACTTTGAAGGAGAAAAGCAAAGTTAGAGGAATTGCTCTTACCAGGTATCAGCAAGTGTTTCAAGGCTGTGCTGATTAAGACAGTGGATATTGGTGCAGGGAAAAAGAGCAAACTGAACCAAGAGAAGAGCTCAGAAATAACACTGCCACGCACACACACGAGGATCTTTGCTTTGTATGAACTGTGGCACCTCAGAGCAATGAAGGAAACTAATTTTCCAGTAAATGATGTTGAGTCAAATCGATAATTAACTACAATAAAATAAAGAAAGGAAACTTGAACTCGACTTCACATCATACCTGAAATGGTATCTGAAGAGAAAGTTAGCTTTGAGAAACTGATGGGAATAAGGAGAAAGCTTCTAGAAGATAACCAGCATTTGCCCAAGATTTGACGAGTTCCTAACTCCCCGGTTTGAAGCATGAAACCTGTGCTGAGATTCCTGTATTGAGGGATTGCGTTAGTGTAGCAGTGCTGCTGAATCCTCACGTACAAGGTGGAGATGGGCTGTGATTTCTCTCCCCATTTTACGTATTTCATGGGAGCTGCCTGCAGAGCCTCCCCTTCCCTGTACGTCTTGCAGCAGCATCTACACAGGGTAGACTATTATTTTGCCGGAGTTGTGCTAAGTCAGGGAAACCCTGGTGGTGTAGTGCTTAAGTGCTACGGCTGCTAAACAAAGGGTCAGCAGTTCAAATCCACCAGGTGCTCCTTGGAAACTCTATGGGGCAGTTCTACTCTGTCCTATAGGGTCGCTATGAGTCCGAGCCTCCTCGACGGCACCTAACAACAACAACCATAAGCATGAGTGTTACGTGCCACTCAAGCGGAACAAATGGAAACAAAGGCTTTCTTGGTCCTGCTTGGTTAAACACCCAGGAATCCAGGGAGCATCTTGAGAAGGAGAGCGGTGCTTACAACATAAAGGGCAGAGGCAGAGTCTAGGCAGCATCACAGGTAGTACTGGGATTCGACACTAGTTCAGAAGTGGTCAGCAGGGATGGGCCACTGGGAGCCTGTAGGTCCCATAGCCTTTTATCCCCAATAGCCGAGACCTGCTGAGCCGATATGGCTCCACACGGTTGATATTTAAAGGGTACACATCGAGTCAAAGCAATTGACTTCATCCTGCACACCAATTGGAGGTCTCACTTTTAGGCAGTATAGGAAGGAGGAGAGATTCAATTGAAAGGTCTAGAATTAGGCGTCAAAGGTTTAAGCCCTGAGTCACCACTCCCTCAGTGAGGAATTCATTTCGGGCAAGTGAATGACTCTTGTTTTCTCTTCTCTGGCAAAGAGCAGGAGCAAGCATAATAGTGATAAGAATAATGACGATTTCACAGATCCACAGGGAGAAATAAGGAAGGTAAATCTTATAAACTGACTGCAACCGTCTCTATTACAAGGGACAATCTTTGTCCTCTCCGTCAATGTCGCTTCTTTTAGAACCACCCAGTGACTGATGCCTCTATCTCTGTCAAGCCCCCTTTTCTGCTATCTGAATAGAGCAGAAAGATGTCCACAGGGTCCCTGGTGGTCCCTAGCACGTGGGCGATAGTGAAAGAAAACTTATTGTCGCATGCTTATGGGAAACCTGATTTTTAGCTTGAAATTGTACGCAGTTATTTTTTCCCCCTCATCACTTGTGGTAGCCATGGGATTCCTGGTGGAATAAGACTCCCTTAGCTCATTCAAAAAGAGGGTGGGTTGACTTAAGGAATCCACATGCGATCACCCTAGCGAACAACGAGCGAATAAGAAAGTGACTAAAAATGTCTTTCAATTATGGATTGGGTATATAACTGATATACACGGAAACTTTACTATTATTACTTTGGTTTTCGTATCATAAAATTGGCATAATTATACAACTCATAGTGATTTCTATATAGTGTAATCAGACACTGACGATCTGAAAGGGCACCTCAGCCCTCAGTGCTGCACGAGAATATATTCAGGACTCGGTGCCAAGGCCACAGCAAACGATGGACTGAGCTTATCTGAATTCCGGCCTTTGGAGGAGTGCTCTAACTTTTTAAACACAAAAATACACAGATTTTCTTCTGTGTTTCTTTTCCTGTTCCCTTACACGCCCAGAAGGTTGAGGCAAGAGAACTGTGAACAATCAAACCTAAGTGACCAGACTCTGTAGTTCTCCTCATATAGAGTATAAGAGGGTGCACGAATATTTCTGACCATTAGAGGGCACAAGGTGTGACCGATATAGAGTATGAGAGGGTGCACTCATATTTCTGACCGTTAGAGGACACAAGGGGTAACCGATATAGAGTATGGGAGGATGCACTCATATTTCTGATCATTAGAGGGCACAAGAGGTAACTGATTGAATCCGCAGAAGGAAAAGAAAAGAGCAAGTTTATAGAGATTTTGATAGAATTGTCAATTTTGATAGAAAATGTTTAAAAATGAATTTGAAATATTGCTCCTGTACTTTGATGCAGATATTACAAGTATCTTTCGCATCAACTTGGGTGCAAAGAAAAGAGTGACAAACCAAGTCCAATGATACATGAATGATGGATAATGCCAGAGAATGGATCATTCTGGGAGGTAAGCTCATAATACTTTAACGTCAATTTCTGTAAATTACAATATTGACTTAAATGAGAAAAATAAAATAAGCTCTTTCAAAATCCAGGCATTTTCTCCTAATATGTATTGATGATCTAACTCTTAGCACAATAGGAATAGAAAAGAATTTCCCTGACCTGACAAACAGAATGTTTAAAATCATTTAGGTTACTACCATACGTAATGTTGAAGTATTCAGAACTTTTCCCTTGAGATCCAGAATGAGGTTAGGATGCCATTAGTGAAACTTTATGTGTAAAAACAATTGTGAAAGTCTTAACCAGTGTAAGAAGGCAAGGAAAGAGGAAAATTAGTATAATTGGAAAATGTTTATTAATAGAGGTCGGTAGAAACACCACGAGACGCTGCTGTGAAACTGTTAGTATGTAATATATTGAGAATTCAAACTAGCAATCTCACAGCAAGAAAGCCAGTATAGGAAAATCAATTCCATGTCTCTATTGCCACAAGAAACAGTGAAGGTTAAATTGCAAACTCATGTAAAACGAATACAGCATGGAAATATTGAATTGCTCTCAGAAACAACCTATGACGTGTACATGGAAACACAGGAACTATTATTAAGAAGGTTAGGAAATCCTAAATCAATTGAGGTATATTCTGTGATAAACGAGTAAAAGACTGTTTTAAAAAGGTCAGTTTTCTCATGTTTCATCTATTGATTTCATTAAAAACTCAATCACAATGAGTATGTGTGAGTAAATGGAAAAGGTCATTCTAAAATTCATACAAACGTGCAAATAACCAAACATAGTCAAGGTAACTTTGAAGGAGAAAAGCAAAGTTAGAGGAATTGCTTTTACCAGGTATCAGAAAGTATTTCAAGGCTGTGCTGATTAAGACAGTGGATATTGGTGCAGGGAAAAAGAGCAAACTGAACCAAGAGAAGAGCTCAGAAATAACACTGCCACGCACACACACGAGGATCTTTGCTTTGTATGAACTGTGGCACCTCAGAGCAATGAAGGAAACTAATTTTCCAGTAAATGATGTTGAGTCAAATCGATAATTAACTACAATAAAATAAAGAAAGGAAACTTGAACTCGACTTCACATCATACCTGAAATGGTATCTGAAGAGAAAGTTAGCTTTGAGAAACTGATGGGAATAAGGAGAAAGCTTCTAGAAGATAACCAGCATTTGCCCAAGATTTGACGAGTTCCTAACTCCCCGGTTTGAAGCATGAAACCTGTGCTGAGATTCCTGTATTGAGGGATTGCGTTAGTGTAGCAGTGCTGCTGAATCCTCACGTACAAGGTGGAGATGGGCTGTGATTTCTCTCCCCATTTTACGTATTTCATGGGAGCTGCCTGCAGAGCCTCCCCTTCCCTGTACGTCTTGCAGCAGCATCTACACAGGGTAGACTATTATTTTGCCGGAGTTGTGCTAAGTCAGGGAAACCCTGGTGGTGTAGTGCTTAAGTGCTACGGCTGCTAAACAAAGGGTCAGCAGTTCAAATCCACCAGGTGCTCCTTGGAAACTCTATGGGGCAGTTCTACTCTGTCCTATAGGGTCGGTATGAGTCCGAGCCTCCTCGACGGCACCTAACAACAACAACCATAAGCATGAGTGTTACGTGCCACTCAAGCGGAACAAATGGAAACAAAGGCTTACTTGGTCCTGCTTGGTTAAACACCCAGGAATCCAGGGAGCATCTTGAGAAGGAGAGCGGTGCTTACAACATAAAGGGCAGAGGCAGAGTCTAGGCAGCATCACAGGTAGTACTGGGATTCGACACTAGTTCAGAAGTGGTCAGCAGGGATGGGCCACTGGGAGCCTGTAGGTCCCATAGCCTTTTATCCCCAATAGCCGAGACCTGCTGAGCCGATATGGCTCCACACGGTTGATATTTAAAGGGTACACATCGAGTCAAAGCAATTGACTTCATCCTGCACACCAATTGGAGGTCTCACTTTTAGGCAGTATAGGAAGGAGGAGAGATTCAATTGAAAGGTCTAGAATTAGGCGTCAAAGGTTTAAGCCCTGAGTCACCACTCCCTCAGTGAGGAATTCATTTCGGGCAAGTGAATGACTCTTGTTTTCTCTTCTCTGGCAAACAGCAGGAGCAAGCATAATAGTGATAAGAATAATGACGATTTCACAGATCCACAGGGAGAAATAAGGAAGGTAAATCTTATAAACTGACTGCAACCGTCTCTATTACAAGGGACAATCTTTGTCCTCTCCGTCAATGTCGCTTCTTTTAGAACCACCCAGTGACTGATGCCTCTATCTCTGTCAAGCCCCCTTTTCTGCTATCTGAATAGAGCAGAAAGATGTCCACAGGGTCCCTGGTGGTCCCTAGCACGTGGGCGATAGTGAAAGAAAACTTATTGTCGCATGCTTATGGGAAACCTGATTTTTAGCTTGAAATTGTACGCAGTTATTTTTTCCCCCTCATCACTTGTGGTAGCCATGGGATTCCTGGTGGAATAAGACTCCCTTAGCTCATTCAAAAAGAGGGTGGGTTGACTTAAGGAAGCCACATGCGATCACCCTAGCGAACAACGAGCGAATAAGAAAGTGACTAAAAATGTCTTTCAATTATGGATTGGGTATATAACTGATATACACGGAAACTTTACTATTATTACTTTGGTTTTCGTATCATAAAATTGGCATAATTATACAACTCATAGTGATTTCTATATAGTGTAATCAGACACTGACGATCTGAAAGGGCACCTCAGCCCTCAGTGCTGCACGAGAATATATTCAGGACTCGGTGCCAAGGCCACAGCAAACGATGGACTGAGCTTATCTGAATTCCGGCCTTTGGAGGAGTGCTCTAACTTTTTAAACACAAAAATACACAGATTTTCTTCTGTGTTTCTTTTCCTGTTCCCTTACACGCCCAGAAGGTTGAGGCAAGAGAACTGTGAACAATCAAACCTAAGTGACCAGACTCTGTAGTTCTCCTCATATAGAGTATAAGAGGGTGCACGAATATTTCTGACCATTAGAGGGCACAAGGTGTGACCGATATAGAGTATGAGAGGGTGCACTCATATTTCTGACCGTTAGAGGGCACAAGGGGTAACCGATATAGAGTATGGGAGGATGCACTCATATTTCTGATCATTAGAGGGCACAAGAGGTAACTGATTGAATCCGCAGAAGGAAAAGAAAAGAGCAAGTTTATAGAGATTTTGATAGAATTGTCAATTTTGATAGAAAATGTTTAAAAATGAATTTGAAATATTGCTCCTGTACTTTGATGCAGATATTACAAGTATCTTTCGCATCAACTTGGGTGCAAAGAAAAGAGTGACAAACCAAGTCCAATGATACATGAATGATGGATAATGCCAGAGAATGGATCATTCTGGGAGGTAAGCTCATAATACTTTAACGTCAATTTCTGTAAATTACAATATTGACTTAAATGAGAAAAATAAAATAAGCTCTTTCAAAATCCAGGCATTTTCTCCTAATATGTATTGATGATCTAACTCTTAGCACAATAGGAATAGAAAAGAATTTCCCTGACCTGACAAACAGAATGTTTAAAATCATTTAGGTTACTCCCATACGTAATGTTGAAGTATTCAGAACTTTTCCCTTGAGATCCAGAATGAGGTTAGGATGCCATTAGTGAAACTTTATGTGTAAAAACAATTGTGAAAGTCTTAACCAGTGTAAGAAGGCAAGGAAAGAGGAAAATTAGTATAATTGGAAAGTGTTTATTAATAGAGGTCGGTAGAAACACCACGAGACGCTGCTGTGAAACTGTTAGTATGTAATATATTGAGAATTCAAACTAGCAATCTCACAGCAAGAAAGCCAGTATAGGAAAATCAATTCCATGTCTCTATTGCCACAAGAAACAGTGAAGGTTAAATTGCAAACTCATGTAAAACGAATACAGCATGGAAATATTGAATTGCTCTCAGAAACAACCTATGACGTGTACATGGAAACACAGGAACTATTATTAAGAAGGTTAGGAAATCCTAAATCAATTGAGATATATTCTGTGATAAACGAGTAAAAGACTGTTTTAAAAAGGTCAGTTTTCTCATGTTTCATCTATTGATTTCATTAAAAACTCAATCACAATGAGTATGTGTGAGTAAATGGAAAAGGTCATTCTAAAATTCATACAAACGTGCAAATAACCAAACATAGTCAAGGTAACTTTGAAGGAGAAAAGCAAAGTTAGAGGAATTGCTTTTACCAGGTATCAGAAAGTATTTCAAGGCTGTGCTGATTAAGACAGTGGATATTGGTGCAGGGAAAAAGAGCAAACTGAACCAAGAGAAGAGCTCAGAAATAACACTGCCACGCACACACACGAGGATCTTTGCTTTGTATGAACTGTGGCACCTCAGAGCAATGAAGGAAACTAATTTTCCAGTAAATGATGTTGAGTCAAATCGATAATTAACTACAATAAAATAAAGAAAGGAAACTTGAACTCGACTTCACATCATACCTGAAATGGTATCTGAAGAGAAAGTTAGCTTTGAGAAACTGATGGGAATAAGGAGAAAGCTTCTAGAAGATAACCAGCATTTGCCCAAGATTTGACGAGTTCCTAACTCCCCGGTTTGAAGCATGAAACCTGTGCTGAGATTCCTGTATTGAGGGATTGCGTTAGTGTAGCAGTGCTGCTGAATCCTCACGTACAAGGTGGAGATGGGCTGTGATTTCTCTCCCCATTTTACGTATTTCATGGGAGCTGCCTGCAGAGCCTCCCCTTCCCTGTACGTCTTGCAGCAGCATCTACACAGGGTAGACTATTATTTTGCCGGAGTTGTGCTAAGTCAGGGAAACCCTGGTGTTGTAGTGGTTAAGTGCTACGGCTGCTAAACAAAGGGTCAGCAGTTCAAATCCACCAGGTGCTCCTTGGAAACTCTATGGGGCAGTTCTACTCTGTCCTATGGGGTCGATATGAGTCCGAGCCTCCTCGACGGCACCTAACAACAACAACCATAAGCATGAGTGTTACGTGCCACTCAAGCGGAACAAATGGAAACAAAGGCTTTCTTGGTCCTGCTTGGTTAAACACCCAGGAATCCAGGGAGCATCTTGAGAAGGAGAGCGGTGCTTACAACATAAAGGGCAGAGGCAGAGTCTAGGCAGCATCACAGGTAGTACTGGGATTCGACACTAGTTCAGAAGTGGTCAGCAGGGATGGGCCACTGGGAGCCTGTAGGTCCCATAGCCTTTTATCCCCAATAGCCGAGACCTGCTGAGCCGATATGGCTCCACACGGTTGATATTTAAAGGGTACACATCGAGTCAAAGCAATTGACTTCATCCTGCACACCAATTGGAGGTCTCACTTTTAGGCAGTATAGGAAGGAGGAGAGATTCAATTGAAAGGTCTAGAATTAGGCGTCAAAGGTTTAAGCCCTGAGTCACCACTCCCTCAGTGAGGAATTCATTTCGGGCAAGTGAATGACTCTTGTTTTCTCTTCTCTGGCAAAGAGCAGGAGCAAGCATAATAGTGATAAGAATAATGACGATTTCACAGATCCACAGGGAGAAATAAGGAAGGTAAATCTTATAAACTGACTGCAACCGTCTCTATTACAAGGGACAATCTTTGTCCTCTCCGTCAATGTCGCTTCTTTTAGAACCACCCAGTGACTGATGCCTCTATCTCTGTCAAGCCCCCTTTTCTGCTATCTGAATAGAGCAGAAAGATGTCCACAGGGTCCCTGGTGGTCCCTAGCACGTGGGCGATAGTGAAAGAAAACTTATTGTCGCATGCTTATGGGAAACCTGATTTTTAGCTTGAAATTGTACGCAGTTATTTTTTCCCCCTCATCACTTGTGGTAGCCATGGGATTCCTGGTGGAATAAGACTCCCTTAGCTCATTCAAAAAGAGGGTGGGTTGACTTAAGGAATCCACATGCGATCACCCTAGCGAACAACGAGCGAATAAGAAAGTGACTAAAAATGTCTTTCAATTATGGATTGGGTATATAACTGATATACACGGAAACTTTACTATTATTACTTTGGTTTTCGTATCATAAAATTGGCATAATTATACAACTCATAGTGATTTCTATATAGTGTAATCAGACACTGACGATCTGAAAGGGCACCTCAGCCCTCAGTGCTGCACGAGAATATATTCAGGACTCGGTGCCAAGGCCACAGCAAACGATGGACTGAGCTTATCTGAATTCCGGCCTTTGGAGGAGTGCTCTAACTTTTTAAACACAAAAATACACAGATTTTCTTCTGTGTTTCTTTTCCTGTTCCCTTACACGCCCAGAAGGTTGAGGCAAGAGAACTGTGAACAATCAAACCTAAGTGACCAGACTCTGTAGTTCTCCTCATATAGAGTATAAGAGGGTGCACGAATATTTCTGACCATTAGAGGGCACAAGGTGTGACCGATATAGAGTATGAGAGGGTGCACTCATATTTCTGACCGTTAGAGGGCACAAGGGGTAACCGATATAGAGTATGGGAGGATGCACTCATATTTCTGATCATTAGAGGGCACAAGAGGTAACTGATTGAATCCGCAGAAGGAAAAGAAAAGAGCAAGTTTATAGAGATTTTGATAGAATTGTCAATTTTGATAGAAAATGTTTAAAAATGAATTTGAAATATTGCTCCTGTACTTTGATGCAGATATTACAAGTATCTTTCGCATCAACTTGGGTGCAAAGAAAAGAGTGACAAACCAAGTCCAATGATACATGAATGATGGATAATGCCAGAGAATGGATCATTCTGGGAGGTAAGGTCATAATACTTTAACGTCAATTTCTGTAAATTACAATATTGACTTAAATGAGAAAAATAAAATAAGCTCTTTCAAAATCCAGGCATTTTCTCCTAATATGTATTGATGATCTAACTCTTAGCACAATAGGAATAGAAAAGAATTTCCCTGACCTGACAAACAGAATGTTTAAAATCATTTAGGTTACTACCATACGTAATGTTGAAGTATTCAGAACTTTTCCCTTGAGATCCAGAATGAGGTTAGGATGCCATTAGTGAAACTTTATGTGTAAAAACAATTGTGAAAGTCTTAACCAGTGTAAGAAGGCAAGGAAAGAGGAAAATTAGTATAATTGGAAAATGTTTATTAATAGAGGTCGGTAGAAACACCACGAGACGCTGCTGTGAAACTGTTAGTATGTAATATATTGAGAATTCAAACTAGCAATCTCACAGCAAGAAAGCCAGTATAGGAAAATCAATTCCATGTCTCTATTGCCACAAGAAACAGTGAAGGTTAAATTGCAAACTCATGTAAAACGAATACAGCATGGAAATATTGAATTGCTCTCAGAAACAACCTATGACGTGTACATGGAAACACAGGAACTATTATTAAGAAGGTTAGGAAATCCTAAATCAATTGAGATATATTCTGTGATAAACGAGTAAAAGACTGTTTTAAAAAGGTCAGTTTTCTCATGTTTCATCTATTGATTTCATTAAAAACTCAATCATAATGAGTATGTGTGAGTAAATGGAAAAGGTCATTCTAAAATTCATACAAACGTGCAAATAACCAAACATAGTCAAGGTAACTTTGAAGGAGAAAAGCAAAGTTAGAGGAATTGCTTTTACCAGGTATCAGAAAGTATTTCAAGGCTGTGCTGATTAAGACAGTGGATATTGGTGCAGGGAAAAAGAGCAAACTGAACCAAGAGAAGAGCTCAGAAATAACACTGCCACGCACACACACGAGGATCTTTGCTTTGTATGAACTGTGGCACCTCAGAGCAATGAAGGAAACTAATTTTCCAGTAAATGATGTTGAGTCAAATCGATAATTAACTACAATAAAATAAAGAAAGGAAACTTGAACTCGACTTCACATCATACCTGAAATGGTATCTGAAGAGAAAGTTAGCTTTGAGAAACTGATGGGAATAAGGAGAAAGCTTCTAGAAGATAACCAGCATTTGCCCAAGATTTGACGAGTTCCTAACTCCCCGGTTTGAAGCATGAAACCTGTGCTGAGATTCCTGTATTGAGGGATTGCGTTAGTGTAGCAGTGCTGCTGAATCCTCACGTACAAGGTGGAGATGGGCTGTGATTTCTCTCCCCATTTTACGTATTTCATGGGAGCTGCCTGCAGAGCCTCCCCTTCCCTGTACGTCTTGCAGCAGCATCTACACAGGGTAGACTATTATTTTGCCGGAGTTGTGCTAAGTCAGGGAAACCCTGGTGGTGTAGTGCTTAAGTGCTACGGCTGCTAAACAAAGGGTCAGCAGTTCAAATCCACCAGGTGCTCCTTGGAAACTCTATGGGGCAGTTCTACTCTGTCCTATAGGGTCGCTATGAGTCCGAGCCTCCTCCACGGCACCTAACAACAACAACCATAAGCATGAGTGTTACGTGCCACTCAAGCGGAACAAATGGAAACAAAGGCTTTCTTGGTCCTGCCTTGGTTAAACACCCAGGAATCCAGGGAGCATCTTGAGAAGGAGAGCGGTGCTTACAACATAAAGGGCAGAGGCAGAGTCTAGGCAGCATCACAGGTAGTACTGGGATTCGACACTAGTTCAGAAGTGGTCAGCAGGATGGGCCACTGGGAGCCTGTAGGTCCCATAGCCTTTTATCCCCAATAGCCGAGACCTGCTGAGCCGATATGGCTCCACACGGTTGATATTTAAAGGGTACACATCGAGTCAAAGCAATTGACTTCATCCTGCACACCAATTGGAGGTCTCACTTTTAGGCAGTATAGGAAGGAGGAGAGATTCAATTGAAAGGTCTAGAATTAGGCGTCAAAGGTTTAAGCCCTGAGTCACCACTCCCTCAGTGAGGAATTCATTTCGGGCAAGTGAATGACTCTTGTTTTCTCTTCTCTGGCAAAGAGCAGGAGCAAGCATAATAGTGATAAGAATAATGACGATTTCACAGATCCACAGGGAGAAATAAGGAAGGTAAATCTTATAAACTGACTGCAACCGTCTCTATTACAAGGGACAATCTTTGTCCTCTCCGTCAATGTCGCTTCTTTTAGAACCACCCAGTGACTGATGCCTCTATCTCTGTCAAGCCCCCTTTTCTGCTATCTGAATAGAGCAGAAAGATGTCCACAGGGTCCCTGGTGGTCCCTAGCACGTGGGCGATAGTGAAAGAAAACTTATTGTCGCATGCTTATGGGAAACCTGATTTTTAGCTTGAAATTGTACGCAGTTATTTTTTATCCCTCATCACTTGTGGTAGCCATGGGATTCCTGGTGGAATAAGACTCCCTTAGCTCATTCAAAAAGAGGGTGGGTTGACTTAAGGAATCCACATGCGATCACCCTAGCGAACAACGAGCGAATAAGAAAGTGACTAAAATGTCTTTCAATTATGGATTGGGTATATAACTGATATACACGGAAACTTTACTATTATTACTTTGGTTTTCGTATCATAAAATTGGCATAATTATACAACTCATAGTGATTTCTATATAGTGTAATCAGACACTGACGATCTGAAAGGGCACCTCAGCCCTCAGTGCTGCACGAGAATATATTCAGGACTCGGTGCCAAGGCCACAGCAAACGATGGACTGAGCTTATCTGAATTCCGGCCTTTGGAGGAGTGCTCTAACTTTTTAAACACAAAAATACACAGATTTTCTTCTGTGTTTCTGTTCCTGTTCCCTTACACGCCCAGAAGGTTGAGGCAAGAGAACTGTGAACAATCAAACCTAAGTGACCAGACTCTGTAGTTCTCCTCATATAGAGTATAAGAGGGTGCACGAATATTTCTGACCATTAGAGGGCACAAGGTGTGACCGATATAGAGTATGAGAGGGTGCACTCATATTTCTGACCGTTAGAGGGCACAAGGGGTAACGATATAGAGTATGGGAGGATGCACTCATATTTCTGATCATTAGAGGGCACAAGAGGTAACTGATTGAATCCGCAGAAGGAAAAGAAAAGAGCAAGTTTATAGAGATTTTGATAGAATTGTCAATTTTGATAGAAAATGTTAAAAATGAATTTGAAATATTGCTCCTGTACTTTGATGCAGATATTACAAGTATCTTTCGCATCAACTTGGGTGCAAAGAAAAGAGTGACAAACCAAGTCCAATGATACATGAATGATGGATAATGCCAGAGAATGGATCATTCTGGGAGGTAAGCTCATAATACTTTAACGTCAATTTCTGTAAATTACAATATTGACTTAAATGAGAAAAATAAAATAAGCTCTTTCAAAATCCAGGCATTTTCTCCTAATATGTATTGATGATCTAACTCTTAGCACAATAGGAATAGAAAAGAATTTCCCTGACCTGACAAACAGAATGTTTAAAATCATTTAGGTTACTACCATACGTAATGTTGAAGTATTCAGAACTTTTCCCTTGAGATCCAGAATGAGGTTAGGATGCCATTAGTGAAACTTTATGTGTAAAAACAATTGTGAAAGTCTTAACCAGTGTAAGAAGGCAAGGAAAGAGGAAAATTAGTATAATTGGAAAATGTTTATTAATAGAGGTCGGTAGAAACACCACGAGACGCTGCTGTGAAACTGTTAGTATGTAATATATTGAGAATTCAAACTAGCAATCTCACAGCAAGAAAGCCAGTATAGGAAATCAATTCCATGTCTCTATTGCCACAAGAAACAGTGAAGGTTAAATTGCAAACTCATGTAAAACGAATACAGCATGGAAATATTGAATTGCTCTCAGAAACAACCTATGACGTGTACATGGAAACACAGGAACTATTATTAAGAAGGTTAGGAAATCCTAAATCAATTGAGATATATTCTGTGATAAACGAGTAAAAGACTGTTTTTAAAAGGTCAGTTTTCTCATGTTTCATCTATTGATTTCATTAAAAACTCAATCACAATGAGTATGTGTGAGTAAATGGAAAAGGTCATTCTAAAATTCATACAAACGTGCAAATAACCAAACATAGTCAAGGTAACTTTGAAGGAGAAAAGCAAAGTTAGAGGAATTGCTTTTACCAGGTATCAGAAAGTATTTCAAGGCTGTGCTGATTAAGACAGTGGATATTGGTGCAGGGAAAAAGAGCAAACTGAACCAAGAGAAGAGCTCAGAAATAACACTGCCACGCACACACACGAGGATCTTTGCTTTGTATGAACTGTGGCACCTCAGAGCAATGAAGGAAACTAATTTTCCAGTAAATGATGTTGAGTCAAATCGATAATTAACTACAATAAAATAAAGAAAGGAAACTTGAACTCGACTTCACATCATACCTGAAATGGTATCTGAAGAGAAAGTTAGCTTTGAGAAACTGATGGGAATAAGGAGAAAGCTTCTAGAAGATAACCAGCATTTGCCCAAGATTTGACGAGTTCCTAACTCCCCGGTTTGAAGCATGAAACCTGTGCTGAGATTCCTGTATTGAGGGATTGCGTTAGTGTAGCAGTGCTGCTGAATCCTCACGTACAAGGTGGAGATGGGCTGTGATTTCTCTCCCCATTTTACGTATTTCATGGGAGCTGCCTGCAGAGCCTCCCCTTCCCTGTACGTCTTGCAGCAGCATCTACACAGGGTAGACTATTATTTTGCCGGAGTTGTGCTAAGTCAGGGAAACCCTGGTGGTGTAGTGCTTAAGTGCTACGGCTGCTAAACAAAGGGTCAGCAGTTCAAATCCACCAGGTGCTCCTTGGAAACTCTATGGGGCAGTTCTACTCTGTCCTATAGGGTCGCTATGAGTCGGAGCCTCCTCCACGGCACCTAACAACAACAACCATAAGCATGAGTGTTACGTGCCACTCAAGCGGAACAAATGGAAACAAAGGCTTTCTTGGTCCTGCTTGGTTAAACACCCAGGAATCCAGGGAGCATCTTGAGAAGGAGAGCGGTGCTTACAACATAAAGGGCAGAGGCAGAGTCTAGGCAGCATCACAGGTAGTACTGGGATTCGACACTAGTTCAGAAGTGGTCAGCAGGGATGGGCCACTGGGAGCCTGTAGGTCCCATAGCCTTTTATCCCCATAGCCGAGACCTGCTGAGCCGATATGGCTCCACACGGTTGATATTTAAAGGGTACACATCGAGTCAAAGCAATTGACTTCATCCTGCACACCAATTGGAGGTCTCACTTTTAGGCAGTATAGGAAGGAGGAGAGATTCAATTGAAAGGTCTAGAATTAGGCGTCAAAGGTTTAAGCCCTGAGTCACCACTCCCTCAGTGAGGAATTCATTTCGGGCAAGTGAATGACTCTTGTTTTCTCTTCTCTGGCAAACAGCAGGAGCAAGCATAATAGTGATAAGAATAATGACGATTTCACAGATCCACAGGGAGAAATAAGGAAGGTAAATCTTATAAACTGACTGCAACCGTCTCTATTACAAGGGACAATCTTTGTCCTCTCCGTCAATGTCGCTTCTTTAGAACCACCCAGTGACTGATGCCTCTATCTCTGTCAAGCCCCCTTTTCTGCTATCTGAATAGAGCAGAAAGATGTCCACAGGGTCCCTGGTGGTCCCTAGCACGTGGGCGATAGTGAAAGAAAACTTATTGTCGCATGCTTATGGGAAACCTGATTTTTAGCTTGAAATTGTACGCAGTTATTTTTTCCCCCTCATCACTTGTGGTAGCCATGGGATTCCTGGTGGAATAAGACTCCTTAGCTCATTCAAAAAGAGGGTGGGTTGACTTAAGGAATCCACATGCGATCACCCTAGCGAACAACGAGCGAATAAGAAAGTGACTAAAAATGTCTTTCAATTATGGATTGGGTATATAACTGATATACACGGAAACTTTACTATTATTACTTTGGTTTTCGTATCATAAAATTGGCATAATTATACAACTCATAGTGATTTCTATATAGTGTAATCAGACACTGACGATCTGAAAGGGCACCTCAGCCCTCAGTGCTGCACGAGAATATATTCAGGACTCGGTGCCAAGGCCACAGCAAACGATGGACTGAGCTTATCTGAATTCCGGCCTTTGGAGGAGTGCTCTAACTTTTTAAACACAAAAATACACAGATTTTCTTCTGTGTTTCTGTTCCTGTTCCCTTACACGCCCAGAAAGGTTGAGGCAAGAGAACTGTGAACAATCAAACCTAAGTGACAGACTCTGTAGTTCTCCTCATATAGAGTATAAGAGGGTGCACGAATATTTCTGACCATTAGAGGGCACAAGGTGTGACCGATATAGAGTATGAGAGGGTGCACTCATATTTCTGACCGTTAGAGGGCACAAGGGGTAACCGATATAGAGTATGGAGGATGCACTCATATTTCTGATCATTAGAGGGCACAAGAGGTAACTGATTGAATCCGCAGAAGGAAAGAAAAGAGCAAGTTTATAGAGATTTTGATAGAATTGTCAATTTTGATAGAAAATGTTTAAAAATGAATTTGAAATATTGCTCCTGTACTTTGATGCAGATATTACAAGTATCTTTCGCATCAACTTGGGTGCAAAGAAAAGAGTGACAAACCAAGTCCAATGATACATGAATGATGGATAATGCCAGAGAATGGATCATTCTGGGAGGTAAGCTCATAATACTTTAACGTCAATTTCTGTAAATTACAATATTGACTTAAATGAGAAAAATAAAATAAGCTCTTTCAAAATCCAGGCATTTTCTCCTAATATGTATTGATGATCTAACTCTTAGCACAATAGGAATAGAAAAGAATTTCCCTGACCTGACAAACAGAATGTTTAAAATCATTTAGGTTACTACCATACGTAATGTTGAAGTATTCAGAACTTTTCCCTTGAGATCCAGAATGAGGTTAGGATGCCATTAGTGAAACTTTATGTGTAAAAACAATTGTGAAAGTCTTAACCAGTGTAAGAAGGCAAGGAAAGAGGAAAATTAGTATAATTGGAAAATGTTTATTAATAGAGGTCGGTAGAAACACCACGAGACGCTGCTGTGAAACTGTTAGTATGTAATATATTGAGAATTCAAACTAGCAATCTCACAGCAAGAAAGCCAGTATAGGAAAATCAATTCCATGTCTCTATTGCCACAAGAAACAGTGAAGGTTAAATTGCAAACTCATGTAAAACGAATACAGCATGGAAATATTGAATTGCTCTCAGAAACAACCTATGACGTGTACATGGAAACACAGGAACTATTATTAAGAAGGTTAGGAAATCCTAAATCAATTGAGATATATTCTGTGATAAACGAGTAAAAGACTGTTTTAAAAAGGTCAGTTTTCTCATGTTTCATCTATTGATTTCATTAAAAACTCAATCACAATGAGTATGTGTGAGTAAATGGAAAAGGTCATTCTAAAATTCATACAAACGTGCAAATAACCAAACATAGTCAAGGTAACTTTGAAGGAGAAAAGCAAAGTTAGAGGAATTGCTTTTACCAGGTATCAGAAAGTATTTCAAGGCTGTGCTGATTAAGACAGTGGATATTGGTGCAGGGAAAAAAATACTATCTCTCTATG